>NC_140133.1:13037538-13591160 GCF_964035555.1 Netta rufina
CTATAGATCAAGAAAAGAGTAAATGGCAAATGGCAGCCTGTCGCTTGGTTCATGCAGCTGCGAATACTTGTCTCTGAAACCAGCCATAAGATGGAAGTGTGGGAGAAACGAGCGTTTTCCAAAGCTGTTCTCCAACTCCTGCAGAGAGGAAATGCACAGGGTGTTTTAGAAGCTGGCTGAAGGAAATGTTCTTAGCTTTTTCCTGCCTTTTCCCCTAGTGGCTTCTCTCCTTAGCATCCAAGTCTGTAAGAAAAACTCAAATTCTAATGTAACAAAAATATAGTTCTTCGCTATTTTTAGAAGTTACATGGATTACGTAAACAAGTCTAATAAACAGACTGTGGCCAGGGAGTTCAAACTGGCTTTGGATATTGAGCAGAAATAGATTTGGGCTTACCAACCTAAGATCCCTTAGAGCACATTTCTTTCAATCTATTTTCTCTTTTCCTGGAACTATTATGATTTCAGGATTTTGGGATCATGTATAAATAGATCTGGCCAGCGGACCTGGCCAGAGGTTTGGAAAGATCATACCATGCACTTTTTTTTTTTTTTTTTTTTTTTTTTTTTAGGAATGACTAAAATAAAGCATTAGAAGTTCTACTGATAATTGTACAACTTTTCTTTTTTTTTTTTTTTGCTAAGTTTCCCAAAGGCTAAGCTAAGGTCCAGTAGTCATTGCAATGTCTAGTTGTCTAGTTTCCCCCTCTGAGGAGGAGAAAGCAAGCCTAAAAACACGTTAAGGGGTAAACAATCTGAATAAGAGAAGCAATATGATTAAACAACAACAAAAAAAAAAAAAAAAAAACAAAAGGCAAAAGCAACACATGAGCTACCTTTTAGCAAAGTGTTTCCTGGTTGTTTGCTTGATCTATCTAAACACAAGGATCTTTGATGTTTGAGGCATTTAAAGCCAGACTGCACAAAGCTTTGGGGAGCAGGCAAATATTGCAGAGGGTTTACAGGGAGGATATTGTAGGAGCCAATGCAGGTTCCTCCATTTCTGAGATAGCATCACCCTCATTGACCAGCTCATTGGTACAGCAGAAGGCTGGAGTAAGCAGGATGTCCCCCTGCCAGGAGGCCTTTTACCTTACCTGATAAAAGCAGGATCTTCTGAGACTGTTGGGCTTCCCACTCCTCTCAGCTTGCAGGACTGTAGGTTCTACCTGAATAGAGGTACTGGGCTTTAGAAGTCAGTAAAGTGTGCGCTGAACAAAAAGGATCCTGTGTTGGCTGCCATAAATATAACAGATTAGGAGGTCAGGGAAGATACTTCAGTGTTTTCTCTTGGTTGGTGCTAGAAGAGCTGGGTTTGCAATGGGATGTAGCTAAGTATACACACAGGCACTGCAAAGCTGGAAACAAGCCCTGACCCAAAGCTGGGAAGCCCAGGGTTGGATTCTGCTTTCCCACATCCTATAACGTGCTCTTTCCCACACAATTATTGGCCAAAATGGGAATGGGAGCCAGTCAGTGCTCCGACTGCTGTCCCTCTCGCTGGGGTTTCTGTGGCAGACGCAGCTCTGGATGCTGTCACAGTATCTGGCAGATGAGGTTTTCCAGGTGGGATTTTTAGACAAACATATGCTTTTTTTTTTTTTAATTTTAAGATTTTAAAGGATACTCAGAGGCTTCTTGGTAGATCTGTTAGATTTAACGCATGTGTGACAGCAGAAACTCTTGTACCTAGGGCAGTTGTAGGTATAAGCAGACTCACTGGGAATGCTGCTGAGTTTGGAGCAGGCAGCGAGGTACAAGCTCAACTGACCCCTGGATGAGGAGGAGACTATTTATACATATGCAATGAAAGAGAATAGACTGTACTGTATGTAACAGATTTGCAAAGTATTCGGGATATAAATATATTCATTCCTTTGGGTCCTTCTTCCCAATGACAGCTCCGTGACGAAAGCTGTGCCGTGTCAGGGCCTATAGATCAAAGTCATACCTAGAAAGGTTAGATCAAGGTTGCATTTGGAGAGAAAGTTCCCTGCTTGGAGATTGTCAGGAAGGCCAGGTCAGGTCAAAGCTCCCTCTCTAAACAGTGCTTGGAAGTACCTGGACGAGGATGTGATGTGTGCATGCACTGGATTCGCACAGAAGGATAGTGACCCTAAAAGCACTTATCCCTCTTCTTCCAGCTGTCTGCTCTGACCAGTCTGAGAGGGTCCCACTGACAGGTGAAATGAGTTCACCAAAGTCCACTCAGTATTTTCCCATCTCATCTGGCCATCTGATACATGTTTCCCTAAATGCAGACATATCCTGAATGGTGGACCAGCTTCTTTAAAGATGCTCTGCTGGTAGGAAAGGAGCTGGGCTCGCTTTAACCAGCCATTTATTCTGAAGGCCTCCTCAAGTGAGGATTAACTTCTCCTTCATCCTTTCTGCATTCCCCACTGCTCAGCATAGTGTTTGGGGAGGAAACTCACATATCCTGCAGTGAACTCCAACTGACAAATCCTCCAAAGGACACCATAATTGTCATAAAACGGCATTTCCTAGATTTTTTTTCTTTAAACCCAAACCCACGTTAGCATTTTTCATGAAATACTTTTCTCTGTAGGCTTTTAGTTGAGAATGCAAGCAGTGGGAGCAATCTCAGCAGCACTTGGTTCTGGCACCCTTGGCTTCGGAGCAACTGTCTTGCTGCAACATAGATCCCCTCTAGAGGGCATTGGTCACAGAGGCACATGCACAAACACGTCTGTGGGTGCATCAGGCATGCAGAGACCCCTGCATGGCATTCAATGTTCTTCAGTGGTCGGCAGGAAGTCAAAAAAGAAGGGTTTAGTGGGTTGTGTGGAAAAAAAGGTGTCAGGCAAGCTCCACTTCAGCTGGTACAGCAGTGATAATGCTAAAGGCCTTGGGACCTCTGGGCGCTCTCTGAAAAAGAAATCACAAACCCAGTTTGCCACATAAGGTGATGTGGCTCTACCAGAGGAGAAGATAAGCTTTTCAAACCTCGTGTTTTACTCCTGCAGTGTGTGTGCAGAACGAGTTGGACAGATGTCCTCTGCATGCTCTTGTTTATGTCAAGCAGAGAAAGGAATCCCAGGGCAAGAGCTGTGGAGTCCTGCTGGAAATGGATAGCTCTTCTGTCTCCCTTACTTAGTCATGAGGAGATGGTGGATTTCTCAGGAACTCGGGGTCCTAAATTATTGAAAAAGTTTTGAAGACCTTGATATGTACTTGATCAATATTAATAAACCAGAGTGTGTTTATCTTCCTAATGACAGGATAATCCTTGGCCTCTGCTCGTGATAGTGAGCAGCATCATGATGTATTTATACAACACCAGCATAAACAGCATTTTCCAGAAAGCTTCACCACTTGAGCAAAAAATATTTTGGAAACAGAAGCTGAAGCGTTCAGAAACATCCTCTTCATCTGAAACCTGTCTCTGGTCCGTTCGTGTCATGTCAGCACTGTCTAAATATCCTGTGGCCATAACGCTAATAGATAACAGCCTGGGACATCGGCATGAAGCTGCTGCAAATGACTACATTGGCCGACCCGAATGAGCAGTTCTCCATGGGCTAAGGTGGCTTTGGGCAAGCGTTGGGACTGCCATAGAAACATCTGTCCCACCCTTTGTGACTTGTCTGCACCTTGGGCTGTGAAAGCTTTCCTTCATGCCTTTGCATGTAGGAATCCTACATCTTCATTGCATACTTGTGGACTTTCTAGGCTTGCTACAGGGCTGGAAAATGATGTTTTAGGCAAATCTATTCCTAAGAACTGATACTTTCTAATTTAGTACAGTGAATTGAACTGGACTGCTGGACAGCAAGGAACCAAAGAGAGAGAAATGCCAGTAGTTGCGATCACTTGTCCCAGCTCTATTTACTGCTTTCAGCTTATATCCAGATGGATCAATTTGGACTTCAGGCCAAATCTACTCTTTGCATAGCCTAAATGAAGGCAAGGAAGTTGTGCCTTGGATGAATCTGATGGCTGGATCCAGACTGTTCTGCAGCTGGCAAGGTGTTTGCCTTGTTTCTCTCACATTCCTGGATGCCACATGTTTTTAATGCAGGAGGAAGGAAAAGGCTCGTGTCATCAGTGTGGGTGTGTTATGTACGCCTAGGAATCCTGGAGAGAAGATTTTGTGAAAAGGGAACAATTGTTTGCTGTTGGGGAATCGTGTCGTCATTTCAAATGGGGAAACCTGGGTGAGCACACACCTGCTAGCAGCTTGGTTGGTGACAGGAAGGAAGGACTATGCAATTTTGTTGTCATTTGGGGCACTTGGAGTGGATGAGGATTGGTGATGACAGCAGTTACACTTTCCTAGCAGATAAGCTAGTGTCAGAGCACTGGCAGAGGGTGCAAAGACAGTGCCTAGGCAGTTTGCAATTCCTTGCATCTCTCTTGTGTCTTCTCCAAGTTTTCTTCAAAATATCAACCTGTCAGAAGGAAGGATCCTATGTAGCCCTGTCAGGAGGAAAAGCAGCTCTGCAACCTGCTGGAGTCCTGCTTGGAGTCCCCGCAGAACTTGCTTCAGACCTTACAGCCCTTTCTCAGGGGCCAGTCAGGAACATATTTGGCCTCCATTCCCCTGCTAACAATGGCTGTGCTCTGTTAAGTCTCTTTTGGGTGACAGCCATTCTCTAAAGAGAACATTTTCGTGATTAAGGCCAGCCTAATCTAGTCAGAGTTTGTTGCTTTAAAATACGCAGCACGGATCCCTCGCATGGCACAAATTGACACGGTGGTATCCAAGTCACACTGCCCATCTGGTCTATCTGCTTTAAGGGGCTGCCCCTTGGGCTTGGCTCCTTGATTTACAAGTGGTCTGTGGATTTTATTCCTGACTTTCAGGAGCTGGAAGGCTTTGATTTCACCATCAGCCAGCATTAGCAGCGGTTGTCTTTCCGTGACTGGGAAAACCTGCTGCTATACCAAGTTGCCACTCTCCTAGGAGAATTTGCCAATAGAAATAGTAAAAACCAGAGTGGGGAAGGCATCAGTCCCTCTACTAAGAACTCTAGATCACCTTTCCCATCTTTTCACTTTTGCTAGATTTAGGCTGTTTTTAAGCATTCAGGATTTCATTTCTAGTTGGCTTCCTGCAGCAGATATAGCCCCAAATAATTCAAGGTTATCTGTTATTTCACCCAGCTTTGGAACCAGTTTGAGGACTAATCCTATTCTTGGAAACCAGGCTGAACTGTCTGGGGTTGGGGGAAAGGGTGCTGGAGACAAACAACTCCAGAGCAGTACCTGGAGCTGGGAAAGGCTTTGGGGTTTCAAAGTGCCCGCCGGGAAAGGCTTTGGGGTTTCAAAGTGCCCGCCGGGAAAGGCTTTGGGGTTTCAAAGTGCCCACCTGCAGGAAAAAGGAGAAATGATACCTGGATCTTGTGCTGTGGGTCTGCCCTACCCTTGCCCATCTGGGGGAGGCAGAGTAATTCTCAGGGCGCAGGGCAGTGATACTCACTGGGTTCAGATGGCTGCAGGAGCATCCGAACACACTGCCCTGTCCCAGCACCTTCCTTCAGTCGTGAATCTCCATTTCATTTTGGGAGAGTTTGCTCCTCCAGGCTGTTATTTTGGCTGTGTCTGAATTATTTTTCTGTTAGATTTGTATCCAGCTTATTTGGGGCAAAAGGGGACAAAAGGCCAAGTCAGCCGCCAGGCTCCAACCCTATCAAGCTGCTTTTTGCTTTTAAGGAAATGAAGTCATATTTATGTGCAGAAGTAACCCAGAAATGTGCGCTCCTGCCAAGACGTTTGTTTACCCAAAGCTTAAGGAAGGTGATGTTTGTGTGCGCCCAAAGCTTGAGCAACCACCTTACATTAGAAGGAAGGTAGCTAACGTTTCAACCCTGATCCTAGAGAGGGAAAAGCTCATCACCAGCAAAACCAGTATTCCCGGCTATCCTGATGTGCCTGGGAGCTTTGTTGTTGTACGTAATATTTTGATTTTCTGTCATGCTGTCCAGTTGAGATGGCAAAGGGATTTAAAAAATAAAAATAAAAAATTAAAAAAAACAACCAACATCACCTTTTGAACTGTTTTGCTTCCATCCTGGCTAGCTTGCTTGGTATGACTATCTTTGTTTAAAAAAGAAAAAAGAAAAAAAAAAAAAAAAGAGAAATCAAAACAAAGAGAGTGCCATGTAGAAGTTGCACCGGAAGCATGAGCAGGGCTGTTGACTTTCTGGCTCTGTCCTGTGTTGTATAACCACAAGAACATTGTTCCTTTTAACCACTGCTTCCCTTGATGTATGGGAGCAATGAAATAGGAAATAGGTTGCAGTGGCTGAACAGCCACTAACATCTTTTAGCGACTTCTGAAAACTTATTTGTTAGAAACCTGTTTTGCTTTATTTGGATTATATTTCTTTATTAGTAAATAATAGGAAAATGACATCTACTCAGGATTATAGATGTTCTTGCTACAGGTTTATTAGTGTTTTACTACTGCTGTAATCAGTGCCCTGGAGACTGATGTGTTGCAAACAGTGTCTGTCTTGTATCACCATTAGCTGTACTGCTATTTTATTTCCTGGGTACTTCAAAACTGGAGTAAGAGATCAGTGATATTCTCCTTGTGTTACCACTGGTAGTTGTAATGTAGCATCAGACATAGAGCTAAATTGGTGAGGTGGCAGCTGATAAATGTGAAGCAGAGATGAACAGTTTTGTTTCACTGGTCCCATCGGATGTAGGAGACTCCACCATATTCTTTAATGAAACTGTAGAAGGAAACAATTCTTCAAAATGAGAAGAAATCCCTCGTGGGCATCCTTTGTTATTTGAAATCACCCTATGGGCTTGAGCAGTAAATAATCATGCGAGATCATCACCTGTTCAAGAACAAGCCAACATTTAGTCCTGAGGTGAACAAAAATGCTGTGACTGTGAAAACAGCTTCCTCTGACCACCAGGACTTTGAAGACTAATTACACGGCAACCCTGAGGCTGAACTATAAGCTATATTCCCTTGGCGACCTCGGCTTCTCAAACTTCGCTCTCAGCATAAACAAGTTCAGGAAAACTTGCCCAACAGGAGTGTGTGCGTTACTAAATCAGCATCTGCCCTTGCACCCGCTGCTTCCTTTTTGGTAAATTGAGGAACAAAGCACTCTGAAAAAGACGCTTTGCTGGAAGCTTAGTTGCCTGGAAAAGGCAACCTTCTGGACACTTGAGATGTGTAAGCTGCTCCGTACTTGATAAATTTGGCAAATTCATTTCCAGCTCTTCCTAATGTCAGCCTGGTTTTCCTGGTTCAACTACATGGCCCCCAGTCTGCAGATCCTGCAAAGGCAAAGCTGCCACTTAGGAAGTGGGGTTTGCTTCTGTAGAGGAAGTAGGAGTTGGTTTCGTAACTTCAGTGTTCACCCACTGGTTAATTTAGTGGATGCACAGATGGAAAACGCTAAGGCTGCCTTGTCAATGTGGCACGGGAATGCTATGGCCAAAATCTGTTGTGAAGACTTCAGAATTGTTTTCTTACTTCCCCTTCTTCCTTCCTCCACCCTGAAGGCTTAAAATGCTAAAATATTTCCATATTTAAAAAATGAATATTCGAGTATTAATCATATATATATATTTGTGTATAAAACCTTCATCTATGTACCGTAGAGCACGCCATGAAGAGTGGCCCTTAGAACGGGGCATGTTGAGCAGATAGACTTTTTACTCCAGCAAAAGGCTTTAGTAGTAGCAAAATAGGCTTTGAATCAGAAAAGGAAGCAAAAAGTTGAAATTTGAAGCATATAATAGAAAAAATATTTTGAGGAGATCTTCAAATAAGAAACATCCTAAAATGTCAACTTTTTCTATCAACTAAAAGCTGCCCGATAAATCAAAGTAACCATTTTCACTTTGAATTGGCAATGAAAAACACTTCATCTTGAGATGCTGGCTTTCCTCCAAAGTTCTCTCAATTGAAGAATTTAATAAAAATTGACATTTTCCTTTGGAAAAAAATTTAGTTCAACTTAACCTATGTTCTCCAAGGGATGTTCTTGGAGGGAACTTCTTTTATGATGAAAATTTCAACTAGTGTTAGGTAGGATACAGCAAACCACCTTTGCAGCTTGCTTTGGTTTCTGTGTAAACGTTTTTGTCTTCCTATAGCATTCTGGTTGCCTCAGCATTTGGAAATGCTCTTGTTTCCACCCCAGTAAGTTAGAGAGGAGTAATATTCAGGTGCTTTCCTGCACCTTTTGCTCTTTTTCTTTCTTTCTTCATAAGCTAAATCAAACTTCATTATAAGCTAAATGTCTGTGCTTTGTTTTTAAAATGAGCTCTTACAAAGGCTTTAAAAAAGGAAAAAGGGAACAGAATCTCCAGATGATAAATACAAGTAGTGTCTAGTGGAAAAAGTCAAGGGGGGGAAGAGGAAATAGCTGTGAAAACACTTTTTGAACAAATAGCCGTGCTTTAACTTTGTATTGCAGGGTTGCCTGGATACACTGGAAGAGCAGGGATCCTTCTATATATATTAGCTAGTTTAGTGTTTACTGCTGGAACTTGGAATGTAACTCCAGGCACTATTTACAAATGTTTGGGATGAAGTAGTTCCAGAAAACCAAACAAAGAGGGGAGGGAGGGAGGGAAATCATCCCCAAATTCTTTGTTTCTGTTTTCTCGATCACGTTGCTATGCATAATCCGAAATGGTAGGTAGGTAGGAGCTTATATAAGCTGAGGTGGAAGGACGGGGAGATTTATGGCGGCTATTGTAAACCCGGAACAGATGTGCACAAAGATCTGTGGCAGATGAACCTGCACACGCAGCAGAGGTGGCTGAAAGCAGCAAAAGCTGAGGGCAGGCAGGGATCTGTACAGGACGGGTCCCGGTGTGGGTTTGTGGATGTGTTCTGTGCTGGGAGCAGGGTGCTTCCCATCTGATCCCTCTGGGCTCTTCCCCCTGCCCCAAGCACACTGCTGTGCCTTGCTGTGATGTGGCACAAGTCACATCTGTCAGATGTCACTCGCTCTCACGGGGATGTGCTGTGAAGTTCGGTCACCGTCAGGTTTCAGGTGTGTGCTTGGGAGGTGTATTTCTATAGTGCCTGGTGCTTGTGGCTGCAAGAGCTGCTGAAAAAGTTATGGTTTGGATCAACATGTGGGAAGTTTGTGGCAGTCCTTATTTCCTAGGAAGTTTGTTTTGGTTTCTGGTTCCAGGGAGCGTGAGTGCTCTGTGTCTCTGCAAAAGGATCTCCCAATCGATCAGGAATGCAGATTTTGAAATGTTTTGGAGGAAGGAGGGAACAGTCCTTGCCCAACTTAAATTTGGGGTGCTGTTCTCCTCTGATGGGTGCTCTGTGGTTTTGTCTAACTGTGGAGGGGAAAGGAGGTATTTCTGAAAGGAGATACTCTTTTTGATCTTGGCATCGTTTTTCTTGGCCTTGGAGCAGTTCCAGTTAATGTTTCGGTTCATCTGGTTTTGTTGACTGATCTTTCTTGGTCTGAAAAGGGACACGTTCTTTCATCTAGCTCTGAAGTTCACACTTGAATTGAGATTTTTTCAGTGTTGATACACCTGAAAAACTTCGGGGTCATGTGGGAGCTCTGCAATTGGTTCTGTGCTATATGCCACAGCCGTGTGTAACTTCGCAGTGGGCAGAGCCATAGAGCAGATGAATTCCTCGTGCTCCGAAGCTGCGGTTCCCTACCAGCTCAGCCAGGATGAATCACCATCAGCTTTTTTCCTGCAGTGGTTTCTGACATATGATGGAAGGTGCTAATTCTGCCCAGCGTGGTGCAATGATGCATGCTCACTGGCTGCTTTACTGCAGCCTTTTGTAAGGCTCTGAGAAATGCTGCTTCAAAAGCCTCCCCCACAGTTTTTTTGCAAGCAATTTCAGTCAAAGTATTAACAACCATATTTTACTTTTGACAGTCATTTCTACTATGCCGAGGCGTATCTTATGCTTCTCTGCCTTGACGAGTTGGTGAATGGTGTCAAATGCATTCATTGTAGAGATAGCCCACTTGGCATGGCCTAGCATTTACAGGTAAATACATTTAGGTCTGACCATAAGCCTTGTAACGAGGCCTACCTCGTGCCAGTAGAAATTCAGAGTTAAACCTGTTCATGGGGCACAAGTTTTAGTTGGATTTCAGTCCCCTTGCATTTATGGAAGATGAGTTTGCTGTTTGTATGGTTAGGGGGACTGCTCATGGCATAAGAGGTTTGTCACTGCCAGCCTGCTGGAATTAAACCCTTTAAAGGTCTGTCATGGACTCGGACTGCTCCCTAGGTAATGCAGCAGTGCTGCTGCCTCCAATTTTCTGCCTGTTCTGAGCGTAAAATTAAAGACTTCATTCTTCAGTCTGTCAAAAATGGTTTTCATCTATCCTTAGGCTAGAAAAATTGGTAGTCGATGATGAGCCAAAGAGTGAGATGTTTACCCCTGACAGGGAAGCACGTGCTGTAAGAAGTAAATCTCATCAGTGTTGTCTTTGTGGTCACAGCTGAAGCAGGAAGATGTACCTGTTTGTGTGCCTCACCTGCATACCTTCAGCACATCCGTGCCTGCACACACTGCGGACTGCAGCCTCCTGTGGAGATGCCCAGGGTGCCAGGCTAATGGCACAGAGATCACCATGATCTCATTTACCCTGCGCAGCTTCCTGCAGGATAGCTGCAGCCAAAGATCCTGGAGGGCTACAACAGCTTACACACCAGCTGACTCTGGACTTCTGGTGTACACAGCACCAGTCAGAGGTAAAGTGGTAACGTCTCGGTGGGCAGAGTTCAGCTATCAGACACCTGAAGGGTTGCTGGAATTATCGTGATAAAAATCAATTTTCAGTGGTAGCCCTTAATGCTGCAGAGCATGGAAATGGAGGTAGGGGATGGGATGGTTTTAACAGATCGATGCAAAGTGCAGCTTTCATATCACCAGATGCACATTAGCAGCGCTCTGCTGCTGCAGCGCACTGGTGCTGGTCTGCCAGGGACATGTGTTATGTCTGGTGTCTTGACTGGTACTGCACTGGTAATGAAGTGTTTCTTTTTATTTTCATTTCTATGTGGCTATTTGTGCCAGGACAGTACCTAACACTAGGAAAGATGAGCAAATAAAAAAAAAAAAATAATAATTACAGAAAGCATTACATTAATGTTCGTAAGGACATAGAGACATTATGGTTGTTTTTCATTCCATAATAACTCACTGTTTGGACAAAGGAGTTCAGAGCACTGGCACAGGCTTAAAAAGGCTATGAGTAGGTTAGGGAAATAATCAAAAAAAGGTGAGCTGGTAGGAGATGGAGCAAATAGGCTTCTGTTCAATGCTTGGGGAATGCTTACTTTAGTCAGATTTTATTCTTTAATTTAATTCTCTGATCTGAACAGTTGTTTACCCTTTACTTTATCAACAGAAATGTTTGCCTCCTTCAGAGTTCATATCCCTTTGCAAGCAAAATCACCCAAAGAAAACTTCAGCCTCAGCCAGGCCAGAAGGAAATTTAAAAAAGAGAGGGAAGAAACTAAGATAGAGAATAGAAAAGGAATGTGTTTGGGGAAAGTCAGGAAAGTGTTCTGTGTTAGCCAGTGAATCTTAAACAATATTAACTTCTTAGCAACAATGATTCTGTTTTGTTTAACTAACAAAGGATATTGTAAGCAGATACATGCATCTGGGGCAGATAAGGTTTGAATTGGACAGTTCTTTTATTGGCCTGGCATTTGACAATTAACTCAAATTTAGCTATGGGACAAGAATTATGTATATTTGCTTCTGAGACAGGGGTCAGATGTAAGGCTCCCAGAACTTTTCCAGTTCCTTGCTAAATTTAAATCTTAATAGAATAGGGCCCAGCCTGTCCTCTGTATGTTTTCATGCCACTCCCAACGGAGTGGGGAAGCAAAGAGTAGAAGGAATTAAACCTGTCTCTTCCTCTCAATAGGAGTGTGACACTTGTGCTTGCATCTCTTTTCCATCCGAGATCTCAAAGCACATGAGAGGAAGCTTGAGCATTCTCTTAATATCGATGGAAAACCAAGGCATGGAGCAATTCAGTCACTGTTCAGCCCTACAATATCAAAGCAAGTTGTTTTTTTGTACTCCACATAATGAATTGCAGGAACATGTCCTCTGTGAAGTCCTGCATTGAAGTATTTCAGCACCCTAGGAAGGATAAACAGCCAAAATACATTGAGTGATTGCCGGTCTGCAGTTATACAGGGGGCTGGCAAGGCTGGGAACAGACCCCAGGGAATCTTGGATCCCACCCCACCTCTGATTGCAAGATGTGCCTCTGCTGCTCTGAGCAATTGCTTCCCTTGGTGAGGTAACTTCTTGTTTGAACCTTGGTATCAGGAAATGGCTAAAAGTCACGTATAGATCAATTGGCGGTTTTGTTTTCATCTCAGCTGGCTGAGGGCTCCCTTAGCTCTGCTGGCACTGGCCTGTCCCCGCTGTCACAGCTGCCCTCTTCACACTTATCCTCGAGAGGCCAGAATTCACAGGCTGGGAGGCTGAACCTCTCTTGCCACTTTATTTCTGTCTCAGTTCAGACAGATTCTTGCTGCCAGTGAAAGCTTTTTCTACCAAAAAGGAAGAAAAAAGCCATTTTTCTGTGCTCACCAGTATAAATGAGTGGATCTTGTTTCATAGAAATCAGTGAAATTAAGTAAAGCTGAAGAGACAGAATACAGGGGTGTAAACTTAGTTACTGAAGTGCTGTATTAAGTACCTGGATTAGGCACGAGAAGGATGTGCCTCTCGTGGGAAAATACTTCTTAGCCTGTCAGTCCTGGTGCTGAGAGTTCTCTAAATGGATAATTTCTTTGGTACCTGTGTGAATGAGTGCCACACACCCAAATTTTACTGAGTCACGTCTGGACCAACCTCAAAATTTCCAAAGCTGAGCTGAAGCAGCCAGCCTTTTCTTAGCTTCTCATCCCAATCCTGTAAAACTGCACTCCTCCCATAATCCCAGCACAGGTTTCCATGAAATCCTAGGTCCCAGCTTGTCTGATGGCGTTGGGCCATGCTTGAACCTTCAGCATGAGATATTGGTCACGTTTTCTGCTGACATGAAAGCCAGATGGAGAGCTCTAGAAGATGTATTTGACTGAACTACTTCAGTTCCTGCCTCACTAACAAAGCACAAAGGCAGGCACTGTATATTCTCACTGCCTGCATGCATATAAACGGTTTATATTAACCTATTTCACAAGGGTTTTGTGAGGATTAGTTAATATTTGCAAGGCATTCATGGACGTGCAACATATTAAATATTGTGAGCCAGTTCCTTCCTACTTAACTTGCATGACCTGATGACTCTGAGAACCTTCGATTCTGGTTTTCCTCTCCAATCTATGTATCGTAATCCAGCAACCTCTTTGGCTTCTCATACCTTCAGCTGTTGGACAGGAATGGCAGAGCTTCAACTCTGCTCTTCACAAAGATTTGCCCTTTTAAAAGAAAGGGAAAGGGGAGCCTGTGCAGAAGAAGGTGTACGATGCTGCTTAGGTGCTGAAATGAGCAAAAAGCTGCTGTATAAAGGAAAATGGAAACAAGCCTTTTGTCAAAATGCATTTCTGAGCGTAAATGTAATCTTGAGCAGCTTTCCCAGCCTCTGTGTAGTGCTACGTTAGGGGCTTCTATTTCAGATTTCAGACTAGTAGAAGGGCTGATCTCCTGTAGTTGGTATATAGTTGTTATCATAGAACCATAGAATCAGTAAGGTTGGAAAAGCCCTCCAAGACCATCTGGTTCAATCATCACCATATTACCAATGTCACCCACTAAACCATGTCCCTAAGCACCACGTCCAACCTTCCCTTAAATACCACCAGGGATGGTGACTCCACCACCATCCTGGGCAACCCGTCCCAATGCCTGACATCTCTTTCTGAGAAGAAATTTCTCTTGACTTCCAACCTGAACTTGTGTTCCTTATAAATCTGTTGCATTTCCAGTATCTCATGAAATACCTATTTTGGTAATGTCATTGAAGAGACCTGCCAGGGAAAACAGCTTGAGCAGGCCTTTTATTTCCTCATATGCTGTGTGATGCAGTGTCAAAGGGTGAATTTGCTCCCCGGTTTTGACCAAGATCAATTCATGCACTTCTGTATAAAGATGTTTACCTCTCCTTGTAATTCTTTCTATATACAAAGCTAAATGCTTCCTCTAATTAAGCTTCTGTTATTGCTCATAAGCTGGGGTCTCATTTTTTTTTTTTCCTTCTTGGGGATGGAGTGGATGCTTAGGTCTGAGAGCTGCAGTCAGACCAGTCTCATAGGACAGGATCTGACAGAATCGGACAAGCCATTGGGTCCTTCCAGCCCTGTGTTCCTGAAACACATACTGAGTAACAGCTATAAAGGGCAAGGGAACTCTGCTGCTTGCAGGCAGGGTAAGTTACTGTTCGTAACACAGCCTACTAGCTATGAGAGGTATGCCAGACCTTGCCGGTGTAAATTGGCACAAGCTTCAGTGGAGCTGCAGTGGTCTTCATCAGCTGAGGACTTGTTCTTCAGTGCTTAGGAAGTTAGTAATTTTACGCAATGACAACAACAACAACAAAAAAATACAGTGATGTCTTTATGGGCCATTATCTCATTCCTGACTTGTTAGCCATCGGTGTTACTTCCCTGGGGAATGTGTTTCACATCAGCAGATTTCTATACTACACCATTTGCTGATGCTACCTTCCTTTTTTCTCCTCCCAGACCTTGATTCCTCCTTTTTTTTTCTTCCATTTTTTTTCAAGATGAACCTCTTGAACTTTTTTGCAAATTCCCCTTTCATGGTAGTTTTTCTTAGCAAGCTCTTGCCAGCCTTTGTACTCCTCCCCCTGTCCATCTGGCTGTGCCACTCACATTTAGACCTTTATATCTTTCCTTATAAATCCTTCAACCTTTTGGGGTTTCCTTTCAGTCTGTGGGATTTTTGGCTGTATTTCTGACCCATAGCATCCTGGGAGTAAATTGAAAATAAGAGGTGTCCTGTCTCTGTAACAAGACTAACAGCTTCTCTATCCATATTTTTTTTTTTAAACATCATATTCTGCTCCAAGCTTTGATCTAACTTTCTACAGTCCATTTAATGTCAACAGTTTGCAGTGATTCTGCTGTTAAAATATGATTCTATTAAAATATCTTTCATGTTATTCCCCTTTTCCCAAACACTTCTGTTTGCATTCTTAGAGATTTTTTTTTCCATTTAGTCCCTAGGTTTATGAACTCCTTTTGAATTGTGTTCTCCCTGCCTTCCCTGGTGTTTGCAGCACCTCCTGATTTAGATTAAACATCTCTGAATTTAATTAGTGTGCTCTCTACTCTCATTCAGATCATTAAATTGGTCCACCAGGAGCAAAGCGAAGGATGAGCCCGGAGCAATATACGCCTGTGCAGAGGATCAGACAAATGAACAGCAATAAGCATTAACAGAGAAATTGTTAATATCAATACACTGCTTTCCTGGGGAGAGTGTTGATGGGATCTAAAGCCAGGCAAAATGATACATGAATGTTTAGTCTCAGGTGGCATCTTTTGCAGATAAATTTGGATTAAGCTGCAATAAATTCATGGTCCTGCCTGTTAAAGCTGTCAGCAAAGCGTGAGGAGTCCAGCCAAGATGTAACACAAGAATGGATTAGCATCTCTCAGTCTCCCTGGGATAACACAAACTATAATGTAGCTGCATTCCTGGGATAGAAGCAGGACATCTGAATGACGGAATGCAGATGTCACCAAAGCGTAAGGTTCAATTAAAGACAACTCCGAGGCTCTGGAGCAACATACGTGGATGCACCGAAAACCCTCTGAGAATGACAAAAGAGAGAAACTGAAATATTTTTAGCTGAGTTTAGTTGTATATTCTGGCCTCTTGGGCCATGGCCAGACTGCTGCCAGTGCTAAGAGATCTGTGTTTTGATTGAATTCTGTGACAATCAATAGATTACAAGGGCAAATTTTTATGTTCAGCAAAACAGCAAGTACCATTTGGAGATGGATTACCCTGTACCTTCTATCCACGTATGCCTGGTACGTGTTCCATTATTAACATTCTTCACAGATGGATCAATAGACCTATCGATCTACTGAACAGGCTAATTTTTTTCTTTATCATAGCAATGAGAGCTCACTGATGTCTGAATGTCTTTGTTTTGCTGTGCAATGTTTTTAACTTTAACTCCACTCAAGAGTTAAAACAGTAGCTAATCCAGGCTCGTCTGTTTTTCATTTGGAAGTTTTGGGCATCTATTTTGTGAATGAAAGCACATAGCCTAACAGATAACCTTATGTGCCTCCTGGGGACTACAGGGAGTTATCTCAAGTGCAGCATGAACACCTAGATGTCAGTAGACTATAAAAATCCAGGCCACAGAGAAACATTAATAGGATGCATATCATGGCCTTGACCTTCAAATATAGACAAGAGCAGCGAGAGAGAATATGAGGTCATGCAAGAAAACACCAGTGCACCAGTTTTGATAGCCACCATCCACTATACAGAAATCCCTGTTGATTTGCTGTTCTTTTTTTTCTTTTTTCCCCACCTGCTGTGGCTGAATTCAGATGATGAAGCAGAAATCCCATGGCTCTGGGTCAGCAAAGGGGGGAAATGACTCGCTCTCTTGCATGAGGCAGAGGAATGGTGGCCTTCTGAAGGACCTAGAGGCTTGCTGAGGTAGCCAGTTAAAAAGGGGATTATTCAAGGTAATATCAGAGACGATGTTATTGATACAAGTGGAAAAAAAAATACACAGCCTGCTTTAATTTTTTTGTCTAGTGGGAATGATTGAGGACTGTTTTGTGTGCTTCTGCATGGAAGGCTGCAGTTAAGAAAGCCGCTGAGGGTTGCTGAAGGTTCAAGTGAGGGAAGCAAAGGATTTTTGCACTCTGTGGTTGTGTTGAGGGAAGGATTTGGCAGCAGACAGGCACACTGTAAAATTGCAAAGCGATGGAGACAGAGCTATAGTGGCAACATAGAATGAGTTGAAAACTTTTCTTTAGGCTCAGACTATTAAAAAAAAAAAAAAAAAAAAAAAAAAAAGGAAAGCAAGTTTGACATTTATGTCTCTTTCATTTTTCCTCTAAAATAGACTGCTTTTTCCTCCAGAGTTTCTGCAGATGTAGGCACGAGTAGCAAATGCTCCAGCTGCAAATTTAGAGAGCAAGCTGTCTAGGCAGTCATTATGATTCTTATTCTAGGACTAGCTCTACAGAGTACCCACCCTCAGAGAGAAATTGTTAGGTTTCAGCACATCTTGTTTTCTAATTTACTACCAGAGGAAACTTCCCAGGCTGGGAATTCAGTTTGCAGCACAACTGAGGAGGGGACTGAGAGCTAAGGGGGGGGAAGCATGACGCGTGTAGACAAGATGAAGCAAGTTGCAGGCTTTCCACCTGCCCATTGTTAGCTTGCATACTTGAGCAAAACCAAACCACTACCAACATCTAGAGACTTGTATCCTGCAACACTCCTTTTCTATCTTCCCTAGAGTTTTTGAGAGGCTGCACCTGACCTTTGTATGGGCTGACTCTAGATGTGCCAAGCAAGCAGTTCAGTAACAAGTTAAGTGGAAATAATTATTTTAATTAGTGTAATTGGATTACACCAAAGTGTTTGTGGGGACTGCTGTTCTGCTTCGGATAAATTGTTCAAACTGTCCTGGCTATATGTCACTCCTAAACCAACACATTATGTAGGGGCTTAGGAAGGGAAAGGAGATTGGTTGGAAAAATGCTAGATTTACTTCAAATTTAATAACAGCATGAACACAGGATGGATTGCAATAGGTTTTAATTGGACAGCAGATTATTATTTTTTTCTTTTGTAAATTGTCATCACGTGCACCTAGCTTTCTCAGGGAGTCATAAGGTTATAGGTATTTTCTTAACCTTTGTTTCTTGCTTGTCATCAACAGCTGAAGTCCCAACACCATCAATTGTGGGCAAAGCACAGCTGCCCTTTACATGGGACCTTACCTTTTAGCAGGAACAAATTGATCATCTGTCTTAAATGCTGAAGGTCCTCAGTCAGCTTAAATTATAAATACTGGAGATCAGAATGAAAGATGCCTGAAAATGTGGCCATTTTTCTTTTGCAGTTAAATAGTTGCATCTCAGAAGGTATTTGATTGCAAGTGATTACATCTGCTTTCAATTAGCAGAGGAAATAACAAGCAAATCATCAGTGTTTCCCTCCACGGCAGTCTTTTGAGGAAGCTTTCCATAAGCTATGTACTTGACAGCATATTGTAGCACTAATACTTGGTATGACTGTTTCTTCTCCGGCGAGGAAATGTGATTGTCACTAAGGAAACCCACTGTATACAATTAATTAATGTATTGTAGCACAAGCCATTTTGCTTCAACAGATCAGATTTGCCACTTGGTGGTGGTGGCTGAGATCAGTCAGCATCAACTGTGAGCACACCCAAAGCGAATTTCAGCATTGGTTTCGATTCCTTGGCTTCTGTCTGTGCGTTGTTTATGTTGGGACTGAATTTGACTCTCACGTGTGCTGTCCTTTTGTTCCTGTAAATCCTCGAACTGAGGTTATGACGGGTGACATAGCCAATGCCTCCTGACCTCGGTGATACCATAACAGGTTACTCGAATGCTACCTGAAAGTCTGTTTGTGATGGCCAGAGTAAATGTTTGGTGAAGATAAATACCTGGATGGTAAAACTAAATGCCCGTTGGTTATCTAAGGATGTGCAACAGGGAAAACACTAGAGGAGTTGTAAGAATGGTTTATTCACATGGGCATACAGTGTTTTATTAAACATGCTAAGTTTGGGGTATGATAGAGCCTTCCTTTTTATTACATCCTTAACAGTCAAGTGAACATGGATTTAGAAGAGTGGAATGTTTTAAGCAAACATTGCTGACCTAGATTTTCAAAATGGGTGAGCTTGAGGATACTGTCTTCATTTTATGCCTCGTTAACTTAGCCTGTTCTTAGGAGTTTCTATGGAAACTATTTCTTCTTTAGTGATAGACAGAAACTTTTGATGGTTCAAGTAAGAAGACAGTAGCACGAGGCAGTAGGGCAGAGAATGTAGGGCCCTAACGGAAAAAGACAATGAATGAACTTTGAACATAAACAAAGGAGTGATAGGAGACCATAAATGTCAGTGCACTGACAGCTAAATTGACTCAAGTTACTAACGGATGTGATAGTACAGACTTAACAGAACATGACCCTGTTCTGATGGTTAATGTAGTTAAGCTGGGCTCAGGATGGAATAACAGATCAGTCTGACTTTCTCCTTATATATGAAGAAGTAGGGCTCCAACCCAAGATTTCAAACATTACTGCTGAAGGAGTATTCATGTTGCACCAAGCCTGCTTCTTCTTTGTGCATAAGGCATCTGAATGCATACTTATGTTAAATAGTGGGTTTTTTTTCTTTCTGATTGTGTAAGCACACACTATTTTTACAGTTTCAGACTAAAACACTTCCATTTTGCTTTGAGACATTTGGATGCATTCCCTATAGTTTTACATCTTTTTAATGTGATCTCATAGTTTATAGGCCAAAAGTGATATAAAGCATTTAGATGCTTGTCACAACAAAATATTTCAGCAGAGCCAGACTGAAAATTATGCAGACAGCTGGGCATCAGTTAGAACAGAGTTGTGTAGGTGTGATTCTGGGTTTTACTCTCATGAGATTCTGGACAAGCTATCTGATAAATTTCTGAAGCCTGTGTTTTCCAGTCTCTAAAGCAATATGATGATATCTAACTTTTTATGCATAGTTCTTCTAAGGTCTGGGAGTTGAAAGGTCTGTATATGCACTGGGGTTTATCTTTAAGTATTTATTACTTGCCAAACAGTAGGACTAGCAGCAAGTCAGAGGCCCTTGAATAGTACTATGGGTTAGAAGTAAATTAGCCCTATTCTTTTGCTTTCCATCATAAGAGCCTTTTATACCCTGAACATAGAATGCACTGTAAACAGAGCTGCATCCGGCTGTTGAGAGGGGTGGCAGGATGTCAGAGCTTGTCTTTCTGCTCACAGGTTTAAGTTGTGGTCTTGTAGGTGGTACACGGGAGATACAGAACAGCAGTGAGTCTGGCACAGCAGCCTCTGGAATACAAGCATCTATCCCAGGAGTCACACTTGGCAGTGTGAGGATGTGATGCTCATCCAGTTGAATTAAAAAGCTGGAATGTGAATCTGGCAAGCTTTGGATTGGTGTCCTAGAGTTTAAAAACGGCAACAGCCACCTGTCCTGTTACTGCACCCTGGGAGCCAGCAAATTGTAAGATGAACTGTAGGAGCTTTTAATCTGGTGCTGGTGGGACTTCGCTTGGAGCTCTTGACTCGCGTTATTTAATGGATCATTCAGAGGTCATCTCTGCTTCCAGGGAGCTCTGCCCTCCACTGAAACAAAACCCACAAACCTGGAGACTACTATGCAAAATGTCAGCAGGGAAGAATTTGGAGCTGGATGCCTGTTCTGGTCTCTTCTGTCAGTACCAGACTGTGAGGTCTTTGCGGGAGCTTGGCAGGTGCCTTGCAAAATCAATAGCCCATTTAGTCAGTTAAGCTGACAGTGGCTAGACTTTGTGCTTGTGTTGGTACATTCACTTATAAAGTTGTCTGGGGCTTACTGAAAACAGACAGTAATGGCACTAGGACCAGGCTGCCTGAGAGAGTGACACACAAAAAGCATACCTGGGGCCAACTTGCTTTAGGGAGAAGTTTCTTGCAACCATTGACAGCTCATCTGGCCTCACACTGCAAGGGTTTTTCCCTTGCTTGTTCTTTGATCTAGTGCAGACAGGTTATTTCAGGGTATTCTAGTTATTTTTGAGCTTTCAAAGGATTGTGAGAGCACAGAACAGTACAGAGATAAAAATAACCTCCATTTATTTAATGTTATGGAGTATATAAAACTGCAGTCACCTGGACTGTATGGGAAGGCCTCTGTTCATATTTTCATAATCGTGGGCCTGGTTATTTGTGAAACTCAGTTACTGTGTGCAGCCTCGAGGATCAAATGCTGTCCCTCGATTCCTTAAGCTTAATTAAAATATTGTTAGGCTGATACATGGAAAACATTGCTGAAGTTGCTCTAGTACTGTAGCAACGTGATGTGAAAGGGAGACGTGAAGGCCGATAAAGGGGATTGCTGGGCCAGGAGTGCTACAAATGGCTTGGCAGTTGCTGTGCTCTGTGTATGTGTTGCCACATGTTTTCCCTATGTTCTGAATCAGCCTTTCCATACAAAATCACCGATCTTGCTTCTTGTGTTTGAGCCTGAGCACAGCCTTGGCTTGACCGCAGGCCAGCCGGCCTCCTCTGCCTGGTCCTTCACCTTCAGTGTCCTGCAGCTGATTGCACAAGGCAGACGTTCCCGGGGAACATCCCTTCTTCACATGGACGGGAATTGCCGTTACTCCAATTTCTTGGAAATCGGGCTTTAGGTGCATGAGGATTGTGAAACCGAGGCCGGAACATACTGTTTTACCAGATCTCCTCCTGGCAGCAGCCCCATCCATAGGCAGAAGAGCTCGTGCTGCGTTCTTCATCCTCCCAAATCCCCGTGGGGGGGGACAGTGGGATCTTTCAAGAGCGGGAATTGGTTAGCCCCAGTTTCCCCACTTTGCTGGTGGTACAAACATCTACTACCCAAAGGCTATTTAGGAAGAAGCCTGTCATGATAATAAGTGAATATCAAAACCATCTTATGACCAAATATTATGAAATCAGCCGACCACAAGAAAAAAATAGCTGAAGTTGCTAGGGAAGATTCCTCCTTTGCTTTCATGTGACTGTATCTAATCTACCCTAGCCTGTCAAATTATTTGAAAGGATGTTATTACCTGAGTTCAGGACATAAATATTATAGCACCTCAGTACTTGCTAGCGTAGGTACAGTAAGGAAATCGTACACCAACAGGAGATTGGTGCTGGGAATGTGATTCACTACTATAGCTCTTTAGGGATAGAGTTTGCTGTAATGATCCTGTCTGAATTTTGAGAAGATTAAATTTAGGAAATCTTTAGGAACTAAATAAGGCTTTTTAAAATTATTAGTTCTGAGAAACAAGTACTTGCTATTAATGGGAACTGCCTAACTTCATTGCATCTGACGAGGAAAGAGTACCTGACCTTCTTTGTAAGACATCTAAAGCAGAGATTAGCCTTAATTATCCTCAATATTTGTCCTAGAAATTGTCGTGTTGGAAGCCCCAGGCACGCCCTAGGCTGTGGTGTTGGATGGGGTGTGGGGAGGAGTGCCCCAGAGGCACACTTCCCTTGGGCAGCCCTGGGAGGCAGTGTGTGCCCACGTCAGCCAAGACGCACCGTGGGGTCAAAATCCCTCTTGTGCTTTCCCCTCCTTCCCTGAGATTAGTAATCAAGTGCTGAGCTTTACCACAAATAGCCTGTTACCGTCTTGCTTGGGTCAAGCGCAGGGCAGGGGCAGAGGCCGAGTCTGCCCTTCGCTCTCGTGTGCCACAGGGGACGAGGGCAGGTTCCTGCACCCAGCCCAACGTGGATGAGTAAGGAGAGAGGGAGTGCCAGGTTTCCCTGTACCCTATAATACCCACCTGCGTGAGTGGAGAGTCCAAGTGACAACTGAGCAATTGCAGCCACCCCCAGATACCTCACTCCTTCCACTGAGCTCAGACAAAATTATTACATGGTGAGGGCAGAAAATGGGTCAGAAGGAAGAAATAGCTGGGGGAGGGAGGTGTTACCTGTGTGTGCCCTTTGCATGGCCCAGTGTAACCCCACTGATAACAGCGTAAGACAGATAGGCAGGGCCCTCTGAGATCTCAACTTTTGGACTTGGTGTTGTAATTAACACACTATAAACACACTGAAACTTGCCTCTCTTTTTCAGGTCGTGGTGGTTTTAGAGCAGGGTTGTTCTCATCTAGCACCACCAAGGTTGGACTAGATGACCTTAGAGGTATTTCCCAACCTCAGTGATTCTCTGAAATGCTCACTTGGTGCCCGAAGAGTATGGAAGGTGGGGACAGACAACCTGAAGTGAATGTGTGACCACAGCATAATGAGTTGTAATGAGGGTTATGTCATCATACTGGTTGTTAAGATTACGAAGATACACAGATTTGTTGTCTTTCTAAGAAGTCTTCAGTCACTGAAGAGTTTGGCTTGGTGCATTTAATTCCTCTGAGGTAGTGTCTCACCTGACCGTAGAACTGCCCTGGTTAAACATCTGTCTTCTCATGTTGCTGTAGATGTTTTGGAAATGTTCTCTCATAAGCCTTCATGAAAGCATCTTCCCTTTCGCGTCTGGAATTCAGCCCTGTCCTGATCAAGATGAATCCCATTCTCTGAAGCCAAGGAGGAAGAGTTTTATTATGACTTTATGTAACTTGAAATACTGAAAGGCTCTAAAATAGTCAGCATGGAAAACTTTGCAGCAGTATAAACCATCCAGGTTTCAGCGCAGAACAATTTATCCTTGTCATATGACTCCACAGGGCCAGCACACAAGACACAGTTATTTCAGCTTTTCATGATCTTTCTGGTCAATGTGATGAGTTAATTAAGAAATAAAATATCCCCTCAAAACCCAGGAAGAGGTATTTTAGACCAGCTTTGACACAAACTTAATCAGAGTTTACTGAAAGTCTTTTCAAATAGAATTGTAGCGTAGGGAAAGAGACAGGTGCCACTGCTCTGTACGCAAACTAAGTTTAATTGAAGCCTGTAATGTCTTAAAATATTCAAGTTGTCCTTTTCAGACCTAGAAATCAAAATCCAGCTGTCAACTTGCGCTTGAACTATAAGCTTTCAAGGGCAGAGGGAATTTCTTTGTCTTCATAAAAGCAATCATCATGTGCACCGAAGCATAATGTTTTTGTTATTGGGCTACTCAATTTTTATTAAGATCCAGTAATTATACCAGGCTCCACTGTTTTCCTTTTAAAGAGTTTATTGTGCAATTTCTCCAAAACTTGCTTATACCTGCCAAGCTCACTGGGTAACTTTAATCAAGCTTTTTATGCCAAATTATTTTGCAAATCATCTCTGCATGAAAGATGTCATGAAGTCCACCTCTGCCAGGCCACCTAAGAGTTGCCCACAGCTTTAATTTTTGGGAAGATTGTATGGAGTATAAGATTTTTGGAAGAAATGGGGATTGTACAGTTTAGGGTTCAGGCATCCTAGGACGAATGGAGCTGAGGCTGGGATCACGATTCCACTCTTCCGAATAGCCACAGGTTATGACATATATTCTGTAAGTGTGACTGTTAGGAGAAATAAATACCGTCTTGTAATTTTTTGGGGGAGGGTAGATGAAAGCAAAAGGCCTAAGAAAGGTAAATTCTTTTTCACGTAGTGCAGGGAAATGGCAAAAAGCCCCAGGACTCTAAGATCTTCTTTCAGGTCACCAGTTGAAATCCATCCTGAAACAGCACTTTATCATAATTTCCCACAAAATATATCTGTTTACATACTACATTGCTGCACAGCCCTCAAAAGCCTGCTGGTGTTTATCGCTGTGAGCTCAAAAGTATTGCATCGATGCCCACTGCCTGTGAGAGCCCACCCCTTCAATGACCCCTCAGCAGCTGCCTCGTGGATGCCAGAGAACAGCTTCTCTCCATCAGCAGCATTGCTTCAAACTGAATAAATGTGAAGAGGAACGTGAGGGTCAACATGAGGAGTTACTCAGGAACAGGGACCATGCCTTAAATCCTCATTGTCCCTTGCTGTGCATTAGCTAACTCCTGGGACAAACCCCAAGTCCCTTCAGATCAGCCTGACGTGCGTGCGCTGGCAAAGCATCATGGATGCTTAGGCAACTGTTATCAGATCTCTGTTTATAAATATAAGATTTTGAATTTGGCTTGAGTGCTTAAGCTCACTAGCAGGCAGGCTCCCCACCACCACCAAACAAAAGCACAATAACAACCACCACGAACAATCACTGTTTCACCTCTCCCACATTAGCTATTAATAATGTTAATTTACTTCCTTTGAGGGATACCATATGGTCCCCTTCCTGATCCCTCTACAGGCATAAGAAAAAACTAAGGAAATTAGAGAGACTCCATAACACTGATGGCAACATCCAATGTCTTATCAGGCTTCCTGTTGTTGGGAGTATTGTTTTCCTTTAAAGATTAATATTTACAATGGTTACTTAGTTATCTTAGTTCATTTGGTGACCATTAAAGATTCCAGCCCTGAATGCGATGAATGAACCTCCTTTTATTTGTCCTTGATGACTTATTTGTCTTGTGCCTCGTCTGGCTGAAAATCAAGGAAAATAATTATTGGGTTGGGCTTTTACTGCCATTTCATATGAGGGCTCAAAGTGCATGTTTCTGTTTGTTTTAGAATGGGAGCCCTTACCCACTGCTTCTGCTGATGTATGCATATTTAGGAATATGTTTTGCGATTAGCCGTAAAGTTAACATGGGTATTTTCCCGAATTTTTTATAAGCTGTATGCTTGGTTTTTGTACTCTTAAGGGAGAAAATGAGGGTATTTTGCATTTCATCTGTGACTGCAGCAGCTGCCAGGGAGGCTCACTGCAGCAGTCGGTGAGAGGATGGTGCGAGCAGGCACCGTGTGCCTGGCTGCTGGGCTTGGACTGGAGGAGTAACGGTCCAGGCCTGTCTCTAGTTTTTCCCTGTGCATTAGCATCAGCGGGGTTTCCCTGCAAGAGGAAAGGAGATTTATTTATTTATTTATTTATTTATTTATTTATTTATTTTTAATAAAAGCCCAAGCATACATCAGGAAATGGTCGTTCAGCATGGCACAGATTGGAGGCAGGGGGTAGGGTGGAGACCCCAGAGTTGCAGAAGCATTTCTAGGCCTCTTCTAGGCAGAAGGGATTTCGAAGTCACCTTGGGCTGTCCTCGTCTCTGCTAAGGAGGAGCACAAAAATATCCTCATATTCACAGTGGTATTGGACCCGGCCCCAGAGAACAGCAGCAGAGACAAACACGGCCCACATTACAAACGATTGCATTTGAGACTCAGGCCCCGTGCAGCGTTACGGCAGGGATGAGTGTGGGTACGGGAGCTGTTTTCAACCTGTCCTGTTTTTCTCTTCAGCATGGGTTAAGGATGCACCTTGCCTTACCCAGAGGTGGAAGCTCCTGACAGCTCATTGTCACCTCCCCCCAAAAAAGGGGATTCATTTCCATTTGTGCGCGTGGAGGCCCCGCAAATGCACTTCTGCTGGTAACCCCCACACTGACCACCCCCCTGCGCAGCCTTTCTTCCCCAGCCCATTGCCGTTTTCTCGGCTGAAGTCCTGTGGGCCACGAGGACCAGGATTACGAGCAGGTCAGTCCGCAGCCTGCAGGGGCAGAGGGCTCGGCGGGTGTCGTGATGCTCATTTCGCAACGTCTGCGCGCTCGGCATGCGAACCACCAGACCCTCGCGAGCAAACCAAGCCCGTTCTCAGACACAGTTGGCTCCCAGAGAAGGGATAATTTATAACGGTGACATTTCCAACGTTTCTCTCTTTTCCTTCTCCCCCTTTCCTCTCCAAGTGCTCCCCCTCCTCCCAAATGGTAAAAACGGGCCAGACCATCCCAGCTTTTATAGGGGGAGGTTGTTTTTCTCATTTCTTCGCAGACTGCTGTCTCATCCTGAAACTGCACATTTGATGTGCTTTTATAATGAACTCATTTACACCGTGACAGATGTTTTTGATATGATAAGAAACATGGCCCAGGGGCCAGTGGCGCTGTGGAGCCACTCATGTTTCTCACCTGAATTGCAAATGAGGTATCGCTTTCTTATCAGTTAAAAAACATGAGCAACTGCACGTATAAATAATATGCCACCAACTGCCAGCTGTTTGTGCCAATGACATTCTTCTGAAAAGAATAGATCCCCTCATCATCTGTTCTCTTCCCTCTTGCAGAAAATCTGGAGCTTTTCTGCAAGTGCAGCAGAAGAGATTTGTCTTTTGGCTTCAGATACAGCAGTGAAAATGTCTCTTTAAAATAATTCTGTATTAGCAAAAATAACTTCCATATTTGACACAGGTAATAGCTGATTTTTTGAGTGCTTCCTTGTCCTCTTTCTGCATATCTCTAGGCAAGAAAGAGTCAGTGCAGCTTTCTGTTTCCTAGGAATTCCTTTTTAAAGAATTCACTGTCTTTAAGTGGATTCAGGGTTTCCATTCTGAATGCTGTGGAAGAATGTTGCTCTGTTTAAAAATACCTCTTTTTTTTTTTTTTTAATAAACATGAAAGATAACACTAAGTCATTTTTGTCTTGGCGAAAGGTTGGGCTTTTAGCTTCCCTGAATTCAGGGTGAAGTTAAAATGCCCCTGGAACCTCGGACACGGAAGCAAGCAGTTCTGCTTGCTTGGTAATCTTTATTAGTAAATTTTGCGGCGAACAGAACTTAAAAATACTGCAAGGTGAAATTGTTCAGGTGATTGATCAGCTTGATGTTTTCTTTGAATAAAGTTGAAAAACGCTTTTCAGCGTTTTGCCAGCTACAGGCAGAGATGTATTTCTGTTGCAAATGACCTTCTGGGAGAGCTTGACTGCAGGGACATGATTCATTGGCAGCCTGCTGGTGACAGGCATGTTCCTATTGTTCTCAAACTCTGGTTTCACATTTCTCCTGTTAGATAAGCTGCAACCATTAACTACACAGTGAGCTACAAATAAAGTGTGATGTAAGAATTAAGCTTATTATCTGATTGGCAGCATGGGGCCACTCTTCCAGGTTAAGGGTTTGAGCAGATTTTTTTAACAAAATGATGCCTTTTCTTACAATTCAGAAAGCATTGTCCTCCCAAAAGATAAAATATGCTTTTGGAAGCTGCAGTGTATATATATAGTGTGAGCTATAAATAGTCTGGAGCTAGTTCTGCACAGTACCATGTGCAGAAATATTAAGGACAGATTCTGATCTTCAGGGCTACGCAGGAGGCTACTGAGAAACACCACGTTAACGCCGTGGCTTTTGAATTTAATTTGGTGTTCAGATTCATATCAAGATCAGAATCTGGTCAGGGATTTTAAGTGTGTTTTGAGGAACAAAGGAGTTTGGTGGCCCCTGCTTAATCTTAGTTTTAGTTGGAGATTACATATCAATTTCTAGAGCTATTGTTTGGGTCAAATACCAAGGCAAATGGATTCACTCTTAAATGAGGAACGGCTTGATTATCATGCTAGCTGAAAAATAGGTCCATCCACTCCCACTGCTCAGCTGCTGTAAATGGATGTATGTAAGGATTTAGAAATGGTTGCTATTCAGATCCTTATGAGGGTAAGATGACTTTCAGCAATTGAATGATTTATGATAATGTTGATATTCACACAGGCTATTCATCTGGCAGGATAAAAGACCACAGTGGCTGGTCGGTCTCTTTCCTTGGGCACAGGCTGGTTACAGGCTGATGCTGGAAACAAGCTCGCTGGCAGGAGCGTTATCTTCCCTGCTACAAAGGGGTGAGGGCCCAGAGGAGGGGGAGTGGAAAAATACCTTCTTGTATTGGCCTTGTGTTCTCCCTTCTGCTGTAAAATCATAGTGGGACAAAGCACAGCAGTTCTACTAAGGGTATACGAGGCAGGGTCAATGCCACGGTATTAACCTTACTTAGCAAATTAGTGATAAACATAACAGATCTTGTTTCCGCAAGCAATTTTACAGCACCTTCTGGTCATGCATTACAATCTGCTGCCCTCCCTTGTATCCTCACGTTTTGAAGGGCTGTTTGCACCACTTGTTTGTACCCCTTAATTTCGGTGCATTTTGGAGGCCTAATTCTGGGTACCTAAATCCTTCCTAACATCAGGAAGAGTAGGTGCACCTAAGAGAATGAAGCAGGCCACTTGTGCTGTGAGGCCTGAGGTGGAAGAGATGAATGCTCCTGGGCTTTGGTGGTATGTGGCCAATGGCCATGTGGTCACCCCGCTAAAGCATTTTGGGGTTCAGTTCTTTTCAGCTTGCCACGCAGCGGGTTGCAGGATTCAGCGGAGTAGCTTATACCTGAAGGCATGCAGTTGGCTCCCAAGGATGGTGTTCCCTGTAAGATTCACACCCCTTTTAAAGGGAACAAACACATCAGCCTTTCCAGTCACCTTTCCAGTCACTGCCAGAGCAGGCAGTTTATTTAACAAAGCTCTTAGTCACTCCTGGGGCAGGACTTCTAATTGCGTTTAGTATCTGATATGCTGTCCCGACAGCTCTCAGGGGTTGTAGAGAGGGGGCAGAAGAGGCAAGAATAACTCATTTTGTACACTCCTTACAGCTCATGAAGCACTGTAGAGGCGTCCTGCAAATGGGCAGCACTGAAATGCATTGTGGTTGGGCCCATCGTTGGTACTGGCGATCAGAGCACACCTCAGAGTTGCCTTCAAGGTGCTTTAATTCATACCTGACAGAAAGAAGGGACCTACAAGAATGCAAAAATCACTTTGTCCTTCTAAAACTACAATGCCCCCCTTTTCATCCTTGCCATGCATATGCAACGAGGACTGCTGGGAACAGGGTGCTGCCTTTCCACAGGTACACTAACGCTTCCAGACTAGTGGCGTGTTATTAATTTCTGGTAATAAGCACAAGATCTGAAAGCAAACCAGTACAGCTCACTCAAATCCCACACTGTGAGCTCCTTCCACAGCCACCAGGCACCAGCCAGGGGCAATGAGAGTCCCCATTGCTCTTTCCCATGAGGTGACTGAGCCCCTCCAGTCCGTGCCACCCTCTTGGCTTTTGCTCTGGCTGTCTGTGCCTGTGGGACGTGGCCTAACCCCTGGCTATATTGGTTGCCTCTTCTGCAGAAATGCATTTCATGAAACAATAGGAGCTGATCGCATACAATCCCAGCACTTCCTTCCACTTGTAAATGTTTTACATGGTCAGTGGATTGAAACAAGCTGTTCAGGCTGTTCTGCTCCTTAGCTGAAGCCCTCATGTTCAAGCTTACAGGTGAGCACCTTTCCCTCCTCAGTGGTAGCTCTGGTGCTGACTGTGGAAACATCTCCCCCTGTCTTCAGTTTGTTCCAGGCAGAGAAGGGAGCTTCGGTGACAGACGTAGCTCTTTTATTTATCTAGGCATGCCTCAGTCTTTTCCCAGAGACTTTATGAAATGAATCTCTGAATGATCAGTGGCATAAGCATGTGACTCCAAGTCACTGGACAGAAAACAATTTTAAAAAGCACGCACTAAAGAAGCAAGTCTGAAAGATTATGTGGTGTTAGAAAGCACTCAATTTAGAAAAGTGCCTAGCTCGCGAGTGAATACCATGTCATAAGGCAATATTGCAGCATTCCTCAAGGGTAATGGACAGAAATAAGTTCTGCTTTTGTTTGTGACAAATATGGATGATGCTGTGCTGAAAGTAAACACGTTCAGATGCAGGTTCAAATCCCTGTGCCTTGTTTTATTCTTTGCCCTGGCTGCTTGACCCCCATATCAGTAGGCTATCTTGACTCATCCTCTTGTACAATTCTACTTTCAGGTTCCCTGGTCTTAGTTTGACGTTCATGCCTTTCAGCACCTTCACTGAAAATTGTCTCAATTCAGGCATCGCCATCCAAGTTTGCAGGATCATTGTCATTTCCCAGAGGTAGATAAAATGTTTCTATCTTTGAGACTGAAAATTTGGTGTCTCAAAATTGATCTGTTACCATCATATAACTAAGTTTATTTTGAGAAATGGTGGAATAAGACTTGCTCTCATGTTGATATCTAGTAGCACTTGTTTTCTCTCTCTCTGTTTTCTGTGGAGCTGGTTTAGGGCATAATGTGCCACTGAAGGTCAAAAGGTAACAAACTGTGGTGAGTTATTCCTTTTGCATCCTTCCTTTTATTTTAGTAAGTTCATTCTCACCTTTCAATGACTACTTGGATTTTTCAGTTTTCACTGGTAGGATCTAGATCCTTTCTCTTTAGTGGGTACAAGATCCCATAGGAGACTCCTTGAACTTTGTTAACCATTCTTAATCAGAATTACAGCTTTTCAGTGAATTCTCTTTGATACTTTGCCAGATTCTCTCACCAGCTGTTTCCCTCCCACCACTATACAGCTTATACCACTATACAGCTTATAGTTCATGGGCACAGATTCAGAACAGATATGAGTAAAATGAGCAAAGATGGTTATCTTTCCTGTAATAAATTGAACAGAATTGGTCCCTTTTATGGGACTTAGTGTCATTTGATATACAGTCCTTGGCACTGGGAGCATTACCAAGAAACGCCAGGTCAATTCTCATTTATTTGCAAGAGCAATCAGAGTAGCCAGCAGAATTCACTTTAGACTTTCTATTCATTCCTTGCTTTGCTGCTGTTACATGATTGCACGGAAGATTTGTATGGTTTATAATTTTTTTCAAAAGCATTCTAATCTTTCCCATGCTGCTAAAATGAAATCCTAAATGTCTTTGGCAAGATGAAATCTATCACATTCTAAAACTTCCATGTACTTTTCGGTTTCTTTGGACCAGTACAAAGACCCCAAATATTAGCTGAATTGTCCTGTAAACTTTGAGAGAAGACCCTCTGTTCTAAACCAGGAGAGTCTTTCTCATAACAGTACAGGTTTTCCTTTATGCAGGGTGCTTTTCACAAAGGTGCCTGTTTTCTGACCATGAGGTAGAATTAGTATCTGCAGATTCAGAACCTGTCTGATGCTCCATCCTCTCTGGAGAAAAATAAAAATAATAAAAAAATAAATGAAATTCTATTCCAGTTGAACTAAATTCAAATATATTTAATAAATAATAATAAAAAGGGCAAACCCAACCACAACCAGACAAATCTCCTCCCAAACCTGAAATCTCTTGTCTGTCTGAATCCTCCCTGGCTGAAATTGGATGGGTTTCTGGCAGAGACTTTCCAGAGTATGCTCAGCTCTGCAGCAGTAATCACACCAGCTTCTTCAGCCTGATTCCTTTGACATCTCTGTTAGTTTTCCATTTCATAAAGGCACACAGGAAGCCAAACCTGACCTTGGTGCACTCTTATAAGCAGCATGTCAACAAAACAAAGGAAGAAAGAGAAAACCATTCCCAATTCAGTGGAGATCTGCAACACTTCCGTCAAAGTGCTGTGCATTAGCAGAGGAGTGATGGTGTCATGCAAATCACTGCAGGCTCCAACAGGAACTTGCTTCTGTTGTGTTCTGGCTCTCAACAAGTTTAATTCTAACAAAGCAGGAGTTGCTTTTCATCATTTGCTGACCTTCACTACTAGGTTGTGGGGTTCTGCCCTCATATTTGAGGGAAAGAAGCCCTCGTGTTGGCTTCAGCGGTTGTCTTTCATGATGAAACATCTTCAGCCTAATATCTTTTATTGGCAGCAACAGGAGTCAGATGCTTAAATCTCATATGGAGACTGAATATTTGCAGAAAGGGGTTCTGTCCAACTGCCTCGTGTATTCAGACATGCCTGAATGACCCCAAACATATTTCTCCTCTGTCTTCTCTACTGATCTTAAGCAACTTGATCCCCTTCAGCTGCATGGACGGTGGTAGGTCCTTTCAGATGCTCATATTAACTGGTCCCCATTGGATGTGAGAGTTATTTTGTGTTTTTTTTCAAGGCAGGTATGAAGGCTAGCTGCTCCCAGGTGCTGTCGGTACTCTAGCTCCCACTTTACATTCCTCACATTCCATCCTGGTGTGTCTAGGCAGATATCTCTTGGCTGTTTAAATTGAAAAATAGTAACATTGAAGTAAGTACACTGGGGTCAAACAGAAAGTCAAGCAACTGCTTTGAGCTTAGACTAAGGGAACAAAGTGAGAGATTCTATGGACAGCAAAGTTAAAGGAACTGGCCTTTAATGCAGTAGTGCAGGAGCAGAATGAGCCCTACCGAGAGACAAATAGACTGAGCACTGACATGATGTGAAAATATGAGAAACAGCTAGTTGAAAAGTTCCCAATAATTTTAACCTCGAGGAATTCCGAAGCAGGATTAGCTGTAGCACATCCAAACTGCAAATGCTCTGAGAGTTTAGCATTTTTGGTAGCGTTTTAAAAATCCTTGTCTGCTTTGCCATTGTGTTTTCCCACCCTTTAACCAGAGAGCAAAGATGACAGAGAGGAGCTAGAAATCTGAAAATTAAATACTTCACTAACCACACATTCTCCATGACCATAAAGAGAGGCAAACTGATGTGAAGAGAAGAGGCCATTAGAGTTCATCCAATAGCATGCATGTGTGAGGCAGTCAGGAGACACGGTGTAGTAAATGAAACCATGTTACTGTATAAGGAAAGATTTGGGTATAGTACCCATTACATCCGAATGGTCATATTGTGCAAGTATAGAAAACAAAGATCTTTCCAGACTTCACAGAGGAGCAAAATCTCTGCTTCATCTAGGCATAGCTGAACTGTGCAGCCAAGTGCATTAATGCCACACCAGGTCAGTCGGGCTATAATTGTCTCTAACCAGAACAGTCAAAAGTTACAGAGTTCACTTTCTGCTGGGTGAGTGACACCCAGAAATTCTTTCCAGACTTACAAACAAGCAAAGAGACAAGTTTGAACCTGAACTTCAGTGTAATCACGCCACTCAGCAGCATAAACAAACATGGCATCGATTGGAAAATTATTCTTCAGGCGTCAGTTTTGACTGATCCAGATGAGAAGTTTCCAAAGTTAGGGTCGTGCCCTATGGAGTGCTGATGGAAGAGAGGTCACAAGCCCGGAAACGAGGTTGCAAGCTGAAAAGCTTGGGAACTGCTGATCTAGACAGATGAATGGTCATGTCAAGGGGGTCCCTTAGAATATCCTTTTTCCTCTCTCCTGCTTCACAGGCAGTGACTTGAGTGAGTTTTAAATCTGACAAGATTGGCCTGTTTATAGCATGCTGCTGTATTTTTAAAAGTAGATCTCTGGAAATGAGTCCAAGATGACCAGGGAGATGGAAGCAAGGGAGGCTCTTGAGGGAAGGATGTGGGACAAAGAAGTGGAGTAGAGGCAGGTCTGTGGGAAACAGGATCTGCCAAGTAAAACAAGATTCGACAGTGTTGAGTAGAAGAAATGGAAGCTTTTTAAGGTTGTAAGAAAGCTCGAGAGTCTAACTTGGAAGGTCAAATTCATCTCCCAAGAGGTTGGAGGGACATAGCTTTACTCCTCTGTGAGGAGTCTGGGCTGCCGAACTGTATTCCTTAATGTGGAAGCAAACCTAATTTTTGGTGCAATTAATGTTTGGCCAGAATAAGGTATGTACAGCTGATGCATATAGAGAAATAAGGTAGTACATCTTTGAGTCTCTGAATGGCCTTCTTTGCTGTCCTTGTGTTTCAAAAACTACCAAAGCTAGGCCCTGAATTTATGTATGTTAAAGGAAACCACTGTTACTGGGAACTTCTGCAGGCTACTTTATAATATTCATAGTATGAAAAAGGTGGAAAATACAAGTAGACCAGAAAATTAGCATTACTTATACTACTATTTCTGTTTTGTCATTGTTAAACATAAAAAATAAAAATAAAAAATACAGCTTTAGCAGTGTTTGGTAAAAGTCTGTGAACATTGAATATTGGTGATTCTTTGTGCCAGCAGCAGTAAGTGGTTGTCTGTGGTGTAGGTGCTCAGCCCGGGGACTCAGAGAACCACCCGGTGAGCATCGGGTTGCTGTTGAAACTCCAATGTTGGGGTCTCAGCAGTCCGAGTCCCCTTGCAGCCGTGCCTCTGAGGTTTGTGGGAACCCGCTGAACTCTCTCCTGAGCATCACAGAAAACAAACAGAGCACCTGCAAGTCATGTGGGCTTTTACAATACTGAATTAGCGTCAGTACAAAAGGAGTGTCAGCACCATGCCATGGATATCTTGAACAATGTCTATAGCACCCTATTTGCTATCCAAGGGCATGGAGGAGGAAAGCAATAGATTTGGTGCAATTAGGAGGGAGTATAGCAACAGCGCAGGTTCAAGTCAGGGACGGGAAATAGGCCTGGAGGTTAATAAGACAACACAGATCATCATCATAAAGCAAATATCAGGTCTGTGTGGTGCAATACCTAGCTGTGGCTACGTGCTAGGACCAATGCAGAGGTAAAGTCAGTAATGTCGTGTGGTGTTTATTTAGTAGCATTATGCTGAGAGGAATTAATGGCCAGGGAGGTCTTTGCATCCCGCTGTGTCTGGGGGGTTTCCTGGGTGCTGTCTTCCAGGCTCTAGGATGGAGCTGGTGGGTCCCATTCCAGCACTGAGCGCAGCGCCATGAGCCAGCGCTGTAGGTACTAGGCCGCAGGGCAAGGCGGAGCCAAGTTTCCTGGTTATCCCAATTCCTGTTACAGGGACTAAAATATTGACCTGGAGCCACAGGTGCTGGAGAGAGAGGAAGCCCGGAGAAGGTATTGTGTCCAAGCCCCTGAGAGCAAGCAAAGGCAGGCCTTCGTGAGCCTTAACCCCACTGATGGGGTGGGCTTAGGGATTTCTGAGCAAGGAAACTCTCTGCTGCTGATTGTTTCTAGCAAGATAAAGACTCCGTGAGCCTTTTTGTGATTAAACGAACTAATGCCAAGCCTGTACCTGTTTTGAACCACTAATCCTGTACAGCGTCAAATAGCAGCTAATTGATCAAGCGAGTGATGCCTAATCTTCAGGCCTCCGTGTCAAGGGCCATGGAAGCTTTGCTTTTTTCAGGATGCTCCAGACTGAATCTGTAGGTAAGACCCAATTAAGACTTATATATGCGTCTCTCTCAAGTGCAGGAATAGTTTTACTGAAGCCATAGAGATCATTTGTATATAAAGTTACAGGCGTGTTTCAGACATGACCAGATTGGTGCAGAACCAGCCCTTATCTCCTGTTCTGGTGATCCAGTCTGGACTGGTCTCTACAAGTTTCTCTTCAGAGTTTAAACCAAGCCTTTGGTTTGAGAAATGTGAGGTTTTATTTTCATAATTACCTTCAGTTTTGGAGTTGCCCTTGAGGCTATTTGGAATCTATTGAAACACGTTGAACTCTAAATCGGAGGTTTCTTTATTTCATGTCAAATGCACAAATGCCAAATATTAGATTTTTTGCCCCAGTTGTGTGGATGTTTAATTTCCAAAGCATAGTATTTTCTTGTAAGAAACTGATAACTGGTATTTAATGCTGTACTCAGAATTTATCATTTCAGCTCGGCTGATTTTACACATCAGATCATATGACTTTAGTTTCCAAAGTATTTCCCCATATACCTTTTCCAGTCTGCAGAATAATTTATGAGGAAAATTATGCTGTCCGTAAGCATCTCAAGATACATGGCATCCTCTTTGCAGGGGAAGTTTTCCAGAGGACTGGCAGGAATTTTTGATTCTCATATGCAGTTTAAATATTCCAATTCTTAATTTTTTCTATTACTGCAGATTATAGAATTCATCTCTGTAGTGCCACCCTTAAAATAAACTGTTCACATGTCATTTGTCGATAAATAACATAAGGGCTCATTCCTACCTTCCTAATGGAGCTCCTAGATACTGAAGAGAACTTTTCTTGGACAAAATATGTGTTCTGCCTACCCAAAATCTGTAAGTCTTTGGAATAAGTCCTTTACGTGAAACGTAATGCTCCCATGTGAAAGCCAGGTATGATAAAAATAAGAGATTAAAAAACATGGGAAAACGAAAATAAACAAGAGGCTCTTCTTGCTGCAGGCTATTAGGGAGTATAGCTGTAGAAACAGACAGATGATTTCATCTAATGAAGCACCTTCGGAGTATGTGTTCTACCTGTAAACAGAAGACATTTTTTTTATATATTTCAGTATTAACAGGGCGTCTTCTAAGGAGCTGTGACCTTTAATCTCATTATGTATGGATTTGTGTATGTGAACGTGACATATGAATTTGTTACCAAGATACTATTTGAAGCAAACATCCTAGGGCCTTCCAAGTTGGCAAGCTGATGCAAATTTCTGAGTCACCTCAGCTGAAAACATTATTTTTTATTTCTACAACATTTTGGGATGCAAAGGGAACATCAGCCATCTTATCTGTCTGATGCTATCATGTGCTTTCCGTTAAATTTCCTAATATATATTCTAGAGACAGCCAGACACACACATAAGTCTAGATATGAATGGCACTGAAATTAAGCAGGATTTATTCTAATTTATCAGAAAGGTGGAGCAGCTCAGCTAACTACAGCAATTGATCTATAGCAGGATAAGGTCTCAACAAGTTCTTTCAGGCTTCAATTAGTTTGCATCATCTCATTCGTTGCATTCCTGATCTCTCTTCCTTCCTCTTCTCATGTTGTCATCTATTCTTAGTTTATACAAACACGTACTGCTACATAGAGACTTCTTTGCCACAGCTGGACCAGTGGTTGAACCAGGCAGATTCCTGGCAGATCCAAGCATGGACAAGAACCTCAACACAGAGACCATTTACAAAATGGTCTGGGTGGAGTCTAACATTATAGTTTCTCTTGAATTGTTTTTCCCTTATTTCTAATCCTATATAACAGTGACTATTAATTAACAATCTGTTAGCTATTTCTGAGAGCTATTCTGGAACATGGCCTTTAATAATAGGGAATTGAAAAACGGCAGGGGAGTGACTTCCAGCCCTGCATTCCTTCAAAGAATCCTTTAACAATGCACAGTATTTCTCGGTGCTGCACAATATCTATTTCTGAATTCCAGCTGCAGCTAAGACTTTCTTTTTGTTCCTGGTGGAGTTGCCGGCATTGTTTCATCTAATGGGGGAGTATATTCCAAGAAGAAAAGACCCACAAAAGTGTGTTTGAAGTATTTTCACCTAATCTGAAGCATGATTTTTCAAGATCTTTCAGAGTGCCTGTAGCATAGACAGCTACACTGTTAATGACACTTTGCTAACAACATACCAGATCCCTGTAGCTCTAATATAATAAATGGATTGTAGATCCCACTCTCAGCACGGATATAATTAGCAGGATTTATTTCATTCTCCTTATAAAGACTGAGTCAGTTCCCCCATGCTCTGAGCATGCTGAAATTCTCAGAGAAAATGCAGCTGAGTGCATTTATTATCACTGGAGTTAAGTAATTTTTTGTTGTTGATGCCAATGTCATCATAAATAATGAAACTTAAGAAATTTCATACCTTCGTGCCAGTGCATCCAAGCTTTATAAAGGCTGTCAGTGGCCAAGAAGTGCATTTTTAAAGTTTAGCATAAATTAAGGATTATTTACATAAATACCAATTTTTATAGGGCAAAAAATTTACTGAGAAGCACCTCACGTATATTTTCAGGCAATCAGAAAGTGAAATTTTGGTACGTGTTTACAAGAAGGGGAAACTGAACTTCAGGAAGTCACATGATTTCCAGTAACAGCCCATATATAGACATGTAGATGATGAAAGCATTAAAAAAACCTACCAGCAGGTATTATCTCTGTGTAGCCATGCTCCCATATGTATGGCATAAGGCTCCTTCCCCCCCCGTTCCAAGAATTTATATCACCAGATATTTCGGAGAATTCACAGTTCCAAACTGAATGTGCGGTGGGTGATACAGCTTCTCTGGAAGCTCACAGTGACAGTGTCCAGTGGAAAGAAAAGTACAACCCCTTGAGTACCTGACTGTCAATAGCTAAGTAAATAAATCCCAGGCAAATAACAGTGGTACTAGAGGGAAGAATTTTATCCAAATCAGAAAGCAGAAGCCAAAAAAGGAGGGGTCTACTGTTAGCTAATAATTCATAGGTGGGCCTTTTCTACCAACTCTTCCCAAATGACTACAAGCCCTGCTTTTTCCATCTCCCATAGAGAATGTTATGGTTAAGAAGAGAGATCTTGAAGTGATGTGACATGACCATGTCATTGGATAAATAATGTAAAAATAAATTTCTTGTTAATTTTGTTTGCATGGGTTGAGGTCCTTGTTCACCTCCAATAAAACAAGCTAATTCCCCAGGCCTGGAGTATTCCTGGTGCCTCATCGGACTCTTCCAAGCTCTGAGTCAGATCTTATTTTCCCTTCCTTGCTCCTCAAATGTGTATGCTCTCTATCCCTCTGGATACTCATGAATGCAGTATAGACAAGGTGTTTGCACAGCTCAGGGTAACTTATCCCTTTGCTGACTCCCTGGGCTACGGTTAAAGGAGGGTTCAGAAATTGGGAACAGAATTATTACATTAGATACAGTCCAAAAGTTCCATGTATTTTTCCTTCAGAGAAGGAAGCTGAGCTAAGTTGCAATAAAAGAAATTGTGGGATTTTCGGAAGAGAGTAGATGGCATAAGGAGAAAGCAATGTGTTGCAAGTGGGTAGATCCATCCCATGGGTACCATATGTTTTGAAATCCTTGCGGTTTGGATAGTGACCAGTTAGTTTCTTAGCCAGAGGCTGCCAGCTCCACCCCAGTGAGCAAGGAGTTCCTGCTGCCACAGAGCCCCCAAAAGTGCCTTCGCACCCTGGAAGCCCCTCTGTCGCTTATCGACACAGCAAACAAACAAGGACCTCTGCAACAGGATGTTTGCAAAGAGAACTGGAGCTCGCTGCTTGCTGCCCGTACCCTGCTTTTCTGCAGGCAGCTACTTGAATATATTTCTGCATCACCGAACTCAACCAAAATTCATGTTTGAAGTGCAGATTTCCTCCAGACAAACCTTGTGCTGCTGAACTCTGTGGAGGAGGGAGCCTGGCCTGTGTAGAGGTGTCAGCGCTGACTGCAGGATGCAGAATACGATCTGTAATACAGAGGTCTGGAAGATAGAAACTTCGTGTGATGAGGCCTTTCTGTTCCTATAATTAAGATATTTGCACGGTTGAGCTCCTGCTTTCATAATCCACCCCTGTGATGACTACCAAAACCACTCCTTCAGAGAAGGTCTGCAGCCAGTTATCCAGATAATGAAGAAGGGCAGGGAGAGGGAGGGGGAAGATTAGCCACAGTTAATAGAAAACATATGTCAGTAAGCCTGTGACTATTCAGTGTGTTCATCTTTTAAAATGTGGTAAGTGCATTTCCTTAGAGCACAGGGATAACCTTAGGCACCAGGAAACAGCTCGCAGTTGTGTTGTGTCTGTCATAGCTGTGGTGCAGTCAAGGCTGTAAGGGGAAGGCCAGTGGGTTGATCCAGTACCCAGATAATCCATCTGTGGATAATCAACCACTGACTACGTTCAGGATGTGATTTTGCTCTTTTCTTCATTAAAGCATCTGTTGTCAACAGGCATAATCAAAAGTGCTGCCACGTTGATGTTCTTGCGTATTCTAATTACGAACTGGACTTGGAGGCAGTCTTAAGATCAGTTAAATTATATAATGTAACATATTGTATTTTATTTTTTTTTTAATATAAAATGCATGGGTAATGTTGACAAGGAAGTGGAGAGACTGTACAAAATTCTGTACAGTGCATGGAAATACAGCTCATAGTCATCTTTTGAAGATTACTCAACTTCAGTGGAAAACACTTAGCTTCCTACAACTAGAGGTATTCCTCTGCTGCAACTGAATCTTGCTTTTTATATTGTCTCTATTATTCTTTCTAGAGAGAATCTAGAGAGAAGGATAAAATATCCTATAGTGGCCCCTACATCTCAAGAATCCTTAATGCTATGAGTCGTTCATGATGGGTAACTTTTTAAGTGTTTCTGGAGGAGCTTCACAGTTCTCTTTACAACTGCGTGTTGGCTTTAGGACTTTATTCCACAAGTTGAAGTCTCTCACACTTGAAGATGCAGACCCTTCAAGAAGCACTCAGCAGTACCTTCAGGATCAGTCCCTTCCTGCCTGATGCCAGTGGAAGTTTCACCCTTGATTTCAAAAGGCTCCTGATTAGGCCTGAGGACTGTGGTCCTTTCTTTCCTTCATCCCTTTGCACAGTTAATGCGCTTATACTTACGTAAGGTGTGCCGAGCCTGTGTGAGGGGGGATTCATGCCACACGTGACAGGAGCTTTGTCCCAAAGTGCTGATGCCCTAAGTTTAGATTTGGCTCAGTGAGGGCAAGTAATAAAGAAAATATATAATGGCAGTGAGATCAAGGGTTACTCGGGTTTAGTAGTTGAATGTCCTGATGGCCACGCTGATTGGAGTGACTCACCAGCTGCAAGCTGGAAGGAAGAAGTGGGGCATCAGAAGGATGTGGCTGCATGGAGACCTGGTGAGCAGAGATTAGGAGGACAGTTCATGCCCAGAGAATAGCTTGTCCACTAATTTCATTGTTTTAAGCATTTAAGGCAGACAGGGCTAATCACTAACAAAGATGCCCAAGGGAGCAATGTTGTATCAGTTATCTTCCTGAGAGCTTGACTGTTTTGGTTCTATTTATTCTAGACAAAAGAGCTTATTTGTGATGTTTCATCTTTAGTCTGAATGTCTCTAATTTGGACATCCATTTAATTTGGAAGGTTTCCACCCGACACCAGTGAGACTGATTAAAGTCATGACTTATAACCAAACGTCTTTCTCGCTCCATGTTGCTGACCGCAGCTTTGGTTATGAATTGTGAAAGAATGTTAAAATCCAGTGTATTTTTCTCTTTGTGGGCTCTGTTTATTTTTATTTTTAACATTTTGATTGGGCAATGAAAAATGTCAGTGATGCCAGTTGCAAGTCTTTAGGTACAAATTTGCCTTTCAGCCATTGCATGGGAGTGATTATTTGCTTTTAAAAACTGACATCTGGGGATTTTTAGTTCCTTAAGTCTCTGGAAAAATATGGCATTGCACAAAAGCCTGCAGTTTGAAAGGTAGAAGCAGGGCCAATAAGGGGACAGCAACATTTTTTTTATGTCTCTAACTTCCAGAGAGCAGTAGCAACAAGCTGAGCAGAGGTTGAAGGAAGCAGCATTATTACTGCTGTTCCCCCCTGAATTCCTTTCATCAGTCCGGTGACTACATGTGTCCTGATGATACATTTCTGGGTCACATGTCCCCGAAAGATGGTCTATATGGAGACGCATAGCATGGAAAGTATGCTAACTAGAGACTAGTTATGTTGACAGGTTCCACAAGTGACGTAAATTTCTATATTCCTCACACAGACTTTATTAATAGCACAGGACTGAGTCAGGGAGAGCCAGTTATTATTCTTTATGTAAATAAATCAACAGAAATAAATACTCTCTTGTTCCTTATCGCATTAAACCTGCAAATAGCTTATTACCTTACAAGGCAGCTTAGGCAAGCACACCAGACCACAGGGAAACGCACAGCAAGTGCAAGTCAGCACTGAGATTTCCCCAAGCCAGGCTGCGTGGCCATAGGAGAGGAGCAAAGGCACAAGGCTGCAGCTCGCAGAGTCCAGAACTGGAGAAAGGAGACCCAGATAATTATTTCAAAAGCCAGTCTCAAGCGTAACCAAACTGAATTCTTGTTTTGTTTTTGGTCCAGTGGAAACTTTGCAATGGAAAAGCTAGATAGGTTTTTTTTCCTTGGCTCTGTCATCAGAGATGTCGTTGTTTTTCCCAGTCAACTTTCTCCAGTTTCTCCTAGTCAACTTTTCTCAGTGGGATCTGAATTACCTTTTCTGCAGGATACTGCTCCAGTTAGGAGGTCAGAGGGAGAAAATTCTGTAAGCATAGGGTGTTCGTACTCAGATTCTTTTCAGGCTCATCAGCCACTTCCATGAGGGAGTAATTCTTTCTAGTAGTAGTAGCAAAATGTTGCCCTGGTGTATGAGTTTGTGCTGGAGGCACAAAGCAAAGAGTTAGAGATTGCATATCCAGTTCTCTGTGTTCCCACTAACAGGAAAAACAGAAATGCATCTAGAGAGGCTCAATCCAAGTATTAGTGTCTCTTTCCAAACACTGAATAAAAACACCTGGATGGAAAGGGCTTTTATTAGTTGGGGCTCATCTGTATTAATCACAACCAATTCATTTTACCTTCAGCAATGTGGAGAAGTATGGAAAGGCCGTTGCAGTTTGACAGAGAATGAAGGTGTTGCTCACCTGTGATGAGTATGAACTAAACTCAGAATATCCAAATATTCAGAGCCTGGGCCATGCTATGAGCTCATCTTTGATAAATTTAAAAAGGGGATGCATTTTTACAGGTTCACTCTAAGAAAGAAAGATTTATCATGTGTAAAATTCAGAACATTCCTCTGTGCTCTTCCATTCATATGATGGAAATAAATTAGAAAAATGGTGTTTATGTATTAAGCAGGATATGGCAACAGGACTATTACATTTATATCTGCTCTGTCAGCAAGGAATTCATCATAAATGCACCAGGCCAATGTGGTTTTCAACCGTGCTTATGAGGATGATTTACCTCCTGTGCAATCAAAATAAAGACACATTAGTGGCTAGGAATATTTACAAAGTCTTCCAAGCTGACAAGTTTTAGCTGTAAGGGGGAATGAATTTTAAATTCTACTCATTTCTTTTCCTCTATGTCTCAGTTAAACACTTCACATTAAATTCCTGAAAATTTTCCTGCTGTTGTTACTTGTAATGGTCCAGAAATGTCAGGGTATCCTTGAAGTGGAGCACTCTTCTCCAAGGCACTTTACATGGCTTAATTAGTGCAGCTATTTCTTTCCCCATGCATCCTCTGAGGGATTTCTTTATGCCAGATGCTTCCTAGGTATTGAGAATCAGAGCCAGAGGTCAACTGATGAGCTGCTGATTGCTCAGGCTGAATGTGATTTAATGCAACAGTTTGTATGAGCAGTTTGCAAAACCCCTCTGGGTAGTGTACGTGCAGGGGTGTTCTTGCATGCATGCATCCAAGTCTCTGTTCAGTGTCACAGATGTGCATTAAAGGACTTGGCGTGGCTGAAGGTCGTCATCACAAGACCTCTGCAGCTATCTTTATAACATTTTCTTCACTCTGCTGTAGCAGGCAATAAACTTTAAAACTGATAAAAATTAGCTTTTTTTCTTTTTTCCTTTTTCCTAAGCAGCAATGAAGGATGTCCCTAGTGTTTTCAACCAGCTTTATCGTCTTGAATCCCAAACCTCGGCTGTATAATTGTTATAGTTGGGCAATGTAGCAAATGTTAATCATTTTAAGGCCTGGAGCCAGTTCATGTCTCAAAGTCACTGGTTGAATGTTTTTTTGTCCTAAGCAGAAGTAGTTCTGATTCTGGCTAGTGATATGTCATTAATGCGAATCCTCTAAAATGTTTACCCATTAAAAGTGAGACTTAACCCTGAGATACCAGAAATCATTCAAACTAGCCTAAAAATAAAAATTCAGTTCAGAATATGGTGATGTCTCTTACCAAATCTCTTCTGAACATAGCCATTATGTGAATGTCAGCTGCAGGATGGCATTTCGTACTGGGATTTTCCACTTGGCCTTTATTCCTTACCAGTCTGATAATGGGATGAAAAGTGGACTTGAGGAATGCGGTTCAAAGGATTTGCACTATTGATCTCATGTCCCAAGCCTGGCTATGTAATGCATAGGAAGGACTTTTGAAGATACCGTAAAATGGAGACAGCCTGTGCAGGCCATGAAACAAGATACAGAGCTTAAATATGGGTCAACTGAGGAGGAGGAGGCAGGCAAAAGGCAGTTAAGAGATGGAATACAGTCAAAGGATGCTGTAAGAAACAATGACAGTCCTGACAACGCTGCTATGGGCTTTCTTCCTCTGTTTGCCTGTGGTGGTCTTGCCAAGTTAAATTTTTTAATGGGCTTATTTCTGTCCCTAAAAAGATGGGGATACATTTTTAAAGTCTGGATAACAATTCTGAACTCTAAAGGAGTAAGAAATCACTCAAGTAAAAAAATAAAATAAAATAAAATAAAATAAAATAAAATAAAATAAAATAAAATAAAATAAAATAAATAGCAATGGTAAAAAAAATCTGTCTACATTGCTGCATCTTATTTTATGAGAAAGGATGGGAAGATGTAGATAGTATCTGAGTGCTACTGCAGTAGTGTACACTGAAATTCAGGCTCACGTAGTTGAACAGAAATTGGTCCATGTTTATTGCTGTGTTTGGTGCAGACACTGAAATACAGAAGCTCTGTGAAGAACAGACACGTCTTGGGTGCTGTTAGTTGGTGTATTTTACACTGCACGTAACAATGCAGTAAAACATTGTTACTGGCAAACATCATATTCAAAAAATATCCCCTTTCAAAGAAATTTAATCTTTCTTATATGGGTGCTATAGACTCCCCCTTTTTACCAAAGGAAACCTGATAGCCATGCATTTCAATTTAGATTCAAGATATCACACAGTCTCTCCATCTGCCTGCATTGTCTGTTCACAGCAGCTTTCCCTTTATCAGATCCCACATATACATGCTGTAGGACCCCAAAAGTTGCAGTGCTTTTGAATCCTTTTTTATTTAGTCTGCTTCCTATCTGTGTTCTACACGTGTTCCTGTTGAGCTGCCTCAAACAGCTCATGGCACTCCTCAGCTGCTGTGCATTTAGGGATTTCAAAGTCCTTCCTGGCCCTAGTGAAGGTGAGAGACGTTTTGTGGCTTCGTCATCAGGTCAAACTCTGGAAGAAAAAGCAGGGAAGAACTTGTTCCACTGCCTTCATTGTATATATTGACAAATTGAGGTTTACACATGGCAACATTTTGACCCAGTAATAAGGAAGTAACCTAGAAAATACCCAGGAAATTCTCCACGTGCAATAAAATAATAAAGTTCAAGTCTGAGTCTTCATCCCATGAGCTGTCTGCAGGACCTCCCTACGCTTCTTGGGTGTACGCAGAGCTGGATTTGTCACATAGTGCTATTTGCAAAGATCGAGTTTTAAAACAGCCCTTTGGGTGAGTTTATGAGGAAAGGCAATTGCTCCTGTGCCGGGAGTTTTGTTTCGGACAGGCTCTGGGCTGCTGTCTGACGTGGCGCGTGGCGTTACGTGCAGCGCGGGTGAAGGTGGGTGCGGCTGCGGCCTGCGCTGCCTGGGCCCTGCCGTGGCTTGTCGGGAGGCTTGTTGCCATTCCTACCCACTTCTCTCTGTGGTCTCCTTCTGACACAACACCAGCTGTAAGCCGTGGTTCTGTTATGTAATTCATTTAGGAGCGAAAACTCGCTCGTAAAGTTTATGGTCCCGCTCTCCCTGAGACAACCCAAGTGATGCGGCCGGATGGCGGGGAGAAGGGAAATTTCCCCAGGCAAAGGGAATACTTATCTGCCAGGGCCTGCTATTGAAAAACGGATCTCTGCTCACATAAGCAGGAAAAAGACATTGAGGCTTATTTGTATTTCTGCCCCTGAGCACAAAGGGGCTAGAAAGCAGGCGTCTCCCACCGATTGTGTGTTCCTCCTGTTTGGAGATGTAATCGGAGTCCACACACTGGGCCACAGCCTTTCCTCAGCTCCAGGGGTTGGGGCTGGGAAGGGTGTGCAGGGGAAGAGGACTGGCCCCGGCACAGCATCTCTCCCCCATCTGACGTGCAGCTCGGTGCTAGCAGCAATGTTCCTGGGGGAGGGAAGAAAACAGATTCACCCTGTTCACTCAATCCCAACTCACCAACGAGAGAAACAGGCTCTCTGTAAACAGTACAAATGAAACGGATGTTTCGCTCTGCTACTGATAAGTTTATCAGCAAAGCCAACGTGCACTTCAGACCCCTAGGAATATATAGAAGTTGAGGGTCCTCAGCTAACCCCCAGCTTGCCACACCCTGGGTGTCAGTGTTTGTGCTTTGGGACATGCCAGTCATTGCTCCAGTCACAGTGACACCAAGGCTGGGACGTTGGCACTGTGACCACAAGGCACAATCTTACCTGGGCTGGAGCTGTTGTTAAGTGCTATCACAGTGTATGGAAAGGGACTGCAAAGGTGCTAGGGAAGATGAGAACAGTTGCTTGTGGGGAGCATCGTGGCAAGGCCATGCTGGATTTGGGGTGTGATGTGAGGCAGTGGCCTCTCCAGCTGGTATTGTCCGTGAATAGACCATTGTCCTTTGCAAGGAAGGAAAGAAAACCCTGCCTCGTCTGCAGGGGCACGGAGCCAGTATTGCCTCACCCAGGGCTCAGCCTCCAGCTTGGAGGTCTCACAGCTCCCAGATGCCTCACCCACGTTGCCTCAAACTCCTGCTCTAGCATCCTGTTACACACAGGGCGTTTTGACCAGCTGGATTTTGTTCCCTGCAAGTGAGTGGCTGGGAAGTAGGTGTGTTCTACGGAGCTTATAATAGAAAGCTTGCTTTGACCTCCATGATAGAGAGATTAGCACCATTCCAGAATGATATAGTACATGTTTTTTTAAGGGTCCAAAGGTAATTCCTGTTTACAGAACTACTATCTGCAGAGCTGAAAGAGCCTCGTAGCATTCACGCTAGGGCAGCGGCTGTCAGGTCGCGGAGATTCCTTCCCCATTGCTTCTTTTTCAGGTGGACTCTTGCCCTGCTGAGGGAGAACTTGAAATGCCCTATGGTTGGCTGACCTGGGCTGTTGTGGTTGTGCAAAATCACACTGCTCGTCTCTGCGATGAGAGAATGAGGAAATTCTTACACCTACTCCTGCTCTCCACCACGTGCCATCTCCTCTAGTTTATGAGGATGCCAGTCTTACCAAAGGTCATTTTAAAACCCCAGCAGAGCTTCTCTGAGGTGATTTTTTACATCTTGGAAATTTTGAAGTTTCTTTTAGAAACTCTTTGGCTGAGATCCGCATGAAGTTTGCTAATCCTTATGGAAAAAAAAATGTCATTGACAGTGAAGTTCTGTTTTCAACAATCTCTGAGTTCCTCTGGTTATTCAGCTCTGCAGATGCAGTCTCAAATGCTTTGATCCACAGTGGTCCAGCTTGCTACTCCTGGTTGTATTCTCATGCCCAGCACTGTTGCCATTATCAGTGTGGAGACACCAAGAACTGGGCCTGTGGTTCTGCTCCCACCAAGCCTGCTTTTTCAAGAAGTATAAAAGACCGAAAGCACACTGAACAAGGACCACGTCCATCTGCTAATCAGCCTTTGCATTTTTAGTCTTTCTGGAAACCAGAAAGTAAATGATCCACCTTTCTGTGTAGATATATTCTTGCATCTATGAGGAGTTTCATGTAAGTCAGTCATCTGAGCCTTGGTGAGCCAGTGGAAAGTCAGAAGTGGCATCAGCCTGGAGTTCCCTGTCCAGCACATTTACTGGTGCGGTCCTGGAGAGAAAACACGCAAAGGTCATAAACCCAATGAAGTAAATTCATCATTTCACTGATGGTTGGATTTACCCGACTCTGGTGTATTATTACTTGCCTTCCACATGTTCCTCTGAATTTTATTCACCACTTCTTGACCGATACCCTGTTGAAAATGTTTGTTTTTCATCCCTCACAACGGATGAAAATTTAAGGTGCATTTTGGAAAAGTAGCCTTTAATAAACTTTTGTGTTTTCTTTAACAATTACATAGTCTGGCACTCACTGGCCCATGGTTGCCCCTCTACGTTGGCACATATTTAGCTCATTATTAGCTATTACCTTCTAGAAAGATAGTTGCATTCATACATGAGAAGGTATATGAACATAGAAATCCAGCACCTAGTATATTAACAGCAGATAATAATTCTAAGTAATTCTTAATAATTCCTAACTAGTTTCCTTCAGCTCTCCCTGAAGGAAAGAGAAGGACACACTTAGCATACACAAAGCTGTTTTATTTACTCCAGAAAGATTGTGAGATCATGCTGCTAGTTGATGAGGCACCTTCCTTCCCCTCTCTACTTCTTGTTTTCTCTGTGTCTAGGCCCTCTGGTCTCGGAAATGATTTACATGTCCTCTGCAAACTACAACTAACCTTTTCTCTCTGTCATGCTCTTTTTTTGCACAATCCTTCTGCTGCGCTTCATCCCGTTGACTTCAGCACTCTCCCACCAACGCACAAAACTGATGATGGTGCAGATCACCACTGCTTTTGTTGGTACCTACAATAATACCATACAGCTGCTGCCTGCTGTCCTGGGATTTTCCAAGGGATCCTGCGGCTGAGCAGGTTGCAGACTGATTGAGACATGTTTGGTGGTTCAGCCAGGTTTGCCACAAGGGGGGGTGAAGAACAGAAACCAGCTGTGGAAATTTACTGACTCTCTGGAGATCTCATGACTTCTTGCTAAATCTGAAAATTCCCAGTAAAACAAGAACAATTTTGTTTCTAAACCTCCTGTGCTGCCTTTCATCATTCTGTGATTACCTGCACATTGCACGGTCAGTGCCATTTTTTGTCAGTTACAGAAAACAGTCCATCATTTGCTGACAGGGCAGCAGGTAAGGAATTCATTGGTAAAGACACTAGTTGCTGGTACAAAGAACTTCCACACAGATGGTGAATTAAATATATATATATTCAACAAATTAGCAAACAGTGTGCCAACTTTTCTGAATATATATGCACATTAGGAGTATGAGTGGGAGCAAATAAGGTTGTGAGGAATCTTTCTGCAGCTTCTGTTTTCAAACAGTGATCTTGCAAAGAAGTCTTTTTCTTGCCTCTTTTTTAAAGGTAAATATGTGCGAATCTCTTTAAATCATCTGAAGTGGATCATGGTTATGACTAAGAGATAAGGAGGGATTTGTCTGTCTGACAAACTTCCCCTCTGTTTTCAGAGTAGACTGGTATTTTCAGAAGCAGCGAAATACCGCTCAGTGCAAAAAGCAGGGCATATTGTAAATTGGAGATCTGCCAGCTCATGGGCTGAGCAAAAACTGTTGAAATGCAAGATGCTTCAAGGCTCTGCTCTGTTTCCTGCACTAGAAAAGCCCCTGGTGATGTCTCTAAGTAAAGGTTTCAGTCTCCAGTCCACAGGAGATCAATGTAATGCCTACTATAAAGTCAATAGGAATTTTCCATTAGTACAGTCAATTGTTCTTAGTCATCTTTATACTAGACCATATCATCTGCTCATCAGAATTAATCGTGTTTATTTAAAAAATTGAGGGAGGGAGAGTGGAAGAAACCAGGAGCATTAAAACCAGAGAAAAATGCCTTGAGTCTGGCTTATGCCTCTAGGCAGGGCATAAAATGAATCTGAAATAATGTAATTTCTAAGCAAGCCATGGCTAGAAGTAGAAACAGCAACAGTGACAAGAGATGACCAACGCAGTCACTGGCACCACTGGAGGTGACAGCCAGCAGAGCCTGCAAAGCTCATTCTGGGCATGGTGCAAGGCCCTGATACCACCAATAATGCTGCAGTCCTGTTTTGCTGTAATGTTATTGATAAGGCTTTGTAAAGAAAAGCAACTAGCTCACACAGCCATACTGAAGACATGCAGACCAGGAGATCTGCCTACTTAGGACTCTTTTAGACTTGGGGATGAAAGGGGAAATCAGCAGCTGTATGTATTCCATGGGACACCCACTGTAGCAAGACCCTTTTTTTCAGCCTTTATTGAAATACTGACATACTGGAATACCAAGTCAAATACTAAAAAACCTGTAGCAATCTAAGGTGGGAGCAGGACATTTGCAGGTAGATAATTAGCTAATTAGATAATGATAATCTCTTGCTATGCATAGCCAAAAACTTTGTACAGTACAGCATTTAGGTCAAGATACAACGTATTGAAAACTGACATACTGAAATTTCTCTGGATCTGTCTAGGAAAGGGTAAAGACGATGATCCCACAGACTCCAAGAAAAATTATTTTAAAAAATTAAGATCAGAAAATGAAACCCATAGAGAATAGCAGACACACTGAAGGCAGCAAGACTGCAGCCCTGTACGTCATATAAAATGAATGCAATTCACCATGCTGAATTGTTCATGCTCAGACCATATATGTTCAGTTCTTGACAAAGTAATCTCTTTGCAAAGCTACATAATGCAGCAGAGTCAGCTATGAATGACTTATAAACAAAGAAGCTATTCAGCTGTCAAAGCAATTTTCAGCTATATTAAAACAGAATAGGATGGGATGGATTCTGCAGAGCTCTCTGCTGCGTGCTGTCCCGTGAAGGCAGCGGCATCGCATGTGTGTAAACCACGCGGGGAGAGGGAGTGCGTGCGTGCACGGGCGGCCGCCCACGCAAACACATGCACACACACGTGCGCGGGATAATCGCCTGTTGCCTTTCTGAGCTCACGTTATACATTGCAAAATGCTTATTTAAATTGCATTTTCGCTCTGCACTTAGGGATGTCACCAAGTTCTGGCCATGGCGATGACGTGCTCGGTTTCCATAGAAACCAATGTACTTTGGAGGGGGAAAAGCAGAAGGAGACTGAGAAAAGCAGAAAAATTGAGCAGAAAAATTGAGCAGAATAAGGGAAGTGTGGGGTGTGAACAGATCGTTTGGGTACTGGGGCTGCTAACAAAGTGACTTACCTTGTCAGCAGGGAGACACCTTATTCGTGGGTATGTCACTTCAGAATATTCACAGCAGTTCAAATTTATGCCAATTAAATGAACACACCATCCTATTGCTCCATATATACTAACCACCATTAGGTGGACTGAATCTGGATTAGAGAGGCCAGGCTTCCAGCGTGATTTCTGCTGACACACAACTTTTGCTGTTTGCTCTGTCTCTGGTGTCATTAGCAGGTGTTTCCTATCTTCATCCCCAGACTGGGGAAGGAGGCAGGGCCTGGGAAACTACAGATTTCAACTAAGGTTCAATGAAATACCTGTCAAGTCTCCCATAAAAAAGCTGTGTATGATCTGTACCTCCCAAGGGGTAGGCGGGGCAGGGAGAGGCATGCTGGAGCTATTTTATGATTTTTTCCTTCTCAAAACAGCCAACTTGCCATTGAATCATTTAATCACTAATTAAAAATCCTGGATAAAACAAGCTGTCTACAGCTTTCTGGCAAACATCCCACTGACTTTGGTAGGGCCAAGATTTTACCCTTTCCTTGACTGCAGAGCTTGTTTGTTGTCACTTCTTTTTCTTTAGCTGTTCTATGTGTTTTATGCCAGATTTTTTTCTTTTAGCTACTTAATTTATTTTTCTCAAATGTTATCTCATTTTAGCTCCAGAACATAGGCCTTTAACATGATCACCTCTACAGGTAGTCCATGACCAGGCTAGCTGTGTTTTGCCCACATCCTTTCAGCTGTGGTCTAGGGGAGGACAAGGAGTATATGCAAGGGCAGTAGGAATTCCGGCAGCTAAAGATTTCACCAAGCACCTCAGTGGTCAGGCACCTAGATTTGCAGGTCCTTGTTGCCAGAGCTGTGTGCTGCTCCTGGGAGTCCCTCAGCTGGTATCTGACCTGCTGGAAAAATGATGGACTGCTGCAGCCTGGAGCACCCAGCCATTTCATCTACCAGGGCTGAGTGCTGGGAGTAGAAACAGAGTCTTATATATAAGAATGCTGTTGGTTACCAAGTGAAATTCCTATTATGTCTGTGAATATACTTTGGTTCATACTTCTCCTGTCTCACCTTTTTGTATTTACCAGTCACATATTCTGTAATTTTGCTTTCAGAGCTTGCGTTAGAAGAGACCTATTCCATTTCTGCCTGGGGCTGAATAACTCTAAGATGCACCCATGCTGTCACCCCCGCTGGCTGCTTGCTTTAAGGTAGGGATGTGCCAACAAACCCTGCTTCCAGGAGGCTTTCTGGCAGACTGCAGTTGAGTTTCTGCCGTGTTCTTCATGAGAAGCTACTGTTGGTCACACAGGGCTCATGTACAAGGGACTTGAGCCAACTCAAGTTGCCAGGACCTACTACTGCATTCTTCAAAGCTTAGGGCACCAGAGTACAAAAAGACAGCCAACACCCTAATCCCTTACCAACACATTGGGTGACAAAACCCACAGCAGTTACCTGTTATGTTGACGCGATTCAAGCCCATACTCGTCAATTTATCTTTATTCACCCAAATCCATATCTAACCCCCAGTGCTGACAGGTAAGAGTCTTGTTTGATGGCTCAACAACAAATTATACAAGTAAAACAAAATTAAGTGAAGGGAGATATTACTTGGTGATTAGCTCTTACCTTGCTTGTTTTCCTTAGCTCTAAACTTTGAATTTTACAAGTTATATGTTAAATACTCTGATTTACTTTCTGGTACACAGACAGAAAGAAGCAGATTGTAATCCACGTGCTTTGTAGGTAATATAGAATTTTTTCCTCTGGGGAATCCATCAGTGTGGATGCTTACTATGTATTTATGAGACCCCTTGCAGATCTTTAGGGTAGGTTCTCACAGGTTCATTGTCTTGGACTTCTTATTGTCAACATTTATTCTTCTTTTAAAATGTCAAGCTCTCATAACTATGCAGAGGGCTTAGTTCAAACTTCAGGCCAACTCTCATACCACTTTATTTGCAACTGGGCTTCATGCAGGACCCAGCAAGAATTCATTCAGCCCTTTCTATAGTGTTGGTTGCAATGCTGTGGAGGTGAAGGTGAACAGGGAAAATTGCTTTTGGCTTGAATGTTCTGTATTAGTTAGTCAGTGTTGTGTTTTGCTTGTTCCAGAGGCTGGTTATTATCTTTGATAGTATGTCACTCTGTGCAGCAATGCTGAGCACAAGAGAGAGCATCTCTTACATGTGCTACCACTGATTCACTGCATGTATTTCCTATGAGAATACCTCAGTCACGTCAAAACTGCTCATTTCTAGATAGCAACCAATATGTAAACACTAGATATCATGTGACAAGTTTGAAGGCCAGATCAAGAAGGTAATGTTCAAGGGTGATGTCTGCACAAAAAAATAAACTTCTGGAAGCCACTGTGACTTCATGCATGAATGAGGAGGATTTGCATGACTGTAAGCTCAGGACTGTTTTTTTCCTGTTATTCAAGTACTGGGATGAACAAGCAAGGTTAAAAACAAAGCAAGCAAGCAAACAAACAACCAAAAAAATAATAATAAGTCTAATAATAAGTCTGTGCAACCCAAGTGTACTGCTTATCATCGTGTTATACCAAAACAAAATTTGTAATGTACTTTGCCTTGAACAATGGGATTTTCCAGAGTCGTCAGTGTAGTGTTGGTTTTCATCCTCTCTAGTATTGCTGTTCCTGACTTACCTTCCCAGCCTCTAGAATTTTCATCCTAATTTTCCTCTTTTGCTTTTAATGAAATAGCAAACTTAGCTTTATTATCTCCGAGAATTCTCCCACACAAGAGGATTTAAAATTCCTAAATGAAAGTCAGCAGGATAGGATGATAGTTGGTCTAATTTCCTCAGAAATTTTATACCTGAAGTATTTATAATAATAAGGCTTTGTTGCTGGAACCTTTGAATACCAAGAGCCTGAAAGAGGTATCTGAACCAGCAGGTTCTGAGAATATTTCCTAGATAGAAACCCAGGAGGAAGAAGAGGAGTAGGGGAACAAAAGCCATGTAATCGTATAACTGAGCATGTAATTTTCAGCAAAAGAATTTCTTTTTGAGTTTAGTATTTTTTCTTTTGATAAATTCTTCCTGTAGAAAGTGAAGTTTTTCAGTCTCTGTACTGTTCCAAAATTTAGGCTTTTAGTTTTCTTGATGTGGTTATTTTTTTTGACATCACTTAGTGGTGATGAGTTTGTGTTCACATCGTGTGATTGGATGGCTTGGTCATGCTTAATGACTTCAGCCTTATAAGCTACATTTGACTCAGAAAAGTATCATTTGCTTGTTGGAAGGAGAGCCTGCCTCATTAATCAGTCAGTGAAATTTACTTCTCATCAAAAGGTTTTGTCATGGTAGGATTCAACAAGACTTAAATGGTACATGATACTTCTTCATGTTTGCTTTACAGGGCTGAATCCCGCACATAGCATGGCTTTTTGGAGTATGACAGCCATGAGCAAATTTTCAGTCACACAGTGATTCTCAAAAATAACTGAAATTGGATGCGAGGGAAGATCTGTCTGATGATGATCCAACATAGTCATAAATATTTTCTCATTTTCTCTTTAGTGTTTGTCAGCCCTTCATACTTTCACTCTATTCTCTTTTATATCTTCTTGGCTTTGTGTTTTGGTTATGCCTGTTCTGGTTCTCAAAACTAATTTTAGAATTTATGGGAGATGGTCTTGAGTATTGATGAATCCATGTAAAATAATGCAGACATATAAAGTGTTAGCTTTTTTTACAGGGGTTGTTTTCTCTCACTGAGTAAGAGAGAAGATCTGGATAGATTGGAGGTATGCTTTATGATCAGTCAATCTGTATAGTAGAGCCAAGCTACCTTATAGAATGATTCATGCTGTGATGTGCCACTTGAAACTTGGCCTGAGTTCTTGCTGGATGATGGTTGCCTTTACATTATGATGGTGAGATGTTTCCCTACTCCTAAAATAATCTGGGGTATATTCATTGATTGCTTTTTTTTTGTTGTTGATAAGTTAGAGTTTTCTACCAGGTAGCTCCTTCTTCAAAATCTTTGTGCCATCTCCCACAGTATTACCTCACAAGTATCTGGCAGTTAGATTAAAATCAGGTTGCAGTATAGTTTGTTTTTTATGAACATTTGTAAGTCAGCTGTTTACAGGAGTTTCCCCGAGCATACAAAACCTGTGAGTTACATATCATTTGTCATCAGGAGTTTGTTGTTGTTAAAGAATTGCCAGACAGAGCCTTGTTCTCTTTCCATAATACTAAAATTAATCTTGGTTATAATGGAATCCTGGTACAAAATGCATCCTTTTGCATTGGCAAATCAAGTGCTTGGCATCAGCAATATTTACATTTACATTGTTTTCGAACTGCAGTGTGTGCTGGAAGGTAGGGTGAAATATTTCCTAGATGGCCAGATTATTTCTAAGAAAAGATGTATCCTGGAGCAGAAATTTAGAAACCTTCTGTTTCAGAGGAGGCTTCATGGTCAACACAATTACAGTGGGGTTTTACTAGATGTCCATGGCCCCTCTTGCATTGCCTTCACATGGGTTATACCTTGATTTCAGAGCTTTCCAAATTTCTATTGTACAAGCAGCTGTATGAGCTACCTTTCTTTGTGCTCCTGCTTTGACTTGTTAATATTCATCCAAGTTCTTAAGAGATTTGTTCTCTGTGCAAAAGAAAAAGTGACAGAAGACTCTTCTGGTTATCTCATTGCACACTGATGCTCACGATCTTATCTCAAATTGCTAAATAAATATAAATAATATTTATATATCATATTTCTTCATAAGTATATGTTGTTTTCACTCTTCCTGCATTCCTGGGGTTTGAGCAAGGGGAGATCAGAAAACACTGAGAGAATGTTAGGATACATGGAAAAACTTGCAGAGACCTTGATTCCAGGAAGGAGATACACACATACTGATAAACAATTCCTTATCTAAGAAATACTCCAGAAAGTGTTTCTTAAATAAGAGTGCTTCTCTGAAACTGAGCATTTGGTTGTGTGGTGGTTTTTCAGTATTTCAACACCCTGCTGATAGTGTTGTGAAATTCTTGCTGGGCCTTAGCCAATTAACTGAATAAACTTTTACTTGCTTAATGATTTTATAACTCAGGAGATAAGCTTGCCATTTTTTCATTTGATTTCTCTCCTGCATTTTGTGTAAGAATACTATCTAATCTCACAGAAATTACAAGTCTTTGAGACTTAAATTCTTGCAAAGTTATTAAATACGTCAATCAGAACACGTTTGGACACTTAACAAAGTTCTCATGATGTTTTTCTGTGATATTTTTAGTATTATTACAGATAACTACTGTTGTATTATTAAATACATTGAATTCTCTTATATGCTCTAGTGTAATTTTCCACTTCACTTCCCCTATATTTACACATACTCATACACCTTCCAATTAAGGTTGTCTTTCATTGCTCTGCAGTGTCACACTGTAGAGAAGAACTGAGATCTTCCAAATCTGAATCCCATAAACTGTCTGCAGAACAGTCCTTCTTTCTAACGGCCATCCAGCCCCTAGAATTCAGTGCAAAGGTTATGATCAGAAGTATGATAATATCACCAAAGGCATCAAATTAATGAGTAGGTCTTTGTAGTTACAAAAGGATTGAATGGGAACAAAAATATTCCCTACAAACTGCGGATTTTATCATTCTATTATTGTTGGTAGTATATTTCATATTTTCAAGCATTCAAGTAATGTATACAAAATTAGAAGCATGAGAAAAGGTATAGAAATCATATCTGGAGGCTACCTTAGCGGAGAGAGAATAGGAGAATTCTCATTCAGTACAGATAAAATAAATTTCTGTCCACGGGGCATAGACATTGAGAGGAAAATAACTTATATGAAACCAAGGGCTGTAACAGCCTAATTTTGTTCTCTGGACCCAGGTAAATTTCATCCTAACACAATAAATAAATACATAATATAAAGTGCAGTGCCATTTCCTGATTCATTATCTTGTTAGACTCCAAATAAACATATATCATGCTGGAATTGCAATAACACAGACTTAGTACATATAGAGGGAATTGCATCCAGCTACTAAATATGAAGAAAATGTACCAAAAGCAAATGATTTAGAGGAGAATGAAACTCCCCTTTAGACTCAGTGATGATTCTGTTATGTTCTCCCAGGGAAGATAGCCCTTCTCTTCTGCAAACATTTTTTACAATATTTTCTTTCTTAAGCCAAAAAATTTTAAAAAAAATCTACTTGTGTATATAAACAAATTTATGATATTTTACTACACACTATCATCATTCTATAAGCTGAAAAGCAACAAATCAGAATGTTCAGCAAAATAATTTAGATCACTATGCCATAATATATAATCACATTAGCTACATATGTATGGGTAATAGTATAAAGCTGTTTTCTCTGTTCTTTGTATTCTGCATCACCTGAAAATTTTTCTTGATGCTCAGAAGCTGCCCGGAGCCCATATATGTCAAGTGTTGTAGGAATGGGAGAAGGAATAACAGTAGCAACAAATGATGTAATTATTGATACAATTATCATTGCTGTTATTATTATGAATGTTTGCTGTAACACCTACTGGCTGGTGATTTTTGGACACTTCAGTGCTTTCCCTTCACTCCAGAGAGTCCATAATCCAAGGACAGAAGTTGGGGAAGAAAACATCAATAAGCAATTTATGGAAAACTTACCCCCAAATCAGCAAGGTCCCTTATAGCAATGGAAGCACGCCCTTAGCAGGGTTTATATGGAGGCGACTTAGAAGATGAGCCATGGGTGACTGGACAGGGTTTAGGGTTTGGACCATGGTGTGGTGGCCTTGCAGAACAGGTGGAGAAGGTTGTGGGCACCAGTGAAACACAAGTCTGGAGGCAGGCGGCTTGAAGCACCTTAGGGCACGACCGTGCCAGCACGGAGCACGTGAGGGCATGGAGAAAGCACCAGGGCTTTGAGGGTGGTGCTGGAAGCCAGAATTTGCTCCATGAAGATTGGGAGGCTGGTTGAGGAATTAAAAAATTTAGCATGGGAAGTTCTTTGTGAGCCTTTGTCAGTAGACAAATGCTCTGAGGAGACAGTAGGAGGACAACATTGGTGTAAATCCATGTGAATTTACACCAATTCCTGAGAATTTGGCTAGCAGCTTACAAATCCCCTGCGTTTCACATATTTGAGTACAAACCAACTTTTCTTTCAGACTATAGTGTAATCGTGAGTCATTAGCCTCTGCTTGATGACAATCCAGCTACTTTGTCAAAGCACTGAAATAAAACTGTGCATCTCAGGTGACTTAGCTGTGCAACATGGAAAAACAAATATCCTCTGTGTCATGGACAGTGCCTTGTACATCCATGGGGAGATGTTTGGTGCCACAGCCTGAGCTTCTCCCCAGAAAGGGCAGATCCGTAAAACAGCTTCTCACCTTCAGCTTCAATTCCATTTAAGTCCCCCAGATAGATTCAGGGTGATTTTCACACATGATGGCCACATCTAGAAAGAATGACTGTAACATCCGTGTTGAATTACGGGAGGGCTCACACACTGAAGATGAAGACAAGAAATAAATGGCCAATGCCTCTTTAAGAATCCACAAGAGCAAAGCAATAAAAAAAAAGAAATACAATAACTCCGATAATAAAAACATTATCTTATAGATTTCATACAAACTTTGCCTTAGGGAGGCCACCTGGTTTGTGCTTTACTGACACAGCTGTTCGGACTTTTTTCCTTTGCTACATAAAAACTAGAGGAATATGAACAGCTGTTGGGTTAATTTTTTTTAATGCCTTCAGTAAGTAAAAATAAGGGCAAGTGACATGAATAAGTGATGTGAGATTGCCCCCAAAGATGCTTTAAAAACTTTCCAGAATATTTCCTGAACCTCATCCACAGTGAATAAAGTTCTGTTGTCCAGAAGGAGCTGAGCCAGAAGGGACATTTCCATTTGTGGCTGACCAGGTGTAGCATTACCTGTCCCACATCTCTTCATGTAGCAAAGACTCACTTAGACTGGAGCAAATTGGCAAACTTAGTTACACTGAAATCAGCCCAAGGTAACCCCACTGACTTCACTGGAGTCGCTTAGAATTTCTATAAAACTGAAAGACAAAAACTAATTTTGCTTAAAACCATCCATAATTTGTTCAGTTTCCCATCCAGGGGAATTATTCCTCATTTTGAAGGGAGACAGTGAACAGAATTGGTCAGGATGCCTGGACAGACATCATTTCCCAAAGAAAAATGACATTTTTGCTATTTCCAAAATCACAGTGTTGCGGGGGAGAAGAGCTGGTGCCGATTAGTGCTGCCCCTCCTGACACAGAGCACACTAATAATGTCCCAGCAGGTCAAAAACGGGTCCGGTTTAAGTGGGTGATGGAATGAAGTAAGTGGGAGTCGCTTTGCTTTTTGTTGCCCAGTGCTTCACACACCTCTAGCGGCAACCCTCTTTGTTGCCAAGACAACCCTGAAGAAATACGAAATCCAGAACAATACCCTGTGCACGAGAAGCCTCGTATTCTTTAGTGCACACGTTCGTTTTGAATGTCAAGAGAAACACTGCCCTCCAGATCATCCCAGGTAAGTCCAGGTAAAGGTATAGGTGATGTCTGTGAGATGATAATGACTTGCATTTATAGATTGTCTTTTGTCCTAACGGCTCCCAAAGCTTGAGGGGACGGCACTGAGAGCCTGATCGATGTTATTTCTGCAGTGCAGCGATACCTGCAGCTGCCCAGGCAGTACCAGGAGGGTTCCTGAGGGCTGCTGTGAAAATAAGCCAGGGCTGGGGCACTGACTGCTCTCCCCAGCCTGTGCTGCATGTGGAGGTGTCTGCAGTGAGCACTGAACACCAGGCTGTGATGATCTGCCTTTGCAGTGGTTTCTAAAGGTTTCTCAGGCAGCTGAATGCAAGTTAGTGCAGCCATAAAGGTCTTTTCATTACTAATAGGGACTGGACTGAGCTGTGCTTGGTCTCCAGGTCAAAGGAAATATACGCGTGACTTAAGCCTCTTTACTTAAGGTCTTGGCTCAGTGCTGGACAGTGGAAGGTCTAGAGCTTTGGTGTGTTTTTTTTAATGCTTATTTATTTAACCCCAATGAATGTAAATTGGATAAAGGTCCAAGAGGTCACAATAAACACCTCCATAGACTCTTAGGGTATCCTCTTGCAAAGACTAACATCAGAAATTTTTCTAAGAGATATGCTATGTACAGTTTGCAAATATAAGCCTCACCTTTCCAAATTATCTCCAGATCATCTTTGAGCCTCCCATTTTATTCTGGAACACTGTTTTTTCCACATTTGAAGTTCATTTTGACCTCCTCACTAGGAATGGCTGTGCTAGGAGGAAGTAATCTCCAGTCAGTCAAAGCTCTTTGATAAATAGAGCAGCAGCAGCTGGAGCAGGGAGCACTGGATTCTGCATAGACGGAGACTTGGGGTTTTTAAGTTGAGACTGGCACTAGCTTAGTCCTATAGGCTGAGCTCCAAAACTGTGCCATACATGAACCGTAGCACAGTAAGTCAGTGTATCACTTCCAGAGCACGCTCCTGATCCAGGCTAAACCTCAGATGTAAATTAGCATTTTAGGAGGAGAGGATCAAACTACCCAATTCTGAAATGGGAGTGTTGCATCCTTGACCGTCACGGTGAAGAGCTCCAAAGCAGAGCTGGTTCTGCTTTGCTGAGTCCATCAGCATGCCCAGAGCTTCAGCCTTCCTTTATGTCACGGTCTCTCCCTGGCTGTGGGAGGAGTCCTGAAAATGAGATGTGGGGCTGTACTTCAAGCAACAACCCTGGAAGCAATAGTTCTGCTCTTGTCTGTCTGCGTGAAGTACAAACTCTACAACATACTGAGACCCATCTCACCCTTATCCTACTGGAAGCCACATCCTGTTGGTTTCGGGTGAGGCATCCCTGAGCTCAGGCCACTGCCTGCTCCTGTTTTAACACCTTATAAACAAATTGAAAACTTGCAGCTCTGGAACAAAGGAGGCATGTGAAAGAACTGCAGTTTCACGAACAGTTCAGTGGGAGTTGGAGCTATTATAGAACATCCCGTTCCAAAAGGAAACAAATGACAGTCTGACGCTGCCGGGGAATAGTGACGTATGTGGCTGTGGTGTGAGTCAGTCCGTGCGAGATTCAGATACGGACCTAGGGGGAAAACATTTGTGGCAGCAGGACCAATCACATGCTCATAGATGGAATTACCTCAGCTCATTTTTCATTTGGGTATTAATATATTTGCTGCACTTCTTGAGCAAAAGGCAAATAGCAGCCCAGACAAAAAGGCACGTGTAGGGGCCGTTCTATCTGTCTCTTCTTGCAGCCTCCTGCTTCCCACCCACACTCCTGCACAGACAGAGATAATGTATCATGAGCCTTTTGGTGTATCACTGTTTTGTTCAGTAAAATGGAATGTGTTGTTGTTGTTGTTGTTGTTATTTGTGTTCTCTGGAATCCCAGAGCATTCCCATTGCAAAGGCACAGGCCCATGAATGGAACAACTAAGTGAATTAGTTGGGAAACATTTTGTTTATCTCTAAGTGGTGTCTTGCTTTTTAATAACTTACAGCTCAGTTGAATGCTTGTGTTCATTTAAAAATGAAAACTGAAGCCTAAGGATCCTTTTAAGGCCCTAAAGGAGTCTGTAGAGCTAATTCTCTGGTATGTGGGGGATGTGTAACGATGCATAAATTGTGAAATGAATTGGCTGTTTACTGGAAAGTTACAGTGATCTCGTGGATAATGTCAGTCTGAGATAAGAACCCCTCAAGAAACCTTGAGGACAAGGAGGCTTTAGTAGTAATACAACCTTGAGGTGTTCCCATCCCCGACTTTTTTCCCATCATTTTGCTCCAGCACAGCCCTCTTCCAGTTATGCTCAAATACCTCTTCGTGTGACTCTCCAGCAAACCATATCAGGAACTGATGGGAATTAAAAACCATGACAGAACACCCTGTAAAATAGGAAGGATCTTGTTTTCTTTCTCTCTCTCTCTCTCTTTTTCCCCAAACAATTCATTTCATTTAGCTCAGTTCCTTGATCAGCATGGCCCCAAGGAACAACTGCACAGGCCAACTGCTGAAAGGCCCAAATGTTTTGTGGCAGAGAGAGGGGAAATGCTGGCTGGGGCTGATGGTGGGAACTCCGTGACAGTGCTGCCACCAAAATCTGCAAATCGGTAAACCGTAGCGGGTGAAACGTTACTTCATTCAGCAGCAAAACAGAACAGCTGCTGTGTGTTTCCAGAAAGAACAAATAAGGGGGATGTTGTTTGGCCACAGACTGTGTCTTTGCCAGGGTTGGAGGACACAGTGGGGGAAGGATTTGGGTTCAGGCAAGTGAAGTCTTGTGGGCAAAAAAGGCCTCAGAAAGCCATAGCAGCCATCAGGTATTTCCCAGCTCTGATGCTGGAATCTCAAAAACATATTTTACTTTTTCATGGAGGTTCAGTCAAATCTAAAGCAGAACTGCAGGTTGGAGGTGTGTTCTAACCCACAAACAGGACCAAAAAATGGGCCTGGATCAGTGTTTCAGAACAAAAGCAGAAGTCTCCTCAAAGGAACTGAGAAGTTTGGTTTGTGCCTCTCTATCTGTAATTGCCTCATTTCTTTACTTATGTTTTAAAGCAACGTTAGACTGAGGGAGCTCACCCAGCACACTTCATCACCAGACATGGAGAAGGCTTTGCTGGTGTAGCACGAAGCAAGTCTATGGGTATGCAAAACACCACTGATGTCCGGCAGCACTAGCAGAAGCAAATGGGTAAAAAAAATACCTCATTACAAATTTTGCCTGTAGCAAAGATCTGTCAAAGCAGGGTGGCTGCTTCTGCAGCTGAGGCCTGAAGCCTGTGCAGCTCATATCTCCCCGAAACGGCAAGCCCAGAGCCGGCACAGGCTCCCCAGCTCGTCATTATCTGCAGCATCCTTCCTTCCCCCTCCTCTGCCCTGGCATGGGCACCCTCCCCTCTTATCACTGAGGTGGCAATATTTTGTTTGCACAGCTGACAGCTCTCGAACTGCCTCTACGTGACCGTCAAGGTCACAAAGTCATTTGATCCCTTGACCGAAATACCTGTAGTAGCCTCTGGTCCGAGCTACACGATGCACTGCTGCCGGCGTAGCTTGCGAGACGCTGAAGGGACAGCTTTCTGGCGGCACTACAAAGCAGCTTTCCTGGAAAAGGCAACGGTTTGCCAGTATTGCAGACTGGTAATTTCATGCCCATAAAGAGCTCTTATTGTAGTCTTGAAATCCAGCCGCACCCTCTCTGTCCTGGCCTCAGGTGTCGTGCCAGCCCCACGGCAGGACGAGGTGTCAGCAGCGTGTGCCGGTGCCGCGGGCCGCCTGCCTCAGGCAGCGAGCAAGGCCCTCGCGTGCCACAGCCCTGGGGAGGCCAGGAGAGGGGCTGCCCGCTAGCAGGTGTGAAAACCAGCCCCGCTGCTCCTCCTGCAGCTCGCTTTCCATCAACTCCTCGCCCTCCCTGCCGAGCGATCCCGGCCCTCGTACCCAGCACAAAGCTCCAAACAACCCCCGGCGTGCTGGGCCCCACCGAGGGGCTGATGTCACCGTCCCGCAGCCCGCTGGCATGAGTCATGCCAGGCTGCCGCCAGGCACAGGGAACACAGAGGGCTCTTCATGGGACCCGAGAAGGGCAGGAGCCGCGTGGGAGGGCGTTGCTGCAGGAGGGGATGAGGCCAAGGTGCCGCAATGACCCTGGGTGCTGGGGAAGGGGGTGGGGTGGGGGGGCCACACCTCGGCCTCCAGCACCCAGGGTTGGAAGGAGGTCACCTCCTGTTTGGATTTCTTCCCTTGGGTTGTTTTGGACAATTCTGCACTTGTTTCAAGAAAGGATCGGGGTGGGGTAGGAATGGTTTTATTTTAGAGGAATTCCTGTGACTTGAGCTGCCTGAATTAGTCAGGAGCAGGGGAGGGTGGTACGTGTCCAGAAACAGTGCACAGGCAGGGAGCCCAGGCTCCCTGACAGCACGAACAGCCGTGGCTGAGGCACGTCCCAGCATTTAGGCACCTTCCTGGGATGTCCCGCTGCCCCTGGCCTGTGGATGGCTGTTCTGTGTCAGCGAAGCGTTGCAGCATTGACGGGCACCAGGGCAGCGTTTTTAGCAAGGACAAGGTGACGCAAATTACACGAGTGAGCACGAGTAGAGTCGAAGCTGCTGTCACCAGGGAAGGGAGGCATCTCCCAGTGCCTGCCAGCAGTGCTAAGATGGAGGGGCTGGGGGATGCTCGGGGTCTGTGTGCGGCACTGATACTGCCTTGCGGGGAGGGGGCTCTCGGCACCACTTCTCTGTCTGCAAAGTCCAGTTCCTAAAAGCGATGGCACCTGTGACATGCTGACATGAATAGTAGTTTCTGAGCATTTCCAAAAACCTCTGAGCTTGCCTAAGAAAAAAGCATCAAGTACTGATGATGACAGAGTGTATTATATCTAATTATATGAACCCTGGAATCGGCTATTTCCCCTTTCTTCCATCATTCTGATATAATTGGAAGCAGGAAGACACTCACAAAAGAAAGACTGTTTCTTTGAGCCAATCCAACCCATTTTTGCAGATTTTTGCTGAAGGTTCAGAACCAGCAAATTGAAATAATCCTACAGACTTTGGCTTGCTTACTTAAAGTCCTAACCAGCCACTGCAACTGATTTTTCTAAATGGTTCTTTTATGTCCACAAGGAAACAAACAAAACCTCCAGATTTAAATATCACTGAACTGTGGGACTTTGGAAATCCAGATTCAGCTGTGGATCAGCTGTGGAGCATGAAGTTAAGATTTTATGTGAGCGCACATGCTGGGAATCGGGATGAATAGCAAACATGCAAATGCAGTATTTAATTAGGAGTCACATGGAATCAAAACAGACAGCTAGTTACATTAATAGAGAAGCAGACAGAAGCACTGAGCATGTTTTCCTATAGATGTGAGGTCACACTTGAATAAGTTGATATGGTTGTCAGGATTTTATGAAAATGCTCACAAATTGCCAAGTTTCGTGAATTTTCTCATGCTCAGGGATCCACGCTGTGTTTACTATTTGCTATTCACTACTGTCACTCTCCGCTAATACAGGCAGGAAAACAACATCAGGTGACTGGTGCGATCGAACACCTCATGAATAGCCAGTGCTGAATAGTGGGAGCAAAGGGACGCTGAAAGCCTTAGAGTTAGAAAGTGATGGGCCATGATTTTTTGCGGATAACAACTGAAGTTTGAAAAATACCAGCTTCGGTATTTGAATGATTTGCTAACTAAGATAGGGATGTGTGCTAAATTTGCAATTAATATTATTTTAAAGAATAGATCAAACAGCTCTAGCAGATTTCCTCTAACTGACAAGTTCCATTAAACAAGAAAGCTCATTCTTAGTAGGAGATTTTAATATAACACTGAGAACAGAGAACAAAACAATGAATGGAAACATATCAGCAGTCAATTTCCTGCGTATTCAAGCCTGCATTATACTTTGTTCTTTGCTACAGCCACAGCTCTGTAATTATCAAGCGTATTCATGGGACTTTTTCCTATTGACACTCAGCATGAGTGTGGCTGGAAAGAGATTAAGCTTTTGTGGCAGCCATTTGAATTTGTCTAACTAAAAACAACCTGCAAGGCTGTAGGGAACCGTGTGTCTCGGAGGATTTGTGATGGTCTGCAGAACCTATGGGTCACAGGTTCAAACCATACACGTTGGTAGCGCCGGGCTTGTAGCTCCGTAACGACTGCTCATCTGCTGGCTGCGGGTGGTGCTTGCTGCCAGACCTGGCACGGTCCCGAAGCTAGCACTGATGATGGAGCAGATGCTTGAGGTTGTTTCTCTGCTGTATGACAGATGGACTTGTTGGGAATGGACGGGATTGCTGGGCAAACCACTGCCCACCACCTTTTCCTTGGAAAAGGAGCTTTGTTGTGCCGGGACATCATCTAGCAGTTCCCGTAGACAAAAGAGCTGCTTCTCAACTAATACAGCAAGGTCACAGCAGGCCAGGTTATCCCTTACCCATACAGTCAGTGGAGGGTTTTTTTGCTATTAACCATTGGCTTCGTGTTTTTCATGTGCCCGGTGGCTGGGAATCCCCTGCAGCAGGGGAAATGAGCTTTCTGAGAACTGGCCTCTGGACAGCTTTCCACGCAGGCTTGCCTCTCCTCACACACAGTGCAGAGGGAAGGCGATGGGGAGTTGGGAGCAGGGCCTGGGGGCTTCTGGTTATGGCTGCGAGGAAAGCCTAGGGGTGGGCACGGAGCAATCCTGCAGAGCTGCAGGAGAGCGAGCTGGCAGCTGGGAGCACCTCCAGCCTGAGGATGTCCAGAAGGTTCACATTTACTCAGGTAAACAGATTTCATGTGTGCTAACATGGCATTTTGTTTCCATAGCTGGACAGTGCTGTGCCCATGGACGGTTCTGTGCCCATGCACAACTCCACCATTTGGGCAGGAGGCATTTCTGCCGGGCATTTCTGCATCTCTTTGCCATGCAGTGCAAGTATGGGTGGAAATTCAGCTGCTCAGCATGCAGCGCCTGTTCATTCCTCAGAATTGAGCGCACACCATGTCTTTTTACACAGTTCTCTGTTTCTGTGTAAACAACCATTTTAGCCAAAGATGGAAAACCAAAATCCTGTTTACTTAGGCTCTCTCACAGCCCCAAAGAGCAGGAGCGTTAGTGTTGGTGTACTGGCCCCGCTCCAACTCAGGTAATTGCTGTGCATTCTGCCCTACTTACACACCCCCTGTAGTTTCAATTAGAGCAATTGTTTTCATTTTTCTTTCCTGCCCTGTCAAGTATTAATACAGTTGCTGTTAAGCTGCTCGTGTGGTCCCTTGCTTAGGTGTTGTGTTTCCATGGTAAAGGCAGGCATCCTTGTATGCATACCTGGACCGACCCCTCAGTGGCAGAGCCTAATGTAATGCTGTAATGGAGCTGTGCTGGTCTGCACTACGTGAAGGTATGGCCTTGCTACCTAGAGACCACATTCTTCTTTCTATGTAAATGCTCTATAAGAACATGTATGATTTATTTATTTTTCTACTCACTCGTCAGCTAGGTTTGCAAATAACCTGAGTTTCGTGGAGTCGCTTACACTTACGGTCACGGTGGTAGTGTGTAGAGAATACAGCATGCAACTCGTGTATGTGCTGCTCTCCAGCTGTTCAAGAAATGGATCTATAGGGATATCTGAGCTCTTTCACTTTTGGATGTAGTCTGGTAGAGGTCACAATGTGTGATGCTTTATGTTGTGAATTGCTGGAAAACGTGTTCTCTGGAAAAAAAATAAATCCAAGTTTACTAAGAGAATGAAGCACGTGGAAGGATGCCTAAAAGCTATGCAGCTACAGGAGATTGCATGCTTGTAGCCTAAGCCTCCTGGTATATTGAGTATTAATGTTCAAAGTTGGGGCCTGCAGCACTCACTATGCTGTTTAGTTTATTGAGAGAGTTTTCCTTTCATCTGGTAAAGAACTTGGCTTGAAATGGCATGGATTTGGGTTGGTGAGCTACGTGACACACCGTGGAGTGAGTCTTGCTGTCCGATTCTCCAGTCTGTCATGTGGCCCATCAGATGGGCATCACCATCACATGCACATGCTGAAGGGATTGGTGTTTGGGTGTGTGGAGCCATGTAGCTCGTGGCTCAGGCTACTCAGCTGCTTGAGGTGATGGTAGCTCAGTTCTCAGCAGCAAAAAGAAGCTGGGACCAGATTTTTTGGGGGGAATATCTGGCTAATTCACACACAATGCCTACCCATATGTGTCTGGCACTGTATAAGACACTGTGATATACTACAGGGCCTCCTTCTGTCCCACATAAGCTCCATCCTCCTGTACGTCTTGCACTTTACCTGCCATCCACATGCAGGTGTCTCAGGTGGCCACAGTTATTTAAAATATCTCTAGATGTCTGTATATAGACACATCAAGCCCACTCACTGGTGAAGTGATTCAGCTGAACAAATACTGGTAAAGTTTGCCTTTAAAATGAGATATTGGTAAACTGAAAGATCCTTTGTAAAATGAGTCGTGTTTTCATTCCAAAGTAAAGCTAAGGCTGCACCCCCAGCACAGACAGGAGATGGGCTGGCACCTTTGCTCACAGCTGAGCCTTCTCCTGGCTGGGGAAACCTTTGAATGGGATGGATGGATGCCTGTGTCTGCCAGATGTGGGTCAGCATGTCGTGCAGGTGGCATCATGCTGTAGGCAACACTGAGGCAGATGTGTTTTAGGTTGTTGTACATCCTGCCCTGGATGCTGTTCTCAAAGTGGTACAAGCTACAGTAATGCAATTCCCACCGACCCTCTTAATTAAGGTGGTGAGCCATCTGGTCCAGCATGACCTGGTGGGTGTATGGAAGTGATACAAGCAGTCCCTGTATACCTCCTGGACCCATGGCAAGTGCAGATCAGCTGAGCTCAGGGGTCAGAAACCAACCTGTGCCTCATTTCAGCTGAACTCCAAATTGTCTTGGTTTCAGATAAGCCATCCGGACTTCACCTGTTCTCTCACAATACTGTTTTTTCTTAATAATGCCTTTTTATCCATACGGGGAAACGTTTTGTCTCTTTAACACCTTCCCCAGGTTTGTTTCTGAATTTCTAGAGTGAAGGTGGCACTGTAGGTTCAGAACAGCAGGCAGCCTGACCCCGGAGCTGACTGCCGCCCTCCCTTATGCACTAGCTGTTTGCAGAGTCAGTGCAATTCTTTATATACAATTATTCCCCCCTTTATGCTAATCGAAAGGGCTCAGTTGTTTTTCCAAAGCAGTCTGTGTCAGCTGTCACACGCACGCACACGCACACACACACAAAAGCCCCAGCTTTTATACCCCCAGCCATGAGTGGCAGGTCACAGGTTCCCTGCAGAAGTGACGGGGAAGGTAAACAGCTCCGAGCACGCCGTGTTTACCATTGCCATTCCACAGCACAGCAAAAGCCGTCCCCAGCCTTCCCTGCTCTCATGCAGCAAATCACACACTGCTTTGTAAATAGCAGTTAATAAAAACAAACCAAATGATCATTCCTTACCGGGCTTATATTACAGCCCGCCCAGGGCCTTTCCCTTGCTTGAAAGGCCTGTAGGAATTCACCCACTGTGAGCTAAATCAGGGGTGGTTTTAACTCTTGGGCTCAGTTTGAAAACAGATCAACTCTGAAGGAATACACCTTTAGCACTGTGCTAAAAGAAAAGTTCTGGGGAGACCAACGCACAAAACACCGGAAGGTTTTATTTGTGCTCTTCCGTATGAAGGCGGTTATTATCCTACCAATTGTTTGTGTAGCCACTGTTTACACAAGCAAAAGATGGCACACAGGAGCATGCACCAGCAGTCTGTGTCTTCTGCTGCAGCCCTGCAGTGCTGAAAGCAAGGCTGAGGAGTCCGGGCCCTGCCTGGGTGCCCAGCACTGGCTCATTCTGTGCTCAGAAGGGGTGAGAGGAGCCACCTGCAGTGGAGAAGAGCACTGGGGACATGCCGCATTGAAATGGCCGCCCCTGTGGCATCAGGGACCAGGTGAGGACCACCTTCCACATGGCATTGCCATTTCACCAGCCATGCTCGGAGGAGGGCCGTGTTTTGCTGCCTGACACCGGAGGCAGCTGCAGGCTCGCAGTGGTTTCTTCAGGCCACAGCACGGGAGCAGTAAGAGCAGCAGCGCCCATCGCTGCCTGACGCGCTCGTCTCATGTTTGCAAAGGGTGTAATTGCTGTATCCCGCCCAGCTTTTGTGCAGGCTGTAGAGGAGAGCAAGCAAATGGAAATCGGGCTTAAGCTACCCTCACCTCCTTGAAATCTCTCTTCAGAGAATTATTTACCAGGTAGTGGTAACGTGCTCAGGACCATAACGAATTAAAAGATTGCTGACAGAGCCCTGACCCCAGCCATGCACAGAGGGAAAAGGGACGGTTCTGAAATCCATCTGATGGCTAACCAGTTGCCAAGGTAGAGGTATTAACAGAACGGATGAGACCGTCCCTTCTTAACTCAAATCCTGCCGGCCACATTTCACACCATCTGGAGTTTGTGCAGAGCCTGGTTTGGGAAGCCAGCCAATAAAGAATTACAATAATCTAATCTTGCCACGATAAAAGTGTGAATAACCATTTCAGAGTCTGCCTGGAAAATTACCACAACCTGTCAATGCGCCTTAGGTGGTGGCAAGAGAGGATCTGATGACACACTGAAAAGCGCTTCTTAGAAGATAAACAGGAGTTGGCTCGTACCAGCCCCTGAACTGAAAACAGGCAGGTTTTCATCAGCCCAAACAAAAGGCAGAAGGAGAACATAATTGCTGGGCTAGGGAGAGGTAACAGCCCCCATCTATGCTGAGCCCACAGACACCGAGGCACTCAGCACTTTTGGGGAGGGCCAGCTATGTTTTTGCAGCAATTGCTCTAGAGCCGCGGTACCAGTTAAGCCTCTGCAGCAGTCTCTGCTGGAAACCTTTGGTTTCACACTTTTAATTGCTCCTCAGATGGGATGAGTGTTGGTCTGGCCTCTGTTTTCCAGCCTCGTGGTGTTCCTAGTGGCAGATTTTTTCTCCTGCCATGAAAAAGGATTGCCACATCGTTTTCCCCATATTGTTTGCATTTGGTGAGATGGATGATTTCACTGTGATAGCCACTAAAATTTTATATGACATCTTTGGGGGCTCATTGGCACCTGGGAGGTGAGACATTTGTTTTAGTGTTTTTTGTGGGTTGAATTAAATTTGATTCTTAGCATCACCCTAGAAAGAATCCCACAACTCACTAATGTGAGCATGTGCTTTGCCACCTCTGAATCTCTCCTCATGTCTCCTCTGTCAGTCTGGCTGCTACGAAAAGTCAAGGATTACTGCAGAAACCTGTCTCAAACTGCCTGAATAAGAAATCTGCACTTCACAATGCTTACAGAAAAATTGTACCTCTCTTTCCAAGGCATCTTTCCCAGAATAGACACCATTTGAGGCAAAAAGGAGCGACTCTCAGTGACACACAGGAGCCTTTATGCTGCCCTGCAGCACAGAGGAATGATGTTCTGAGGCCCTTTTACACCAACCTACAGGTCAAAAAGTGGTCAGCAACCTGCCCAAACATCCAGTTATCAAAAGCTCCGTTACTAAGAAAGTGTTTCATTTTCTTTGTAATTCCCCAGCAGCCCACAGCTGCTGCTGGATGCTTACTGTAAAAGGGTCCCAAAGCAGGGCTCACCGTTGCTCTCTGTTTAGGTTAAGGGTTTTTCCCTGTTGTTACTGGCATTGAGCTGCATGGATTTTTCCAAGGCAGGTTGCTCTGCACACATGGAGAAATGATGCAAGCTGTGGATTGATGGAGAGACTTAGACCCTCTAAGCGCAGGAAAGGGACTATTTGGGGGTAAATCACTCAGTTCCAGCCCATGTAACCAGAGGCCTGGTTTTTGCTTTCTGCCTGGATTTGGTGTTTCAGCTGCCTGGAAGCTGTGGGGTGAGGTACAAGGACACTGATAGGAGTAAATTACTGACCTTAGTGATTTAAGAATTATTCTGCACCTCTCCCATTTTTACTTCCATTCCCATGGCCTATCAGAGCCGTCTTTTAGGTAGTAAGTTTGCTAGGGCAGGGACTCAACCTTTACAAACCTCACTGTCTGGTTCAAACCAGAACTAACTCCACTTTTTCTAGTTCAGATCAGTGGAATTACATCCCTAAATCACAGGGAATAGGGATGAGAATAGCCCCGTAGCATGCACTCTCTGCAGTACCTCGCACAAAAGCAAGAGTTATAAAATAATTCAGCTTCTCGTGGTGTTTATCATCGTCATGTACTGAAGGGCTGATCGTTTAAATCCATTTTAAAACATGGCCTTCAGAGGACACAGCCCCAGAAATACTGGCCAAGGCTCTTAAAAAATGTCATCGTTTGATACCCAAAAGCCCAGGGGCAAACAGCTTGGCTCCTTTATGTAAGAGTGTGCGGAGCAAGCACCATCATTTAAATCGCCCATCTTGGATTGCTCAGTGCATCAGAAAAGGGCAGTTTACGTGCATTGCCTGGAGATAGAAGATGAGCCCTGATGTGCCATTCACAGCCATTGGTCTGGCCTTTCTGGACCCAGCTGTAGGCAAGAGCTGGGGTGAAACATGTCGTGGGAAGGCAGATAACACAAACATGAAAGCAGCACAAAATACGAGAGCCTATAAATAGCAGGAAATAAAGAACAATACTGTGATAAAATCCATAAGACAATAAAGACCAATGTGGCAGAGACTGTTTCCCCCCCACCCTTCTCCAGAGTTTCTCTTATTTCCCAAAGCTGCAGCGATCATCTGGCTGCTGTGTGATGAAGTCCTGTCGGCTAAGCACCATCTCAAGGGCTTGAAGCCTTACACAAAATATTTCAAAATGCTGTTTCTTTCTCTTTCTTGATGTCCTGCCATGGCTATTGTGGTATTTTAAACCATTCCCAACTCACCAGCTCGTCAGAGCAAGGAGAAAAGAGGGAAGAGGAAGGGAGAAAAAAAGTCTTATGGAGATTTAGAGTCATTAACAGCCTTTATAGGGTTTCAGACATTTTTGTGGTAATTCTTTGGAAAGGACATGTCCACGATGAGCTGGGGTTTATTTTGCCACTGGCACAAGAAGTGAGACTGTTTCCAAGAAAATGTTTGCTGTTTACCAAGAAGAGGGCAAACCTAACTAGAAAATGGCAATGGATGTGAACTAGGAACCTGGTTTAAAGTTAGGGTAATTACCAGCTCCTGACCTGGTCCGTTTGAACTGGATTGAGAACCAAACAAGTCTCTGGCATCTCCTCTGTGGAGGTAATCTATGGCTGCGCAGTGGTCACTGCAAAGCTCCCTCCCTTCTCTGGCAGCAGCAACTGAGGGCGGTTAATTATCCTGAGAGATATCCATCACAGAGGAACATGTCCTGTCAGGAGGTAACTGCTCTGTGGGCCTAAAATGTCATGAGAACAGCTCACAATTACACATCTTGCTGTTGTGGAGCATAAACAGCTCTGGGGATGAGATTTTGGTGTGTATTTCTGCAGGACGCTCCAATTTCTGTATTAAATCTTCCAACGGTGTAGCACTACCTTATGTGGAGGGAACTAGGGTGATTCATGGCAGTGGAGTATTGAGGCTTTGTAGTAGGAAACAAGAGGATTATATCGGCCTCTGTTCATCTCAGAGCTGGGACTGGAGCTCTGGAGTTACTGGACAGGCCTCTAAATTGCTTTTGTTAGCTTAAAAGAAGGAGTTGGACTGAGGAAAACCTCCAAGAATATCCGCTTTAATGGCAAATCCCCTCATTTTTTTCCATGACTGGTTATAAGATGCCTGCCTGCTAATGAACACGGCTTTTTGTGCTCAAATAATGGAGTTGCTCCCTCCTGGCCAACCCAATCCTCTTACGAGATCCCACGAGGGAGACGCAAGGACAAGGTCAGGGGTGATGCAAGAAAGACATGCGTTATGGAGGTGACTGCTTTGGTTCACAGGGATCAGAAATGACAGCAAGGTCTGAGCAAGTCTATCTGAAAGGTTGACTGGCCATCACCAGGGCTTCATTGCGAGATATGGCTAACAAATGGGGGATCCGTGTCCTTCCATAGCTGGGGGCTGGATTCCTGCAGCCCTGCTGGCACTGGAGGACAGGCAGGAAGGTGTCCATGGGAGTGTGTCCTGCGTTATGCTCTTCAGCTTTGTGTCCCCTCGTGCTCCATCATGTTGTTTTCAACTGTTTTGTGGAGGCAGACAGCCTTGGAAGATCTACTTTCAATCCCATGGGCTGCTTCTTCCTCCTGAGGCAGTACTTTGATCCTAACTAATATTTACAGTTTTCTTCTGTAGGGTAGTGGGGCAGATATTTCTGTTCCACTTCTTGTTTTTCGGCAGATAAAATTTTGAGCAGGGAAATAAAGCCAATCATCTAATTCATATCTTCTGACTCTGACTCAGTGCTTTAACTCATGACAACCCTCTCTCCAGGACTACTGCAATGTTTGTAAGGGGTCCTGGTGTCTAGACATTTGACTTCATCTGATTTATGAAATTTTGCTTGTTCTGACTTTCCTGATGATTAGCCCATAAAGCAGCTTGAGTGCTTTTCTGTATCCCACACTTCTTTCTGCCTCTTTTTTTTTTTAATGTTTCCAGAAGGACTTGTTCCTTAGAACAGATGAACCACATACTGAGAAAATGAACAGGCCAGATTGTCTAGTGCTGAGCACCCACCATTGAGGACAGATTTTCCGGAGAGCTCAGTTTCCAAGAGGCATCTAAATAAGTGACAGATAGTAAAAAGTGGAAATGTGCCCACTTATTTTGGTGCTCAACTAGTGCTAGAGCTGCTTCAAAAAACTTGCTCTCCTATGGCTGTTCCCCTTTCTCTTACTCTACTTGACCTCCAAATCTCCTTCTTATGTACCCTGTTTATGTCCTCCTTCCATGCTTACCCTCCTGGCATACTCCATTCCAGAGGTCTGGGCTGTCCTCCTGTTTGTTGCCATGTCCTTCTGCCATCATCAAAAGGTCAGTGTGTTCATACACTCACATTTCCTCCAAGGGGCCCATCAGGGCTAATGCCCCCAAATGCAGAACATATGTGCAACATAAATTAATTGTTAAGACCAATGCTGATTGAAGTTTGGTAATTCAGCCTGCAGGATATAGCATATGTTTGAAGTGTATTGTCCAAGTTTAGATTTTGAACTCCCAAGGGCAGGGACCACTCCTTCTTCTATGTTTACATAGCATCAATAAGACCAACAGTGCTTGGGTCTGAAATACATTAACCTTAGCCAATACATTGTTAAGTTTAATAATGACTAGTTAACATTAAAGCACAATGGATAAAATATATAGACAAAGACATATTTTGGCAGAGATTTTGTCCTGTTTTTGATGCCAGATTCCTACCCAAGTAAATTGTTGCTGGTCATCTGAATCATGGACATTGTCTTGGAAAATTCACCCTTCATATTGCGCCATCCTGGTTTTCCCTTGCTCATCAATTGACAGTAAGCCATGGACCAGTATTCAGGATAACTTAGCCAAAGTCCACCAAAGTGAGAAGTCTGGAATCAGAAGGCACCTAAATGAGATTCCAGACACTAAGCTCTGGGAATCACAGAGCCAGGGTGTAAATGGGCAAAGGAAAATAAAGATTTTTAATACGGGAACTTAATGTCATTTCTTATTATTTATCTCATTAATTTGTAGTCCTCAAAAACCACACTCAAAGGTTACTGTGTGCAGGCCCTCCAGCGGGAGGATAAGAGAACTATAGGAATAAATCCAGAGCCTATCTGAGCTGACAGGCTGTTTTTCAGCACGAGTTATGCAACATGTTAGTACCTCTAGGTATAGGACCAGTGGGATTTAAACTTGTACAGCAGATGGTCCGTGCATCATTGCTGGAATGCGCCTGCTGACCCTAGGGCAGAGCCTGAATGGACTTCAAAAGAGAGACTGAGCATGCTTCAAAGTGTTATTGTTTAAATGTTCCACTAAATGGGGACTCCGGAACAACATATCTAGCAGAGGTCAGTCTGAAAAATGTCAACACACATAATGAGAAAACAGCATGTTTTGTGAGAAAGAATATTTCATAGGAGTATTCTGACTATTTTGAGTTGTAAAAACACTTTTATCATGTGTGTCAGCAGGTTGTCATAATCTAAGTGTCTTTCCTCGTGAGCTGGAAGCTGCATTTGCTTTTGTTGGAAAGAGCAGGGCTAGTACACGAAGGTTGTAAAGCGCATTGGAAAGTGGGGTTTGTCAACAGGCAGGTACGCTGGGAGAACCATAAGCAGAAATTATGGCACAGGTGTGTTGCAATTCAGCATTGACTTAGCCTTGACAGCCTCCCACCCACTCATTCCCAAGGTGAAGTTTGTAAGGACCCAGTGTTTGGTTTAAGAGCATGATCCTGTATTTTATAATTGTGTACTGTACTCTGTTCTGTTCCTTCCAAAGCCTGTAATGCCCGCTCATAGCATATTCTTTCACTGCTGTAATCCACAAGTTTTGGCTTCTCTTAGCTCTATTCAGCGGGAATTTCAGTAGGAAAAGGATTGGGCTCGTGCTCAAATCAATAGGACTAATACCATGACGGAAGATTTCTCACATGAGGCAAGCTTAACAAGATCAAGCCTTCAGTGAGAAACTCAAGATTTTGCCTTTGATTTCCTCGTTTGGCTGGACTGCATTTTGGGCATTGTAAATAGCAATGGTCCAGTAGCTTTTGTTTGACAAAAGGCTTCTGTGTTGGCCACTTGCAATTCAACATGGGTGGCTGAAAAATAATTTCCTTTGCTGGAAGCTAACAGCAACAACCTGAACTTTCACAGCACCTTGTCCTGCTGGGGCATGTCTCTATCTTGATGGAGACATGTTACAATAACACGCAGATTAAAAGCTAACCCTCCCTGCAGACGTAATACTCGTCCAGTGCCAGGAAGAGCAAACAAGACCCATGTTAAGTAAAGGGAATACTTGTTTGTTTCACATATCGATATTCAATGAGATCAGCTGACTTGGAGGCTGAGGTGAAAAGAATGCCACCAAGCAAGGTAAAAAACTAAACGGCTCTGGAAACATAAGAAAGCGAGGTGTCCTTAAATCAAGAAGATAACTTGGGTCTGTTTGTAGAGTCTCTGTATCATGGTAACGTGTTGTAACTGACACAAAATGTGAATAGCAATCACTTTAAGTGGGTCAAAAATAGCATCCACACCCTCCCTGGAGCCCTGGTTGTTACGCTCAGTATCACTAGTCAGCTGTTAGCTGTGGGCCAGATTAAGAAAACCTGCAGAAATGTACCTAACCAAGTATGAATTCAGCAAAGCATTCAGGCTTATGCTTATCTTCAGTGTATGCTTAGCCTTAGCTAGTATAGAAACTCTTTGTTAAGTAAGACTTTTAGACCTGCAAATAACTGGTAAAAAAAAAAAAAAAATCATTCAGAGTTTCACCTTCTTTATTCTGTTTGCTGAGCACTACAAATAGCTGATACCAACGTGTAAATTGTTGCAAATATTCAGTAGTCGAAATTCAAAGTGTGTCAGTAAGTTAAAGGTAACCTGTTATCTCAGTGTTCCCAAAGCAGGGGAGTTGCACCACATTTCTGATTAACATAATTGATTTTAGGAATCCTGGTTCCCTGGAAATATTGTCTAGATCACTCCAAAGCAGATGCATTCTGCAAACTGTCCAAACTTTAGCTTGTTAAACTGTTCATGGAGAATAAAAAGCATGAGTCAAGACGAAGTGAATTTGTTTAAAAATCTGGACAAAACTTTGCACAACAGGGAAATAAACTCAAGTAAACCAAAGGAAAAGATATTACATCCATTACTCAGTTCGCATTTTTTACTTGAGTATAATAGGACTATAAACATTTTCTGTCAACAGCTTACAAAGAAACTTGTTCTAAAAGTGATGCATGGTGAGAACTTGCATCTAAATTGGGTACATCTAAATTAGACTCTGAATACAGAACATTCCCAAAGGTGGCTTTTGGTTAGAGCTAGTCAAATAACACAGAAAAGAATTCACGAGTATTGAAAGAAAAAACACCCCCAAACCTCATAGGAGTCCTCCCCGCTTATGTTCATTGTGCAGGAGTATTTGGGGGACAGCAGGTTTATTTGGGAGGCTACGGGCAAGTGGCCCCAGTCCTTACAGAAAACACTTGGTATTCTCCTGTTGGCGTAAAAAATGTGGCCAAGTGCTTTGCTGAACAAGGAAGGACTTATAAATGCACTGGGTGAGGCCTACAACATTGCAGTTCTCGGCTTCAGTAGGTGGCAGAGATTCTTTAAATTCTCTTGCTCATTTACATTAAACAAACAAACAGAATTCCCAAACCACAAAGCCCACAAATTATGTATGTAGCTAGTCTATGTAATCACAAGTTCCCTTTATGGTTACTTTTATCTTCCCTCTCTCTCAAGCTTTCCTCTGCCTGTATTGCTGCTGGTCTTTATGAAGCCCCGCATTCTACAAACATTTATGCGCATGATTTACTTTATGCTTTTAAGCAGTTGCAGAGAGTTCAATAGGTGTTAAATAGATAATGAACTAGAACACAATAGAAGTGCATATCTGCACAGATCAGACTGAACCAAGTGAAGTTACAGCTGTACTGAAAGTTCAGCAGATGGGTAAGAGTTTGCAGGGCCTTAGCTCATATGATCTACCACAACTGGCATTGGTGCCTGTGCAGCAACTGGCACAACAGAGCTCCACATCTGACTGGGATCCCTGGATCCCCATCTTCTGTAAGTAATGAACCACTATAAGGGATACGATTAGGCACCAAACATTCCCAAAGTTCAGGAAGACTTTAGCACAAGGTTTTGTGAATACATGTGCTGACGTTTGCATCTGTAGATTGTTCATTCAAACCCTGCCTGTTTTGGGAATGCTAAAAGATTCCCACCACCCATCAGCTGCTACCTGACTTCTTTAAAATAAACTTGTCTTAATGGACATGTGTCTGGATCACCAAAGAGACTATCAAATTTGGCACCGTGCTGCAGTGGGGAAGCCAAGTGCGGGTGGTAGCAATTGCTCTACATTCTTACTCAGATACCCTATCATCAGGTCAAGGTTGTGGCATGGTGATGTAAGGCAATGAGCCCCCCCCGTCAGCACATGGCCCATCTAGTGGCTAAATCATTGTTATTCCAGACATCTGTTGCACACCCAACCTCATTATATGGGGATACACTTAATATCTAATAAAGAAAAGGTGAGTGACTGTAAGCATGTTGTCAAGGCTTTAGCGGATATTCCGCAGCTACAGCAGCAAGCCAGGCTGAGAGGCACAGCCAGCAGCTGGCAAGGCATGTTTTATGTAGCCTTGTGAACACGGACTATGCAAATGTATTCAAAGGATGTTCCAGAGGCAAATTGGTTGCAGCTAAATTTGCCCTCATGCTCTTGAGTCTGCTTATTAAAGCCCTTAGCTTGAAAATTAGCTGGAACTGATGAGTTGAGTTGGAGCTGGCTTAAGGATCTTTGCATATTAAGAAAACCACAACTCAATTTAAATGTGCATACGTCTATGTGGCATGGAAATTCATCTCTCAGTGCCTCTTCCTGCAACTCCAAAAATGAGGGTTTCACAGTGCTTAATCAGTAGAGAGCTCCTGTAGGGGGCTGTGGAACTGAATTTTTGAGCTAAGGAAGGGTGAAAAAATGCATCTTTCATCATTGTTTTTGATTTTTATACCTGCATTTAATTTTTCCTGCGGAGGCATTCCCTGGCAGTGACCTCACACCTTCCCTCACCTGTTACATATTCCATTACCAAAGGTGAATAATCATGACAAATATGAAGAATGAGAGAACTATGTGCTTGCTTATTCAGATAATGAGTGTAAAGGATGAAATCACCTCAGTCCTGAATTAAAAACAAGCACTTCAGGATCCTGTTATGGTGGCAAAAGATACTGGAAGAAGGAGGGGTGTGTCGTGTCAATGGCAGCGATACTTTTGCTTCCTCAGACTTTTTCCCCTTATAAGGGCACCTGGTGAAACCTTTCTTTCCCTCGAGTATTGACTTTACCCTCTAGGAAAGAAAACTGTGCCTTGAGCAGTGGTTTAAGCCAGTTTGTCCCCGACAACTGGTGGAGCGGGCCTGCTCCGCCACAGGGCCTGGTCGCTGACTGACCGCACATTTGCCTCATTTGCGGCCTGCCTCTGTCACCCCACGCCAGACATCAGCTTGGATCAGGCTTGCCCTTATGGCAGCTACACTGCCTCTGACCCCTGCATGGGTGTACAAAGGTGGGAAAAGGGTGGGCCGTTTCCTGCTCTTAAACAACTGTGCACTGTGAGCTCAGGGACAATTGAGCCTCTGGTGTTTATACTGTCTTTGTCTGGACAGACTGTAGGGACACAGTCCCAGTGAAGTCACTAGGAGATTTTCTTGCTGATTTTCATGGTACTGGCATTTTCACCCTTGATGTGTATTTTAGGCATCCTCTTCTTGAAGCAGTATCTCAAGCGTCTTAAAACTGTATTGTGGTTATATTTGGCTTTTTTTTTTTTTTTTTTTTTTTCTGAGGAAACATAAATTGGACAGTCTTTTAAAATGTCCTCTTGGTGCCCTACATAATGGAAAATATCACCTCTCTGTAACACATTAAGTGATCCCTTTCCATAGTCCACTCAAGTATCCTCAAAGAATTTGATACCAAGGATGTCCCAAGGCATTAGCCTCCCTTGCAGGCTTCCAGGATCTGAGCTCTCAGCTCCATGAAAAGCTCAAAATATTGCTGAGACAGTCAGAGATGGTCAGTATCTTGCACTTCAACAGAACCCAGCCATGTTTTGCACACACCAGCTATAATATAACCAATTTGTGCCAAATCAGAGAATTTCTCTTTTTCAGTCTCCAGCTTTTCTAATTGTGTTACAATAATTGATTGCCAGCTGTGATGAAACACAGGAAGCTTCTTATTAAGTAACTTTTCAATAATCCTAAAGAAACAATTTTATCCCACTGGCAGGGCACAGTTTATGTGTCTTCAGAAACATCTTCATAAATAACACAAGACATTGAAAATGCCTTTCCAGGCCTGTAGTCTAGAATACAGCTCATACTATAGTTGCACTGATATCCTGTCAACATGCTAACTGTTTATGGATTCCTCTTTGCCTTATTGCTGATGGTGTCTTAGATCTGCTAACACAGGAGAAGGTCCTGTAGAGGTGAGACCATCTTGGACTCAAGAGATACTAAGGGATTGACCTATCTGGATATCTTGCTTGACTTTGCATTTAATTTGTACATCATCCTGAGTCTGCTTGCAATTCTTCAGCCTGAAAAACATCCGGGAAAAGTGCTTAGGAAAAACTGCAGATTTAAAATAAAAACAAAAATAAGCCCTACCAAACAAACAAAAGCCTGTATTTGTCCATAGAGCTTAGTGACTAAAAGATGATGGTGTAGAAGGTTCCTGGGTTTATCCATCCTCAAACATCCTTTTCTTCCTCAGTGGCAATTATACTCCTGAGAAAGAATCAGAACTGGTCAGATCTAGCCCTGGCATCTTTCAGTAGATAATTCCTAAAATAAAGAGGCTTTTCCAAGCCTGGTGGTTTCAGATGTTATGATCAATGTTTATTCATTTGTCCTCTCTTTCCATGGAACTGGCAATAGCTGCTATTTCTGTATCCAATACCGCTGTTATGTCTGTTGCTCTAATCTAGCTACTTATATGGTCTCCACCATCGTAATGTTTGAGCACATCCCAAGAAATAAAAAAAGAAAAGAAGAAAAATCCTAGAACAATAACAAACTCTCTTTCTTCCTTCGTGGCCTGATTTTAAGTCATGAGTCTTCATACTTGCATGTGTGTGAGGAACTCACTGGGTAAAAGCTGAGTTGAAAAAATGGGTTCTACCTTCAGCTGTGAAAATAGTGTGGGAAAGGCTGGCTCAGTAGTGTTTTCCATGATTCCTGGAATCTGGCAAGCCATAAAAGTTATGAGGGGCAGAGGGTAGAACTGGATTTTTTCTTTTGACAGGGAAAACTATTATTTCTGCCTGGAGACAAGTTGCCCTGACCGGCTCCCGGTGGAGGTGTTCCTTCTGTTTATTCTGACCACATTTGGATCAAGATCAGAGTTTCTGTGTGTCTCTTCTCCATGTTTGCTCGAGGATTGTTGTCTACTATTCCTGTGGCACTGAAATTACCCAAGATGAAATTTTCCTCAACTTCAGTCTGTTTTAGATAGCTTACTCTCTAGAAAGTTGTGACTAGCTTTTAATGGCTTGTTGGGAGCCCGGTCTTATCTGCTCACCTATTACCCAGTTTCGGTGCTCTGGACTTGCAGATTATGGCAAGGAGAGGCTGCTGAGCCTTCAGGTCCATCAGCTTTGGACCTGATCTGTGGGGAGGAAAGCAAATCCTTGTTCATTAGATGGGCTAGGTCTGTGGTGAAGATTTAAGAGTGATAAATCCTACCTGAATAAAAACAAGCTAAAGCTCTTGCCATGTGCTTTGAATCCAAGAGCAGCAACTGGAAGAATTACCGATGTATAAAAATACAAGTAAACACATGCCAACATTAATTGGAGGAACATGTCCTTCTCCCTGACCTTAGCCCATGTGACTGTACCTCTGCTGTAAGGGACACGAACACTTGCTTTCCCCTCTGCAAGGAGTAGACAGAAACCTCATTTCCAGCTGTGGCATTATACTGCACGTGAGGAACTGATTGAGTACATTCTTGACACACCTTTTTTAAACCTGGATCAATGAAAAGAAGTATAATTATGTCTCATATTTGGTCTGGAAACTAAGCAATTTGCGTACTTGCAGGAATGAGGTACAGTCGTCTCCAAAGCTTTTGTTGGCAAAGGGACAGGCAGCTGTCAGCGCTTCAGTCTAGAAGTAGATGCAGCTCATTAGGACAGTTGGATATCATCAGATTAGCTGGGCTTGGAGATAGGGTGAGACAGGAAAACACATGACAAGAACTGGCACCTCAAACCCTCTCCCTCCAGAAATACTACCTCAAAACCAAGGAATGTTGTGGTCGATTGTAGCCAATATCAATAGAGTATATCCTAATTTATGGGCAGACTTGCCAAGTATTTCAGCATGGGTTTCAGTGCCCCTCGTACACATAAAAGTTATGGCATCAGTTCTGGATTAGTTACTGGGACTCTGGTAATGATGTTCCTGGCATAGCACTCCTTGCAAACACATACTTTGGAGGAGTTCCCACACATTTTTTTATTGTCCACTAGAGCTGTGGTGGCAAGCTGTGTGAAATCTATCCAGAAAACTGGAAAGAAATCAAAACTAAAGGGGGAAAAAAAGTCAAACCCAGGCAAAGATGGCAAAGCCTTGCTGGTGTAGACCTAAAACAAGGTCAGAAATCAAAAGGATATAGGCTGACAGTATAAAAGTCACAAAGGAGGGAGTTTTAGACTTTCGTTTCATGCCCTTAGACTTCTTGAAGTATTATGTTCAGTTCTGGTACCAGAAATGCTTGCTGACTGGAAACAATTCAAAGGTGAATGGCAACAAAAGCAACAAAAACAACAAAAGAATACCTGAGTTGCAGCAGGGACCAATTTTGAAGAAAAATTAAATTGGTTTGGCTCATTGACAGACAAAGGTAGCCAAGGTCCCTGACAGTACTCCATGTGTATTTGAAAAATATAAACAGCATCAGGCAGATGAAGTGTTTGTCAGCGTGCATTGCCACGGTTTGGTTTTGTGTTCAAAACCTCTTTGTTCTAAGCACACTTCTCTTTTCAGAGCTTGCACTTCAGTTTTGCAACCCAAGCAGCAGGAATAGCTTGTGTTTCTGCAGGATTTTTCATCATATGACCCCCAAATGATTAACAAAGTTTAATTAACGGAGCCTCAATTAATATATATATATGTACATATATATATATATATATACTGAAGTATGTAATGCATGTATTCCAAAATGCAGTAAGCTGTAGGGTTAAGTAAAAGAGGACCTGGATTCTCCCTCCACTGGGTGAGATTCTTCTCTCTTTACATTACCACAGAGTTGCAGAGGATGTGGTATCCACGCTCAGTTTATTTTGGGGGACGCTGCGAGCAAAGGAAAGAAAGGTTCCCCAGACATCAAGAGTGCATGGCAACAAGCAGCACTGCAACTAGAAATCTTATCAAACTGGAACACAGGGAGGAATAAAAAAGACAGAATTGCAATTTCTTTTCCTGAAGGGTATTTGGCTTGATTGTCCTAACTGCTGACTTCGTTCTTAACCATTGTGGGGATGTGCAGACAGGAGTTTGATGTTGTTTCTCAGCTGAGCAGCACCTCTGCTTACTCAGTACTGATTTAAGGTTGCTATCGCAACATTAAAACCACTTCCTGTAAAGTCTAGATGTGCTTTGTAGGCCTCCCAGGCCTACATAGTTAGCAGAAGTTATGAAACTTCATGGAGGAAATACAATGTGATGTACTAAGTGGTGTGGAAATTGTAAATGGGGATGTAACTTCAACAACTTCATAGTTAATACTAAGGGAAAATAGGAGGGTGATGGTTTTAGATTTTAAAAATCTCTTTATTTTTGAGATGGCTTTTATTTTGTTAATAGTCACTGCTGAAAGAGGAGAATGCTGGATAACGAAAAGAAACAATTTTGTTTAAATTTGAACAACTCTGTTAAAAAAATATTTTTGTGGATGAACCTGTGTGACATTGTTTTAAGCATTATACTTGTACTCACCATTCACTTAGGTTTCATTTGGCTGTCCCTGACAAAATCTCGGATGCCAGAACACATACAAAACCTGCTGGGTGATTTGCAAAATCTTCTGGTATTGGAAGTTTTTCTAGTGATGAAATATTTTATTAATTATTTCTATTTTATCTGAATACTGAGTATTGTCACATGAATCCTGACAGTTTTGCAGCAAGGAAGATCTATACTCCTTAAATTATAATTCCTGGGGTAAAGCTAAAATGCATTGTAAAAAATAGCATTCGTTATTATTCAGACAATTCTCAGTTTCAAACATAACTTCCATGAGAGTTTAGTTGAGAATAGATGAGGAATTCATATCTGGGATATTTACTAATAAAATCCCCAACCATTTCTGTAAAGTCTGATTTACTACTCAATTGTATTGGTGTGGTCCTGGGAAGGCGAGTTCAAGATTTGACTAATACTTCCTACTGAATTCTGTGAATCAGGGGTTGCTTGAGTAGTATTCCTGCTGAAAAACATTTGTGGTGCTTTTGATGTAGAGCTTTTGCTTCATTGCCTGATCCGTGTCCTTGGCTGTAAAAAATAATACAGCAATTTCTCCTGGTTTCTCATCATATTCTCAGAACAATTCAGATTTTAGTATTTGCCAAGAGAATCATGAAAACCTGGGCCAGGATTTTGTGGCCATGCTTCTGCAAGCAGTGGTAACGAAATTATTCCTGGAGTATTGCATCTAGTTAAGCCATCACCTTGCTAGAAAGTATCAGCAAACTGAAAGAGAAAACATCAGATAGCTTCAGACTCAACCATGATGAAAGATTAGAAGTCTTCTGGCTTTTGAACCAAAAGACAATTGGTTGTTTGTGTGAAGGGTTTTTTTGGTGGTTGTTTTTTGTTTGTTTGTTTTGTTCTGTTTTTTGACATCAGCATAAGCACTAAGGTCAGCATGGACTTTTGTACAGAAACATGTGAAAGATCTCATTCACTTTATAGCCATAGCTGAGTCAGGGGAAGTAGTTACACTACATTTGTCCCAAAATTGGGATATAGCATGGCCAAACAAGGTGTATTTTGTAGCTGGATTTCAGTCAGGTCTGGGTCCCGCACAAGCCAGTACCTTAAACCACTTCTTGACACCAACTTTCCCTTGGCACACTTTTTTGTGCAGCACACCAAAGCAGGGCAGCTGTCTTTTCCTGGTGCAACAGCAGTTGCATGAAGATGTTGGGCTAATAGTGTGACATTGGTGAAAAGAAATTGTGCTTCTGACTATTAAAATGGAAATTTCAGCAGTGTGACCTATAGGCTGGGATGCAGGTACTCACAACAGCCCCGCTGCTAACAGCTGGGCTACCTTTAAAACTAGATTGTGCAAAATTAGAGCATGTGCAGTACGCAGGAGCCCAGCACAGGTAGGGAAACAGCTGACCTGCCAGAAGCTGGAGGTCTGCAGAGAGCTCCACTGGTCCTGTGCTTCTCTTCCATCTCTGATTTCTGCCCTGCCGAAAGTTGGAGTGCGTTGCTGTCCTGTCATGTGATTTGTTTTATAACCCAAAGGGGACAGCTGAGTTCCTTCTACAGCAACAATATTTTTTGTGATGCCAATGCCATGACCTTTATTCATGAAAAACAAAGTACAAATGGGGAAAGCAGGGTGGAGCTCCATCAGAAATGTGATGTAAACAGCTACAAAGATGTGGCTGTGCTCCTCCAAAGCCATTTCCCACCAGGTAAGAATCTGAGCAACAAGGATTGCAAACACAGCAGAGATCCTATCTGACATTTTGTTAAGCTAATTGCCTACACCTAAAAGCAAGGTCTAATAAAAATTGCCAAACTGAACTCTCGGTCTGATTAGACAACAACAACAACAATAGCTTCCAGAGGATTTAATGGAGACAAATTCCCATTCCAGGTACGTGCTGACATTTGAAAAATGCCAGCGTCTTTTCTAGCATTCAGGAAAGTAACAGGAACAATTCAGCAGGAGAAGAGCTCCCGTTTTGTTGTGGAAACACATTCCCCGCAGTACCCTTGAAATTTCATCCTGAGGCAAGTTTGAAATAATTCATGCTTTTGCTCTTGCAAAAATATCTTCATGTTTGGAGCAAACAGCTGTGGTGCTGGTGGAGAACGGCAGAAATATGACCAGGATTCAAACCTGCATCTTACTGGGAGAAATGGGAGCTTTGTCTCCCAGCTGGGAAGTGAAATTCAGGCAGCAAAATTTGCAAAGCTGCCAGAGCTGTGGGTTGGTGTGAATTCACCTTGCTGAGTTCTCGCTGAACTTAAGCCAGGTGGAGTGGGTGTGTGGCAGCGTCCGCTGCTCCGGCTGGAGGTGGTGTCTGTCCCCTGAGCGTCAGCCTGCCAGCAGACGTCCCTCCATAAACGCCATCCCCCCTGCATGGCTTGGCAGGACCGCCGGGGGAATTGGATGGAAAACCTCCCAGGGACCCACCACACCCTGTGCTGTGTGGCTCCGCTCTGTGATTTATGGGGCTCTGTCATCAGGCAATCCCAGGGCCTCGCTGCTCCGGATGACACCCGGTCACGCTACAACCCACCCCGGGCCGTGCAGCTCCCCTGCCAGCTCCGCCGTGAGCAGAGGGAGTCCCCAATCCGCCTCAGCTGCTCCTCTGGGATGTGCTCCCCAAGGAAATGTGGGAGCCCAGGGGCAAGTTTCACACTTGCATCCATGAATTTAAGCAGCCCAACAGGCAAACGCATGGGGGTAAAAGTAAGAAAACGTTAGGTCTTTGGCTGACACAGAAGGTAAGGGAAAATTGCTCCATGCTACAGGCGTCCTGTGACCGACTGAGCACAAAATATTAACTGTTTGTGGCCCATTTAGCAATCACCAAGTGATAAGATTGGGCTTCGATGCAAATTAGAGCTGCCTAGCATTGGCCAAAGAGGTGCAAATCCATGTTTCTAGTGCATCGTGCTGAGCCCACTTCCCCCCATCCCTACATCCTCCATGTACAAGCACCAGGATGCCTGTGGCATGGGGGAACAGGCAGCAGCCACGCTCTGCCACACTGCAGTGTGGGGCTGGTGGTGCCTGTTGGGCTGCAGCCAGCTCACGCTTTGCTTTCTGGTGTCATGGGACCAGTGCGTGGGCACCCAGCAGGGAAAACGCACCTGGCAGAGCGCACGGTGCTCGTGAGCTGTCAGGCTGCGAGCATCCCGGTGGGATCTCCCGTGTGGGTGGATCCCAGTGAGGCAAACCCCCCGATGTCACTTGTGTGCTGTGTTTGATGTAACAGCTGTGGACCTAAGTGGGGCAAAAGGGCTGGGGTGCACCCCACAAACCTGAGCCCAAGGTAACAGAGCCCTGCATTGCGCCTGGAGACAGAGGGATGCCTCACAAGCTCGTTTGGTGTATGGCTTCATACTAACGCAGCCCTGTGATTATGTGCTACTCCGTGTAGATGGGAATTTTGAAGGAACTGTTAGCACATTTTATGAACTGCATCTGAGGTGAAGATCAGACTCTTTTTTTAAGGCACAGTAAGCATCTCACAACTTGCAGAAAGCATGGTGCTTCTAAAACCAGAAAGAAGCCCAATGTAAAAAAGGAGGCTGCTCCCAAATCATGGTTTGTGTCCCTCAGTCCTGTCAGCTGTCCTCATTTCTGGCTGGGTTATACAGAGGAAAGACTTGGTGGGGATATGTGGGGCCTCCAAGGTGAAGGCTGGAACTACAAGGTGTGTATCCATGCATTGGCCAGGCAGGGTGTGAGGCTGATGCTGCTGGTTATTTGGGGAGGATTTTTCTCCCATAACATTTGAGTTTGCCTGCTCTGAGACATATGGCTCGCAGGGGAGCTGCCCCTCACCAGCAGCCCCTTCTCCCTAAGGCTCCACAGCAAAAGCTTGGCAAAGGTCAGAGAACAAGTCCTGCTCACTCCAGTTTCTCTTTCTCCTAACCGGGTCAACCTTTCAGAAGGTGGGAAGGAAATGTCTCATAAATACCATTGTCAAGGCCACTTCTAGACAACACGACACACCATTAGCATATAGGGACATGCAAGAAAACTCCCGAAAATTCTGCCTTTCCTAACACTGTGCTGTGAGTCATGCTGGCATTGAGCCAGGGCAGGAGCAATCTGCCCAGGAAGCAGCCAGGGAAACTTTCCGAAGCCTGTGTCTGCCCAGGTTGGGAGCTAGAGTCAGGTATCCTGAATGAGAAGCGCAGGGACGTCACGGTGAATATTGCTGAATTTATTTTAGGCAGTGGAGATTCTGGCTGAAAGATCACTTGAGAGCATGCCAAAGGCCCAGAAAAGGTAACTGCTTAGGAAGGCTCAAGGTCACCCAAGCCTGTGAGCCGCTGGCCCCTCCGCAGTGACACTGCTGCCCTCCGCAGCGGCGTGCTGCCGTGGCAGTGAAAGCCGAGGCATCCTCCTTGGAGCACGCGAGCAATGCTTGAAGTGTCTGTGCCCAGGCTGGGCCAAAGGACGCTGGGCACGAGCGTGCCAGGAGCTGTCTGACACCATAAGTGGGTAGTACAGTGGATGCTGCTGCCTCGCTCTGCTGGTTAAAGGCAGAGCTCCCTAAGCAGGCTCTGCCCCAGCCACCAGATGCAAGCAATTTGTTTTGCATTTGGACTGGTAGTCTGGAAAACCAAAGTGCTGTGTTTTTAAGTTTATATTACATGTTTGCTTTCCAGTTCTGTTAATTAAAATCATGTAACTGAACGAGCAGTTGCTGGATAGCTTGCAGGGTTTATTTTAAATTTTCTCTCTATTTTTTTTCTGTTGATGCTCCAGCATTTGATGCTCTTTCTCTCTCTGCTTGCAGTACATTAATTCACCTAGCTAGAAACTCTATCTGTCTCAACTGGTAAAAGTGTGCATTTGGGAATGGTTTTGTTTCTTACAGTATTTTCTGTTAGTGTTTGCCTACAGCAGCCAATGTAATTTGTTAGAATAAAGTAGGTACTTTAAAATCATTTTTTATACACTCTTTCATAAGTGTTTCACCATCACTTTGAGAGGGAAGGGAGCAGAGGGACCCATAAGCAAATAAAAAGAAATACCAGCTTGTATGAGTATACTCCAGTGATCCCACTTCCTCCTCTTTGCTGAGTTTAATCCATCAGCTCGTCTGATCAGTCACGTAAGCAGAGGACTCGGCTGCATCAGCGAGCTCACCACCAGGAATTTCAGGGCTACCTTCCACTGTGATGCCCGCTGTCACCCGGGATGTGGCCGGGCCAACCCTGCCCAGCATGGTAAGGGGCTCCAAGTGGGAATGGAAGTGGTTTTGCAAGGCAGCCTCAGACCCCGCTGACCTTTTACTGCTTTCAGTGTGTCTGCCACAACTTCTTCCCCATCTCCTAGCCTGTGACCTCCAGCTTTTGTATCACCTCCGCAGTGTCACCATCCCAGCTCTGCAGGATCAGTCCTGCACACGAGGCCAAGGAAATCTCTGTGCAGGCAGAATATTTAGCCGGAGCATGACGGGCATGTTATTAGCAGGGAAAGAGGCATGTTCAAAATGTGCTGGGGCATTTGAAGGGACGGGGAGCTGAGCACACAGTCGCCGCACCGCTGAGGAAGTGGGGAGGGAAGGCAGCCCAGCACAGCCCTGCTGCACCAGGCAGGCACTCCAGGCCAAGGGGGCCGAGCAGGAGGAGGAAAAGGGAGGCAGCAGAGCCCAAAATGTTGATCAGCTCAATCACTGCAGCCTTGTTCTGTTACAAGGCAAACAGCAACCTCTGAGCACACCTTGTGCTGCTGGTGTAGCGCTAATAGAGGACTTTCTCCACTGGGGGAATGCTGCTTAAAGTGCCCAGACTCAAGGCTTCGCTCTCAGGACTAAAAACTTGAAGTGTGGACATGTGCAAGGACGTGCCAATGTAAGCATGATTTACTTTGGTCTGCAGACAAAGCTCCGAGGAGCTCAGTGAAGCACCTGCATGCTTCTGTCATGCAAGAGTGAGTATCACCTTAACTCAGCAGTGCCTTTCTATGCAAATCGCTGCCCGTTCTGCATTGTGTGAAGTACTGACTCCAGAATTAGATCCAACAAGATGACATTTTTTTTGCAGCAAGTACAAGCTTTAGCCTTTTCAGGGCTTGTATCTTGGTTATTAATAGTATTGTTTGCCTTCTTTTGGAAAATTGAATTCATGTGATAAAGAGGAACTTTATATATCAAATTCTGATGCACAACTTCTGGTATGAGTGCTCTTGTAAAATACAGAAGTGGAAAATGTAGGTTCTCTGGTAGAAGAGTATTCTTTTCTTTTCTTTTCTTTTCTTTTCTTTTCTTTTCTTTTCTTTTCTTTTCTTTTCTTTTCTTTTCTTTTCTTTCTTCTCTACTCTACTCTACTCTACTCTTCTTTTTTTTGCACATTTTATATGATTAAGCCAGCGGAGAACAATGCCAATATTAAAAAAAATCCATTATCTGTTGATCTTGTCCCATTAAATTAAGTGGCAAATTTAGGTAGGCATTGCAAGGTTTGATAAGAGCTGTTATGCAGCAGTTAGTTCAGAAAAGAAAAAAAAAAAAAAAAAAGGTAAAAAGATATAAGCAGTACATCTACTAGTATGCATCTAGTACTAGGCAAGTAGATTAAAAAAGAAGAATTTCCTGGGAAGTGCAATAACAGGATTTGCTTATGCTGCATTAAATGAAAAGATGGGCAAAAAATTGGATTTTTGGACAGCACAAGTGCTACAGTGTTTTTCTCAGGGAACAGTCATCTACTGGAAAAGAATGGACAAACAGGACAAACAAATCTTTTGTGTCCTTAGTTGTGATCCTGTTTAAAAGTTACAAGACCTCAATTTTTAGCATATGGAATGCAGTTGTGAAAGAAAATGGGTTTCCTGAATTTTCGGTGATTGACTAAAATCCACACACGTACTGGTTATTTTAATTTAAGGAAAAAGGATTTTGTTTCTTTATCCTGTTACATAACACTGGATCTATTCTCCCTTGAATACACAAGTATGTTTATCATTAATCTTAAAGGGAAACAGTCATCCTTCAAAATCCTTTCTGAATTTTTATCTGTTTTTTTAAAGTTAGATCCCAAATGACTGGTTATGAATTAAAGATGAAAGCACATTGTTTATTTGTTTTAATTAGATTACTTTAACCTCATTTTATGCATAGCTCTTTGACTGTCTTTCCCCAATGACAACAGCAAAGAAAAAAATTGTTTTTGGCATGACTTAAAAAATACAAAACATACGGTTCATGATGCATCCAGCAGGAGACAGAGTATCTGTTATTGCTTCTTAGCTCATTTTTATGAAACTGGCTGGCTTTCGGTTTGGAGACATTCTTTAATAATACCTATAGTTTTTATTCCATACTACGTTCCTCTAAGGGATTTGAAATTGCTCAGGAGCTCTTGAAAATCCTAGTGTAAACCTTTGGTTACATGAGAGCTTTTTATTTCCAGGTAGCTGACTGTCAGTTAACCTGAGACACTCAACTTCTTCCACAAACACATGTGAGTGCTTCAGTCCAGGCTGTTTCATTCCTCTGGGTCTGCCCCTCACTGGAGGAATCAGCTCCTGTAAAGCAACAGGCATTTCTAAACTTTCCCGCTGCTCAGAAGGGGCCCACTCTAGCCTTTGAGACGTGCAAAATGCTTCAAATTAATATGTAATTATCTTGATGTAGGGAAACGATCAGCGGAAGCAATCCCATAATGGCTGGGCAGTTTGTAATATAAACAAAATAGGCCACTAGCAGTAGTATTAAAATCACATTTTAAATAGAATTTAAAGCCAATGGGGCTACTTTTCAAGAATTCCTGTGGTTTTTAGCTGTCTTTGGGTTTGACTGATAAACTCGGTGGATTGATTCCATCACCGGCAGGTTCACGTGATGGGAAGTATACCAAAATCGCAGGTCATGTTTTGATTTCTGTTTGGTATTTTATTTGTATATGATTTAAATGGATAAACTAACAAAAAAATAACTGTCCAGGCCATAATTTCATCTAAAATAAACACAGACTAAAACTACAGCAACTTAGTGGATTGCACGGATTAGTGAAATATCCTGGTACGTAATAGCAATAGCAACAGTTCTGTCCCCTGATTTAGTAATGCTTAAAATCTGCAATCCAGAGTCACTGCATGATGTTTAAATCCTTCATAAAATCTGCCTCCTTTTTTCAGGCTCATGGTCCTTTCCCACACAGGGGAACCCCAAAGGCTGCCCCTGTCTAGCTTTATATAGGAAATCTGTATTTGGAGACGTGTTACTGCAGTCAGCTTATTCAGAGCATCTTTTTGCTATTCTCACCTACGCCCTTCTTTACAGATAGTGCTCTGCGCTTGCCCCTTAAATTTCTGCTGGACTTTGCATCTGGAATAAAATTTGATTTTTTATTTTAATATTTATATGCAAAATCTTCCCAATCCCTGCAAAACTGGCTCCTTGTTCTTGCCTTGCTGTGGTCCTGAGTGTATTTCCTTTAACAGGCACAGGTTGAGAAGAAACAAGTTTTTGTCCTGAAAAAGCAAGAAATATTAAACCCACTTTGATTTGAAAATGAAGGAGAGTTTGCTGATGAGCATATTTTAGATCCTGGTGGAGCATATTTTAGATCCTGGTGTGATATTCCTCCCTCCAGCTGCCTCACCTGACAGAAATCTGCTCCACCTCTGCTGCAGACTTGTGTTAATACGCATCCATCTGCGAAATTAGGCACTCACATCACTGCCCCTTGAGACCTCCTTTGCAGGGTGCAGATACAGCAAATCTCTTCTGACTTCCGTGCCTTCTCGGTAGATTTCCACACGTTATAGCCAAGCTGGGGATTTGGCCCAGTGTCTTTTTTAAAACCTGTGACCCAGACGTGGAGATTAAAGACGAGTTATGTTATTGGATTAAACAGATACAAGAGGCGCTCACGGTATCAGCATCCAACACCTTAAAACTCCAGAAAGCAGATCAGCGTGTGAATGGGGAATATGGGCTCCAGAAAGAGGCAGAACACAAAGGAAGACTAACCTGTGCCTTGGCTAAATGTGCAAAAACCTGCAGCTCTGGCTGATGTGCAAAGCAGTCATGGGAACATTATATTGTGGCTTTCTACTGTATCTTAATACTGGATACGTTTTGGATCTGCTATACGAGTCATATGAACTACACCTACCTGTAACCACAGCGATTTTGGCCTGTCTTACTTAAGTTTGGGTTAATGCTCTCATGGTGGGTTTTTAAGGGGTTAGGCTTGATTCCGCTATTAATGGCACCACCGCACATCGAAATCAATGGAACTGCAGAACTAAAATTAGTAACAGATTAAAGCCAGACCTACAGTAAAAGGATAACAATTTAAGGCACCACTTATATTCTTAATATTATACACATGCTTCTGCTTTGTAATTTGGGCTCTAACTTGTGATTTTGGTTACATAAGAGCTGGAGGAGCCAGAAGCACTTGAGCTGCTGTACACCGCTGCAGCTGAAGGCAGTGTGCCCCCAAATATTCATCAGGCACATTTTCAGAAGTCGTGCTGTCTCATAATGAAACAGCAGGCAGCGATGCACATATTTATGGCACAAAAGGACTAATTATTATTATTATTCCACTTAGTTCCAGGTACTGTTTACATGCTTCTGATTTCAAAACAGCATTGGCTGTGGTTTTCTTCCCCCAAACACTTTTTTTTTTTTTTTTCAAACGCAGAGAGCAACCATGTGCTGTGTGTGGCTGACTTTTCTTTTACAGAGCACGGAACAACAGAACAAGAGAGGGCCAGAGACAGAAAATACAGGCTTTGATTCCTCTAGAGAACTTGAGCAAAATGTTCCGCTGCTGTCAGTGGTACAGCTGTGCTGGCAGGATCCTCAGCAACATGTAGCTCCAGCCACTACTTTTCATTTCACTGGTGTGACTGCCGGTTCCTGGTCAGCCTCGAGGCATCCTCACCGCAACTCAACAAGTGTCTGCGACGGTGAGAAATGTTTTGCCTTGCTCCCTGGTGTGGCCACAGCCGCCTGTGTTTGTGGTCCCTCGTGCAGCCTCACAAAATGCTAGCTGCCTTCAGCAAACGATGCCTAGGAATCCAGAGCTGCAATACACCAGAAACCTGAATCAGAAGGCGTAGGTGGCAGCATGCGCTACATCGTGTAATTAGTTTAAACCAGTCTGTTTAGAGGAGATAGCTCTTTGATTAGCTGCACATATCAGATACCTGTATCTCTTTTTTTCAGATTAGGGACCTTTTGCAAATCAACTTGGATACTGCACCGGAGTCAGGCAAAATGAGTGGCATGCCTGTGGCACACGGTACCTAGCGTCCTGCACTGCTAGCAATGAGCACTCAGAGGGAATGCAGTTCTCTGTGTTTTTGCATGAGCCAGCCAAGGAAAGAAGCCTTTTCTAGAGACCTCCCTGGAGGCTGCCCTGATGGAATTTGGCCCCTCAGCAGCCTGTGTGTAGGTGGTGGGTTTCACAGCTGTGTCATTCTGTGACTGCCAGCCTAGTGTGTGGTGTGGGCAGGTGGGGTCTGGTGGCAGGGAAAGCCTTGGGGAGCTGGGATGCGGGGAGTGTGTGCTCCTCTGTGAGCAATCCCTGCGGGTCCCAGTGCTCACGGTGAGCACCCGGGGACTTCTGCAAAATGCTGACGCCCTCGGATCTCCTTTTTCCAGCTGCTCTGCCCCTGTAACTAACCGGTATTTCACGGTACAGCGTATCTCCCCAAGTCTCCTGCAGGGGCTGAAGGAAAATGCCTAGCGAGCCCACACACTGCTGAATCCTTGTATGAACAGAACTGCGGGAGATGAGGGTAGGGGACACACACCCCAATCGTGTCCCCGTTCGCCGGCAGGAGCAAGGCACCGGCTTTCGGTGCAGCGAAAGCCAAGGCAGGACAAACCGCAGCCCTGCTCGCCCCCAGGCTCACTCCGTTGTTCTGCCGGGAGCCGGGCTGCCGGGGGCTGCGTTTTTTGGGAGGCGACGGCAGCCGAGAGCCGGGAGCCAGGCACCTGCCGGGCCCCGCCGCTTGCCGCCGCCTCCAGCCCCACCGAGAACCCCCAAACCTGCCGGAGCGGCACCGGGACCGGTGGCCGAGCTCCCCCGCGCTTCATCCCGGAGTATGTGATGTCCAAACCGGCAGCCGGGGAGCCGGGCGAAGGGCCGGCCAGCCCCGGTGACACCTCGGGCGGATGCTTTGTCTGCGAGAAGGGCGCTCTTTGTGCGGCAGCGAGCAGCCCAGCCGGGGGGAGCGGGGCGCGGGGCTGCGGGCGGCTCCCCCGGCCCGGGGCCGGCTCCGGGCGGCCCGGGGAGAAGCGGGGGGACTCCGAGCCGACCCCCCCCCGTCTCGCTGCCCCGCTCCCCCAGCCTCCAAACCCCTCCCCGCGGCCGGTTGCCAGCCCGAGCTCCGCCGCCTGCTCTGCTGCATGGCCCCTCCTTCCCCCACACCCCTTCCTTTAGGCTCCCCCCTCCCCAGCAAAGAAGAGGCCGTGCCGGTGTTTTTCCACTCAGCAGGATGGGTGATGCTCAAAGCTCCCTCATTAGACAACAGACACGAGAGGTCAGGAAGAAAGCGCTTATAAATCACCGGCGCCCCCCGCCCGGCGCTGCTAGTCGCGCCGCACCGTTCCGCCGCACGGCCGCAGGGGCGCAGCGGCGCGCAGGCTCCGCGCCCAGCGGACCGCAGGTACCGGCGCCTCCCGGGCGGGAGGGAGGGCGGTGGGGCCGGAGCCGAGCCGAGGGAACAAAGGGGAGCCGAGCCGAGCCGTGCCGAGCCGTGCCGTGCCGAGCCGGGCAGCGCCCAGCCTTTGTCCGCGCCTCCCCTGCCTCCCCGGGCGCGCGTTCCCTTCCCCCTCCATTTATTATTTGCTCCTTTCCAGCTGTCTCCTCACCCGGCTTTTTTTTTTTTTTTCCTCTCTTTTTTTTTTTTTTTTTTTTTTTTTTCTCTTCCCCTCTTCCCCCTCCTCCTTACGTTAACTTTTTTTCCGAGATAACAGTTCGCAGCCTGCAATTAACCACTTGCTGGCGGCCCTCCAGAACATCCGCGGAGCACGCTCCTCTCATCTCTGCTCTCCTCCCCACTCCCCGGCTATTTTTTGCCCGTTTGCGCTCTCCTTCCCTCCCCCTCCCACCGTATTTTTTCTGGCTGCCTTGCGCTAACCTCAAGTGAAGAGGTTGGTACGGGCACAGCTCCATCTGATGCTCATGGGCCTACCTGGTGGGTAATACAGCTGCTGTGCTTCCTTTGCTTATTTATATATTTTTTTTCGTTGATCCTTGGTGAAGCTGAAATCAAAGTTGTGATGGGCTTTAGGGAAGGGACTGCCTGGGGCGCGTTGGGGAGCTCAGCATGGTGCAAAGGGGCAAGAGTGCTGGGGGGACCGGGGTCCACATCTCACCCGCTGCCTTTAAGGTCGTGAATGCCCATCTCCATCTGAGCCTGTACCAGGCAGCGTGTGGGAGGACGTGCAGGGTTTCCATATAAGAACATGGGAGAATTTATTTCACACAGGCGAAGAAATGTGCAGAGTGTGTATTTGTGAAACAGAAGGCGAGCTGTGTTTTCCTCAGGCAGCTCCGATAGTGGCAAAACTTTGTATTTATAAATTGAAGAAGCTGATTTATACGGTTTAATAAGAGCTATGTTTAAAAGAAATCAATGATGAAAAAGTAGTGGGAGAAGATCCAGGGAAACACGAAGAAACACAACCTCACACATATTCCAGCATGGTTTGTACCAAGGTGTAAAGATGGAGTTTTTGCTTAGTTCCCATTTTTCTAACCGTATTGGGAAAGGCATTAAGAAAATGTTCTGAGAGGAGCTAGTTACGTTGATAGTGCTATTTTGGTAACTGCAATATTTTTTCACTTGCATGTCAAAATGTCTTGAGTTTTGGACATGCAAAAAAGCAAGGCAGCCCCGTCCATGAGACATGTCAGTGTAATTCAGTGCTTGGATGACAGTTGCTACCGGTTTAGATTTTATGGGTTCAGGAGTAAAACGGTTCATTAAAACCTGCTGCTGTGGAATTTGGAGAGGAGAGGCTTTGGCAAAAAAAAAACTGGATGTTTTGGATGGCCGGGTGTTTACTTCTAGGTTTGGATTTGGGTGAGCTGACTGCTTTTTGGCATTGTCTACCCTTGCATGAGTATTACGGAGAGATTGCCCTGAAGGCTGTCCCAGAAGTACGCTGCTGGGATTGTCCAGAGGGTGGTTTTTTTAAGAAAAATGTGTAAGCAGCTGAGCAGCCAGCAACAGGACGGTGTCACTCACCCAGAGCAAGGAGTAAAATTGAGGCTGAAGCACGAGCGTGGCGGGAGGTTGTTTTTGTTGCCCTGGTTAGACCGACACTGGAAACTTTATTTTCGGCACTTTCAGAGATAGCATCTTTGTATTTCCTCTTCAACTGTCTCTTCCTTTTCTCTGCTTTGCATTTGTGTTGTTGGTTTGTTTTTTTCTCTTCATTTGCGTGTATCTCACCTTCTCTTTTCCTTCCCCTTCTCACCTTTCCCATGGTTTGCGATGCTTTGAGGCAGCACCCGCTGGAGGGCGACAGACACCTTTCCTCCCGGTGGGGTCCCCGTGTTGCCCCGCGTGTGGGCAGGGACCCAAGCCCACAGCCCGAGAGACGAAAGGCCGCTTCTCGCTGTCATTTATTAACCTGCATTTTTTTTATTGTGCGGTCCCAGGGTTATTTTCTATCACACCTTGCAAAAAGCAGGAGATTGCAGATGGCACTGTGATATTTGGAGGTACTGGGAAGGTGGTTGCGTGCTTGGGGGTGCTAGATCAATATCCTGGGTCTCTTTGTTTGTTTGGGGAGTTTGGGCTAGAGTCCGGTATAAATTTGGAATAATTCAAATGCTACTGATTTTAATTTCATTTTACTTTTCTGTAATTAAGAGCAAAATGTTGTTGGTAGTCACCAAGATGTAGCTCTGGAGGGGTTTGCCTTGATGTTTCTTACATGGCAGAAGTGAAATGATTGGGCAGTGGCAGGAGGCTTCAGTGCATTTGAAATCTTGTGTGAAAAGAGGTACAACAATGCTGGGGAAGATAGGAAGGCACTTTCAGTCAGTGTGTTCTTTCTGCATGGTGCTTCTGAAAGCCCCTGTGCCTGAGCATAGCTCTATTTGTAAAACCTCAGGGATGAACTTGTCTTTCAGCTTATCGTTGCAAATATTTCAGTGAGTTTTCCCTTAAATCAATACTCTGCATAGCCAAGACTGAGCAATATCTTGGTGGCTTCCAGCCAAGTCCTGTTGGCTGGCTGTTTCCAAAGAGACTCTCAGGCACAAGCCTTTCAGTTGGTCTCCAGGGCAGTGATGCTCCCAGGATTTTCCTCAATGCACCTCAAGACTCACCAGCAAACCCCTGTTATTTTAATTTTGTCCTTTCTAGCTTTAACCAGTGCCCCAGGGTTTGGATACAAACTGCCAGTTCCACCAGTAAGGGGAGTCTCTCTACACTGGTGCCTTACCCAGGCATTTAATCACGCTGGCAAATGACTGAAAAGATTATGCTGATTTGTTTCTTTTAAATTTAACCGTATTACAACACATAAAAATGGATGGGAAGCCATGGTAGTTAAAGCCTTTTGCAAGTAATGCTTGTTTGATTGGTCATACTAATAAATTGTAGATCGTTTAAGAAGTGCAGCTTTGAATAGATTAACTACTAGGATTAGTGCCTTTGACTTCTCATCACTAACTTCACTTATGTGAAAGGGGGACTGCTTGCAGGACTGGGTCCCTGGCATTTGGAGGAAAAGCATGAGGATGAAAATTCAGTAATTTAACAATTGTTGAATTTCTCCCATAAATGCATACTTACTTGAATCCTCAGCTGTTGTAGTGCCATGGATTTAATTGATTTGTGCTAGCCGAGTATCATCCCAAGGCATGTAAACTCTAGGCAATACTCTTTAAATTACTTACAGAGTAGCTAATATTGATATAAGATAATGTAGTAGGAATTAAATGAGACTGCTGTTGTGCATTATCCTTCCCCTTGTCTGCCACAGCCAGCCATTGGAAGGGCTGCTACCATGCTGCCGGTCTGTGATTCTGAAACTGCAGTGGAGTCAGCATCTGCTGCATTTCTTTCAGTCTCTTTTTTTGGTGTGTCTACATTCACACAAACAAAAAGCAGATTGGTGCCAGCCCTAAACCCTGCCCCGAGAGCATCCACAAATCCCTCCAGCTCAGCTGGTGGATGGGGAGTGTGAATCAAGTCCATGTTCTTGCCAGCCAGCTGTGGGTGGGCAGCAGCAGGCGGATGGCATGAGGCTGCACGAGGGTGGTTGGTAAAACCCATGTGCTGCTGGGCAGGCTCGTTCATTTTAGCAGTTACTGGATTTCCTGTTGTGGTTCTTTGTTGCCCAGAATGGTCACAGCCTCAGAGAACGCCTTCACTGCCATGGCTGCAGGACTTGGGTTTGAATGCAGCTGGTGCTAGAGTGCTGGCATGGAAAAATGATTACGCAGTGCCAAAGTACAGCAGAAATGCTCTGCTTTAGGGTGTTGGGGTAGGTAGGCTGCCCACAGGTTGGAGGGCAACCCATACGTAGAGCTACAGGGCTATCAGCGAGCTGGAATGCAGTTAAAAGTTCTTCCTTTTTCTTCAGGTCACGTGGCATTTGCATTTTATTTCACTGCTGCAGTTTCCTTACTCTTGAAACATATAGGCTTTTTTTTCTGTTTTCACTGAATGAGATAAGAAATAATCTTGTTTGCCTTTGTAGTGCCTTCTGTGTCTTGATGTTCTTCAAAACTATAAGCTCACACAGATGAAATTCAGAAAACACTATGCATGATAATGTTAAAACATGCCTGACTTTTTGTGGACCCATTTTTTTTCTTTAAAATATTTTTTTTTGCCTTTTCTTTTTCTTTTTTTTTCCAAACAGGAAGAGAATATCCACTCAGGAGAGACTCTTCTTCATGTAAGTGTTATTTATGCTTGTTTATGAAATTACAAAAGGGTTATAAAGATGATTAAAACGTTCCAATACTGAACATTTGCCATCTGTTCGTAGAAACCAAGTATAGAGCATGTAAAAATAGGCTGTAGTTATACAGTAATAATGCTCAGCAACTGTTATCTTAAATCTATCTATCTGTGCAGTTCTTCTGTGCATAACACTGCAGAATTTAGAAACCATTGCAAAGCACTTTGCAGACATTTAAGCAGCATGCCTGTAAAGTTGGTGTGTAAATCCTGGAGGGACAGTATTAAAGTGGTTTGCCCACAGCAGAGGGGAACCACGGGTGAGGGCTCGTTTTAGCATCCCAGAGTCCCTGGTCCCCAAACCCCGTGACAAGAACCAGCTTCTCCACCTTGGATTGTACAAAATCCAAGTTCTGTCTGTAGAGCCATTTGTTCGTGTGCACGTGTGCTAGAGCGTGCATGTATATGTGTGGGTAAGAGAGAGCGTGTGTACGCCCATTTGGCCTCAAATAACACAGAGGTATTTCAGGCCTTTTCTACAACCTGTGGTGATACCCTTTAAAATTAGACTCAATGCCTCTCTCCGTTGGTGAATACTGTTGCAAATGTATTGTGAAAGCATTTGGCTCCAGGCTGAACACTTGGTCTGCATGAGCCCAGTACAGTATTCTTCATGGGACAAAGAAAGCTGCACGTTGTAAAAATCCAACAGTTTTTCTCCACATCACCTACTGACATGGTTTGCTTGCAGATCTCTGATTTGAAAACTGAGTAGGAGAGTAAGCTCTGCTCTGATTAGGAAATAAATCTGATTAAATGTTTTAAGGGGCTGCATAGATGAAGATTCTCGTTGCCTTAATGCAAACTTAGCTTAGCAAGGAAAATGACTGCATTGTTCCCAATGCAGGGCCCGCTTTGCATAACTCCGAAGCATGTACTGTGTCAAGTGGCATGGCAAGCCCACGAGCGCTCACGTCAGGCTGATTTCCCATAAATCAACATTTTTTTGGAAAAATAACATATATCTCTGAATTGCAGCACTCCATTATGCTTGCGTAGCAACTGCTGGTTAATGAGTAGCAAAACGCCGTGTGGTAACAAATGTTTTTTTGCTATTGTTGAGCTGGAATGTTAGTTCAGCTTCTAGATAAAAGTGGCTTGCGCAAGGCGCCCTGGTAAACCATGATTTCTGTGGCTTGTATGGTAGTTCTGTAGGCAACCGTGGTCTGCTGTTCCCCTGCCCTGTGCTTCCCTTCATTTTCCATGTCAACCGGGAGGTGGGGTTAGGTAAAGGCAGGGAATTGGCGGCCCTTTGAACCCAGCCAAGCACGAGCGTGAGGCCCGTTGCCAGTCAAGCATCTGCGGCAAACACTCTTTATTCCCGTTGTGTTTCTAGCAGAAACGTTGTAAGACACTTCATTTAATAGCTTTAAACCGCAAGTGTTCTTTGGCTGGTTTTGTGGATGTGATAGAGCAAGCTCTCTGAAGAACAGACAGTAGTAAGAGAAAGAAACCCCCACAAAGGATTAAAGACTCATCCTTTCCTCTAGCTGGAATCCTAGCTGAGACTAGATCAGGAGTCCGTAGCCTTGAGAAGGTACATCACCATTATTAAAAGGCAACAGAGAGGGAAAAATTCGAGAAGGCTTTTGATTATTGCAGTTTTCATGATGAGTATTTCATTCCAGTATGGGAAATTCAAAATGTGCTTCCCAGAGATTTTAAATGGGAAACAGTGAGGGGGGAAAAATCACCTTTAAAAGAAGAAGCTCCCAAATAGAGAAGAACCCAAACAGATGAACCCTACAGAAGTGACTGTATGGTGTCTGGAAACCACAGAATAAGCGTGCAGCCCAGTGCAGCACAGGTCTGAAGAGTTTTCTCTGGAGATTTCACTATCACAAGCAAATAATCAGGAGCCTCCTAAGTCTGATATATGTGCTCCAAAACGAATGAATAATGAAAGGTTTGTGGTTCGTAGGCCATTTGCGGTGCAGCCTTCCATCACCTGCTGTGGCTTTTCAACAGCTAACGGCGAGCTTTAAGCATCAGAGCCTCCCTCTTCTGGTTCTGTGCATGAAATATGACAACTTTGACTCGATAACTCTACTCGTGCCTGTCTATGCATTGGCTCCCTTTGGCTTCTTCAACTGTGTGGGTTTCCAAGAGTTAAGCTCCAGGGACGGGGCTAGCGAGGCTGTTGCGAGGCAGCAGGATCCTGAGGCATCAGGACAGGCACCCTGGCCTCTGCCCGCTGAGGTGGCGAATGCTCAGTGGGGATTAACCTCTCGGGCCTGCACATTGGACCGGGCACCATGACAGGAGGTGGCCGCTGTGAGAAAGGACTCTTTGTGACAATAACCAGCCTTATGTAGTTGTAATGATAAGAAAGGGACCATCTTATTGTAGTCACTTTGCGACAAATACTACCACAATTCATTACTTTCCATCAGTGCCTCATCCTATGGAGGAATCACCACTGCCCATCTACATTGAGGAGGGGACAGAAGTCCCGATTGGTGAGTGCAGTTGGGATGGGTTATTTTTAAGGGGGGGTATATCGTACTTGGGTTTTGTATTCCTCACATGTGTATACCCATTTGTCAATGAACATTCTAAGGCTTGTTGCAAATGTTTGGGTTTTTTTGTTTCTTTATTTGCTTTTTTTTTTTTTTTAATTTTAATTTCTTAATACAAGTGTATTTTAGAGCTCTTGAGAATTGATATATGCTGCTAGTGTTGGTTTCCAGCTAATCATGAAGCAAAGTATGTAATTTATGCAGCAACTTCCGTGCAGGATCTCTTACCAAAGGGCCATGAGTATCAGAAGAGGTAGTTCCCGGTTCAGCCTTTGACCTCGGTGTTGAGATACTCAGAATATTCTGCCAGTTGGGTCAGCAGTTTTTGCCCTGCTGACACTGTCCTGCCCAGCAGCATAACGCTGCATACACGGCTGAATGGCCAGGAGAGAGTTACAGAGGTTTGCTGTTACCTGTGCTGCCCATCCCCAGTTCTGAGCTCTGCTGCAGGTCTATTGTCATTGCATGGATCTATAGACTTGCTTTTGTTCTTGTTTTATTTTGTGGTGTTGGTGTTTTGTTTTTGTTTTCTTTTAAATAGATAAGCAGTCTTTCAGATTACCCATAAAGAAAGAGACTAACAGATCAGTAAGTGTGTCTGTGGTGATCTCTTTGGACTATAGAAGGCTGTGACTGCATCATTTCCAGAGCCACTTATTCAGCCAGTTCTTGGATGCATTCAGTAAGTGTGCCTTGGCTACCACCTGCAGAGTCTGCACAGTTGAGCAGATGTGTCTCTTCAAATAACTTTTTCTTGCTATACATCTTGAATTTTTCCACCCCTGCATTTATGCAATACTCCTTGTCCTACTATCTTTTGAGCTAGATTAATTACCTGCCTCTACACATACTACCTTAGAGGTATTTATAGCTGGATCTCAGCCCAGGAGTTTTCTTATTTATAGACTATATTAATTTATCTCTCTTACTCTCTCCTTAGATCATTTTTATTGTCCTTATTTGTATTTCCTTTATTTTTCTATCTTCTTAGTAATCTCTGGAGACCTGAACAGCTCACACGGTGGTTGTTTTGACATAGCATTATGCTTTAGATTTCCATATCATCCCTTCATATGTACACATCCAAAAATATCTTAGCTTTTGACCCTTTCCTGCATCACTCAGAAGCATCACACATAGAAACTGAATTATGTGGCTAGTCTTACCTGCAGTCACCTTTAGGTCTTTCTTGGGTTCACAGCTTTGCAGCCAGCTGTTATCAGGCAACGTCACTGCTCTCCTGAGATGTAGGGCTTTATACTTCTTAGCAGTAAATCCCCATCCCATTGCATGCCACTTACTGATATTATGTAGGACTGATTTAAGATAGTACGCCTACATGACTTTAATGCCCTGGATTTTTTTCATTTACAGAGAAGTTGTTGCTGTTTTATCATATATAGAGCAAAGAAGTACTTAAAATTTTGTATTTTGATACCTATTACATTTGTTTTCTATATATTACTCCAAACACCTTTCCCAGTTCCATCATTCTTATTTGCATACTTTCCCCTAGTTTTCTTTCCTCTATTTATAATTGTAATGTTAAAACTGACAGGCTTAGCTCTCTCTTTTTCTTCATGTTTTGCCTTTTCTTGTTATGTAGTTAGTATATTGTTGGTGTATTCCTTCTATGCATGGTACAATCTGGTCTATCCCACATTACAGATAATGTGTTCTTTACCTCCTCTAAGTGTTCCTTACCTCCTCTAAGGCTGTAGTCACATGAACATCTGTCCCCCTTGTAGAACCATTAGAGCTAAATTCTGTCCTGGACCCTGGTATTTTCATCTTGTCTCTTCCTGCACTGAGGAAACCTTGACTGCTGAGATGGTGGTATCTACACAAAGAAAAAAACTATACAGTCAATAACAAAAGCAACCAAAAAAAAAAAAAAACAACCAACCAAAAAATAAAAATAAAAAAATAAACCACCATATAACAAAAAAAAAAAAAAGGAAAAAAAAATAAAAAAGAAAAAACAGCCGTGAGAGTTTGAGAGTTTTAGAATATATTTTTTTAGTGCTGACATGAAGGAGGTTGGATCAGGCTCTGAGATTCAGCAGTAGCTGTGAAATGCCCAGATTGGGTTGGGAAGGGCATCATGTTCATTTATTTTAAATAAACTTCTGGACTGTCAACACAGCAAGTTGTAGTTGAGGGAGGACGAGTGGAAAAAGTAAACGATACGGAGATGAGAGGAAACCACAAGCTCTAAGTTTGGTATTTGAATGCCCAAAATGGGTCAGGGCTTTTATAACAGTTGGGTGCAGTTATCAATCATCAAGCTGGGAGGTCAGCTGCAAAACTCTGGTCTGCGCCAGAGTCTCAGTTCTGGTCCTACTTTCCATTCAGCTTACCAGAGTGATCCAGAGTGAGGTTATCTGCACCTGCATAGAGCAGAATAGGATCTAAAAGAAATCCTTTCTGAATGTAGGCTGGAGAAACATTAAAATGTTTCCTCATCTAAAACACATTTTGGATGTGCTCTGGATGGTATATGGAGTGCACGCAATTCTGTCCCAAGCCTGACTGATAGCAGTAGATCGCTTTGTAGCTTCTGTATCTATGAAAAAAATAGAGAAATCAGTAGGTTCTTTCAGAGTCTAAATTTAACAACCCTAATTATTTCAAGCAATTTAAAAAGGAACATAAATCTCACTTGTTTATTACAGCTGCTTCATGAAAACAGCAGCTACAAATAATAGCCTATAATGAAAATCTTGCTAACACTGTCATGAATTAACCAACAAAAGAGCTGCTGTATGGGATCTGGCCAAAGGCAGCATTTCCTTCTCTGGAGGGAGGGAATTTGCGTCGAGGAGAAGGTGGTTATTACCTAAATGCTGTTTTTATCTCCTTGGGTGAAATGAAGACATTGACATTTCTGCCTAGATGAATAAGACTTTTGATTGGAAAATAGTCTGAGCTCTACATACTTTCTATGTACTTTAGCACTTCCTCAAGTACATTCCTAGAGGAAGGTAGGTAAGCTAGATGCAAACAAACATGCAAATAAAAATATTTATGAAGAGAGAGAGAATATTTTCTGAGCAGTAGCAAGGAATCTACAGAATAACAATAAAAGGGTGCAGTTCAGTTGCTGGCAGACTGCTCAGACACCGTTTCAGCTGTCTTCCCCACAATTAAGCAGTTCAGGAGGTTCAAGGTGAAGAAATAGGCAGAGCAAGCCACTGTTCACCATCACCAGTCATGCTAAGGTCATGGCTGTATTCCCCAGTCATTGTTTGGAACCTCTTGAGTTAAGCACTGAAGAAAACTCCCCAGGCCAGACGGTCCAAAATTACATTTTATAAAACAAAAAAAGCAGGAACACAATATTTGTACTGGCAATCATTGTATTTTGGGCCGTACAGAACATCACTGAGGGAATAATTGCCTCCTCGGGGATCAGGGAGCAATAGAGCTGTAGGTTGAGATGTTTGTTTATGTTATTCCTTCCAAGTCACATTTTGAGATGTTAATGTTGTTTAATACCGCCTGTCAAATTAGCTGCAAAGACATACAAATTCAGGATCTAATTCCCCACTGATTTACTCCAGCGCAGCTTTGTTGAGTCCAGCGGCATTGCTATTGCTGTATCCTTGTGTAAACAGGGTCAGAGCCAGACACCTTGTTCAGGGATCGGTCCTGCTGACCTTGAAGCCTGTCGCACTGCTGCTGTAGATCTGAGGCCCTGCGTAGGCAAAATCCCAGTGGCCTGCTGCTGGTCTTACTGCTCCACTCTTGCTAATGAATAGCACTGCCTTAGTGGACTGTACAAGTGTATACAAGTGTTACACAGAACTTGTCTATATAGGATTGTTTCCTCCATTAAATTTTCTCAGTGTGAAGGAAAACTCCATTAGCACTCTGAAGCCATATTCTTTCTGTGGTAATCACAGGTTGTGCTGTAGCCCAGGCTCATTTGAGTGGCCTTGATAAGGGAAGAAGAATTTTCTTGCACACAGTTTTCTTCTGCTGCTGCACAGACCCTGCTTTTAAGCATCTCTGATGGCTCATTAATGGTAAAATCTTTCTTGGATTTCCAGTCTACTCCTGCTTTGGGGCAGACTCACTGAAAGACAAATGCTTTGTTAGTTTTGTTTCCTCCCTTAGTAAGAAACTTGGAGCTGCCTTTTAAGCGGAGTAAGCATAGAAAACACAGCTTTCTCAGGCAGGGAGAGCATTCAACACCTTAAAGAGAACTGCCTTTGTGTCCATCTAGGAGGTTGCCTTCCCATGTTAGGGAAGAGAACCATTTCTGTCATACACAATTCTGGGTTTGCTCTTTCATGGGGTGCTGGCAAATGGAAAGCTTGATTTTTGCCAGGTGCTGAGTGCCTTCTGCAAGGTATTGAGTGCCCTCCTATCCTTTGCAGCCAAAAAGGAATTGATTGCTCTTGGCATCAGGCAAATTTGGACCCAGAAGACCACAGGTAGTATTTACCAGTTATTTATGTGCATTTGCATGCCAGAGGTTGTCTGAATTGATTTTCCTAGAATAAAAGAGACTTCAGGATTAATGGTACTTGGCCTGCTGCTAAAATCATTATTTTATATTTTGAAAATAATAATAATACAATAATAAGCATGACTTTTATTGCATTGCCATAGGAAAATTACCCTCTTCCCCCACACCCACCTCCCAAATCCCCAAATTAACTACAGCCCAAGTAACTAGTAGCTCTTTAGAGCCATTGCAAATGTGTGAGTGATATACCCTGAATGAGCACCACACGCCAGTGGCACAGTGAGTCACAGGACACATTGTGGAAAGCAATAATTGCTTGGCATGCATTGTAACATTCATTAGTTTTTTTGTTTGGTTTTCTTTAATGAATATGTTTTTACTCTGACAATAAAATCAGTGTTGTCTGATATGCTGACACCAGAGTTTGTTGCTTATTTTTTACTTAACCAGGAGCCTACCTACTTGTCACTCACTGCACACACCTTCTGAATCTGTTTCTTTCCAGCTACTTGTATTGTATATATGCAGTATCAGAATAAGAAGACTGAGCTTTCCATTCAGTATTGTCTTTTCACTTTGCGTTAATCCTCTTCTCCCCTTAAATCCACATCTTCTTTCTTTGTCTGATAGGGTAATTCAGACTGGTTATAAGGGGAAAAAAGTTCACCCTGAGAGGAGTGAAGCACTGGGACGGGTTGCTCAGAGACTGTACAGTCTCCACTCTTGGAGATTTCAGAGCTTGACCATCAGCAAACCAGTCTGATTTTGATGTTGGCCCTGCTTTGAGCAAGAGGCTGCACTACAGAAGTCCCTTCAACCTAAATTATTTTATGGTTCTGTTTAATGCCCAGTTCCTGTTCTGATTCAGCAAAGGCAATGTGGTATCATTAACTCCTTGCTCCCTGTTGGAGTCCACTGTCATTCATCTCAGCATAGAACAGGAGTGACCTCATGAAGGTCAATGAAGTTACAGAAGTTTTACTCATGGAGGATCAAAATCAAATTGTAAATGGTAACCTCAGATGAGAGGAGTACGTGAAATTTGTGTATCTCTGCATTTAGTTGGAATTTTTATCACCACCTTCAGGAATTGCACTTGAGATCTCTTTAAATCTTCATTAGGTGCCAATTGAAGTTACCAGTTAAAGAGTTTCATACATAATTATATCAGGATGATAGATATTTAAAAAGTAGAGATCATCTTTTTTTCCCTTTCCGCTACAAATCTCTTTCTATAGCAGTGCAGCCTCAAGCAGTCTTGAAGAGAGCTCTGGGGTATTTAGGATTTAGCGAGTCACCAACTGGCCTCGCTGTGCCATTACGTGCTGCTCTCCTCGTGTGGCTGAAGCCACGTGAGGGACTTAATGCTGCACAAAGCATCTGCTTCTCAGCTGAACGCCTTCCCAGCCCTGCAGCTGTCTGCCAAAGAGCTGGGGATGTGCAGAGGGGTGTCTGTGAGCTCTACAGGACAGCAAATTCTCATGTGCTGGTCCATATGCAAGCAAAAAAAAATCCTTTTGTCAGAATAACTTTATTTTAATGGTGCTTAAAGAAAGCAAAAACATGCTGAGATTCACCATATCTGTTCTAGGGAATTTTCAATACTGATCTGCTTCCTACATAAAAAATGTAAGAGACCTCCAATTGCTAGGAAGAAGAAATACGGCAATAGTTTTATGGGGTTGCTCTTTCCATATAATTTACCCAGACAATTTGAATTTCTCTGTATCTTTATAATCAATAAGTATGTTGCTTATGCAAACAACTTATTTCCCCTCAGGCTTTGTCAAAAATGAAGCTGACAAATAAGGTTACCTTAGTGGATGGAAAAAAAGTGAATACAGGCAATCAAAAGAATTTTTTGTCCCTTGTTATGCAAGGCAGGATTTGAAAAGCAAGATTTAACAGGACAGACTTGCTTTCATATACTCTTTCTAGTGATTGCTGCCTTCCCTCCTTTGTGACTACATCAATTCTCTCTCCCTGTACCAATCCTCCTTTAAATGATGTAGCAGGTTGCTCCTTCAAATGTGAAAAAGGTGTTGTGTCATGTAGAGGGACTATAGTAGCATAAGATACTGTTAATTACTCAGTGGGGTTCAGGATTTTTTACTCTTCCACTCTTCCTACAGTAAATACAAACTAGAGATTGCAAGTCTGACTCAATAGACAGGATGATACTCACATGAGGAATATAAAGTGATACATGTGAGTGAATCACTTGCATTTCTGCTTCTACAAAACTATCAGAATTTCACATAGCTCTTACCTGGTAACAAAAATCTAGACAGGTAAACTGAAGGAAGTTCTCTTGCTTTCTATCATCAGCTTACAAATGGAGTGTTTTTATGGCTCTCTCAGCTGTTCGTCACGTACCCATCATTTATGCTGGAACTGCAAACAGTTTTCCACCTGTCTATTTATAGCTCTTTTGCACATGAAAAAAAAAAAAAAAAGTAATGAAAAACAATTGTAGTCATGTTGAAAACAGCTTTGGATATTAAAGGTTAACGTGCCGCATTCGTATCTCGTTGTAAGCATTTTCACTTACATGAAATTGCACTAAGAAAGTATTCATCCTCGATGGTTCGGCTTTATGAACTGTGTCTGAACTGGTAAACAGGAGTAGGGTAAGTTTACAGTAGTCAGGTTAGGACTATAAAAGCAACCTGCAATGAAAGCCATCAGCTGGTATTTGTTTGAAAAGATAAGAGAGAGAGAAAACCGCTCATGATGTTCATATAATGTCATGCTATATTTGGGAATGCTTACCTGCAAAAGCCAGCAGAAAAGCAAGTGCCTGTAGCCCACGGGAGTGACACTGGTGTGAAGGTAGGACTGCAGATATTCATTTTATACTAGAGTCAGCCTCGGTCTTACGAAATTCCCTGCACGGGCAGCAATGCCAGTGTGAATTCAGTGGGGCTTTTGTCCAAGTAGTGTGTGGGATCAGGATGTTGTTTGTGCTTGGTGTGGGCTCGGCACTTTGCAGCCCATGGTATGCAGAAGTGGTTTATATGTTCCTTTCCTTAGAGAAGTGGAGTATTTGTTCTGGTGCTGTCTGGTTTTCATATCTCTTGACATAAAAACGATCGCAGCTCTCTGTACTGATGTCAAAGGGCATCTGTGGCTAGGCAGAGCTGAAAGTACACCTCAGATTAGAATTCGTCCCGAATCGTGGGATGTTTCCAAGCATATTGGTTCAGTGATCAATACAAAAGTCTTACTTCAAACTGGGACCATCAAAATAGATGGGAAATGATCAAGAATTTGTGATTTTTCATGAAATTATGCCCATGGAGAGGCCTGTAGAAGCTATTGATCTCCCTCCTGACGTGCCCTCCGTGAGCACAGCCGTGGTGTGGGGGCTGCCAGCTGCCTTCAGGAGACAGAGCTGTGGCTGGAGCCTGTGCCAAGGCTGTTCTGGGATTCCACAAAAAAAATGCCAGCATCCAGCCTTGCAAGCAAGCACCTGGCACCAGCTGCACAAAAACAAATAAACACCACAATGTCTACACAGCTTTTTTTTTTTTTTTTTTTTTTTTGTGAAAGTCACCAGTTCACGGACCTGTTTTGCAAATTTATGTTCACTCTCTGAGCTCGTTCATCAGCTTTGTCACTTCTGCTTTTAGCATATCCTCTACAGAAATCCCCCCCCTCTCTGTTAGGTCTGCTGTATCAGTAGTTTCAGATTCGTTTCCTGTGTGAAACTTCATGTGCTTAAAGTTTCTGTTCCATTTTTTTTTCCTTGAAGAGAAGAAAAACAACAACAATGAATTAAACCTTGGTGTGCTTAGGAAATCTTTCACAGCTGATGTCTGTGTGCAGTGGTGCTCGGGTTGGGCACCACATCCACCTGAGTACCACAGCTCCCCCTCAGCCTGCGTCAAAGTCTTCAGCCTTTTTTTGTCACTGTCTCATATTTTTGCTGATAATTGCTGCCAGCACCGAAATCAAGACCGAAATCAAAAGTAGCTCACTCTTATCATAAAGTTTTAGAGCTCATGGCTCTGTCCTCAGGGCTTTGTAACCTTGTCAGGCTTTATAGGCCTGTGGTGGGCCTAGCACCGTGGATCGCATGCGGGTAATGGCTTTGTTCCTGCTACAAGCTGGCCCGCCATTTTCCACCCACAGCGCTGTGTTGCACACAGCTCTTCCTTTCTTTAATGTGCTCTGTCAAAAATCTGAAAAACCAGGTATTGTGCAGACGGGTACAGGAACAAAGAAGAAGGAGGATTATTCTCCCCCACCAATGGTACTGGCACCTAGATTTGTGAGAACAAGGTGCTGTATGACCTGTTTTAACAGCTGCCGCAGGTGGGATAGAGTTCTGCCCTTGGTTTTTGTTTAAATTGAGATGAATGGACAGAAACAATAAAAAGTAGCTCTGTCTTTGTATTGACGTGTCCTAGGTAGATATGGCAACAGCCTGGTTACAAAGCAGATCAAAGCCTTTAGTGGGTATGGAAAACTTGGCTTGTTTTTCCAAAAGCATGTACTCCTGTATATATGTCTGTTTTCTTCCTATTTAGAAAGTATACTGGAAAAGCACAGCAATCTTCAGAAAATTGCTTAAGAAAAATTACTGAGCACTAGCATTGGTATACCCAGTAAATTTAGGACTAAATGTAGTAATTAAAAAAAAAAAAAAAAAAAAAAAAAAAAAAGAACAGGTGAGGCTGGAATGATTTATTCCCAAGGGGAAAAAAAAAAGAAAAAAACACTTCAAAACAATGAATTCATACAATTAATATCTCATTTGCTTTACTGAATGGCTACTTTATTGTTTCTCTACCATGCACTGAGGCATGGCTCTGTTACGATAGCACAGAGAAGGCTCTCAGACATTAACATGCACTGTAAGTGTCTTGCAGATGTGTCACATAGAATCAATACATTATTAACCACATGCAAAAAATTCAATAGGCACAACACTGACTATTCAAGTTCATAAGCTTTGTGAGCGTTAAGATTTTTGTCTTTTTTTTTTTTTTTTTTTTTTTTATAGGAGGATGAGAGATGTCTTTTCATAGTTTCTGATGTGGTTCATTAGGGGCAGTAGAACTGGTTTAATCGACACTGAGACTTGAGAATTGCAGTCCACTGAGCAGCAGACCTTTAGAATAAAAAATAAGATACAAGAATGCTTGTTCCTTTAGTCAAAAGTTAGGTAACTGCAAGATGCAAGCTGGTTGAAAAGGTGAGGATGTGCACAGCTCACTGAGTCACCTTTGACAATGCCCTCACTTGGAAATCCATCACTTTGCCCCACCACTTGAATACACTCCTGCATTTTGTTAAGAGCCCTTTCTTAAAGATGAAGGCTTCGAGAGGTGGTATCATGCAGTGAATTAATGTTTTTTCACTTTGACAACAGGAGAGCTGGTAAAGCAGAGAGAGTACGCAGGGAAAGCAGCAGGGAGCTGGTGCTTCATTGCAGCCTATTGACAGTCAGGAGGCTGTTAGCTGGCACCCGGAGGCATTAAATTAGGTCAGCAGTTGGCTTCATGTGAACAAAACCAAGTGGTAACTGGATGTTCTCCCACACATAATTACCAGTACGGTGTACCAGGGATGAGCACTCCATTCATTCTTTCTCCCTCCACCAACCCTTTCTCTGTGGTCCTTTTTGCAAGAGTTGCCCTTGGGCTTTTGTCTGTGAGGGGAGGACAGAGCAGGAGGACAGCAGCTTTCTGGTGCAGGACACTTGTTTTCTCACTAGGATACAGGAGACACTGTGCCCACTGAAAAATTTTGGTAGGGTGCAACTCTGACCAGCGTGATCCAGTTTGCCTCGCTGCATCCCTTGCTCTTCTTTGCTGACCTCTGCGGAGGCCAGGGCTGACCTGGGACCTCTCCCTGGAGAATCAGGCTCTGTTTTCCATCACTCTGGGGCTGGGAAGCATCACCTCCACCTCAGCCCTACTGTTTAGGAACAGGATCTTGTTCCCACTGAAGTGTGACTACAGTGGATCATCATTCTCCTTTCCACCCCACACAACAGGAGGGGAGTTTTTAATTTCCTCCCATTGGGCACATCTCCTGGGCTGGCTGTAACTGTTTTATTTTTTCAGATGAACAAGTATAACAAAATGAGCATCTAGAGTATTACATGACTGCAAATTTTCTGCTGCTGAAATCTGAGCAAAGATTCAGGATTTCATAACAGTTCAGAGCTGTAACATGGTACCTACTTGAGGCATGTGAAGAACCTGAGTGGAAACACCACAGAGAAAAAAAAATATGTGGGAAAAAAAGATACCTTTTGTCCAGACCACAACTGATGAAAAAGAAATTGCATTAAGCCCTGGGCTTTCCTTTCAGAATAGACTGTAGCTTTATGAAGGAGTGCATTTTCCTCCGAGAACGTTTTCTGCAGCAGATTTTCCAGTCAATCTTAGAAGGCTAAAAAATGGTGAGAAGGGAGATGGCAGAAGTTGGAGGGAAAACTGAGAAAGAAGAAAGGACAAAGAAAGAAGAAAGGACTGAGAAGAAGAATGGATAGATATTTAAATAAATACACACAGGGAAAAACAGAGGGATCCATTAAAGACAAAGAGAATATGGTTAGATGGAGTTCAGGCATTGTTAAGAAGAGAGTTAGAATATGCCATAAAAGCAGGGATATTGTTTTTCAGAAGACAGATATTTTGTTCGATGAAGCAGAAGGAACTGAGATACGAGTTAAGGACAATTAAGGAAGTCAGGTGCTCTTTGGATACTGGTGTGGCCTCAAGGGCTGCCAAACATAAGGGGTTTTTCTTCTGCAGATCAGAAAGACTTGCACTAAAGGCATAAGTTTGATCAAGGGGCTGTTTATTTTAATCATGTATTGATTGGCTTAACCGCACTGCTCCTTGAGGGAGGGAAAGCTGTCAACATAAAGAATTACAGCTTTCAAAGTTCCAAGTAATCCTAGGAAATGAGCCAAATATAATAAATGCAGTTTTATTTGGGACCCGATCCTACTACTGTTGAAATCAATACCAGCTTTTCCATAGCTTTCAGTGAGAGTTGGGGCTGCTTTTTCGAAAAACAATTCCTCTGATCCAGTGATCAGTGTAGCTGATTTTGAAATAGTCATGAATATGAATATGAAACTCAAAGAAAATAAAAGAAAAAAGGCACCAACCAACAGATCTAGAAAATCTCTGTTTTAAAGGGAGGTTGATTTTGTTTTGCAAGATATGAAAGAAAAAAATGGCAGAAAAATAAAAGAAATTATAATTTTTAAAGAGGTAGCGAGCTTAAGCAGGGTTAGAAAAATTAATTACAATGTGATAAACAGATGTCCTTCAAAAGCCATTGTGATTTTGTGCCAAGGAGAAAGCACTGAGGAGCTCAAGATACAGAGTCTTCTGCACAGGCTGAACTTAGTAGAAAAGGATCCTTGAAAGCAAAAGCAGTGTGTGTGCACATCATGGTACAAGAATAGTCCAGAAAATCAGCAGTACAGAAGTGCAGTCATTCCTCAGGCAGAATTCCCATGAAGGCCGGAGACACTCTGAGTATGTACTTTGCTTTTAGTTTTGTAATGGAGGAAGAAGGTATACAATAAACATTCGGTTACGATTCTAGTCACAAATTCAGTATATCCAATCCCTATTCAAAGTTTACATGTAGTGACCAAAAAAGAAGTAGCTCGTTTTCTGTGGTTTATGATCTTCAGATATGAGACAGGACATGCATTTTAGCATGCACAAATATTTACATATGTCTATCTGTGTGTACAGGCAGACCTTGATTTCTGTGTATCCATCAGGGTTTGGAAAACCACTTTTTTAAGACTTGATTTTTAAAGATTATTGAGTGAGGTAACATTGAGTGAGGTAACATCTGTGATGAATTTGTCCCTGGGGCTCCTCCTGGAAGGTGTTACCCTACGTTGGTCTCCTGTCTCTGGCTATACAAAGCCTGGAGTGGATCATAACTGTAATTCCAGAGCAGAAATTGAACAGTGTATTTTCAGATGTGTAATCCATGGGTTGTCTATCAAAAAAAAGTCAGCGGTTCAGCAGTAATGTGAGTTATGTCAGTCTGCACAAATGTCCGCACTGGTGGCCTTCCCCCATCTGCATCTCATCATCTCAGGCCTCTGACCAGTGCCTCCCCTTTCCCCTACCCCTCAGTTTTTGCATGTTATGAAGGATTACATTTCAATGCCAGTGTTTTTTAAAGGGTATGGGTTATCTGAGGTGCAGGCTGTACGTGCAAAGATATGATAGTTGTGTCACAGGAGATGACCCAAGCCGGGTTAGCTGCGAAACCTCTCTGCTTATGGCTAATCTTTTGGTATTTTCAGCTCACCACCAGGGAATGTCATGGAGGGCAGCAGTTTGGGTTGTCACAGGGGGTGCTCTGCGTGAGGAAATTCGTGTGCCAGGCACACAGGACAGACACGTGGTTCTCCTGCAGAAGGAGAGGAGCTCTTGTACCACAAGCAGGTGCTTGAGGCATGCAATGAGACCACGCTGGCTCCCTTGTTGTATTTTTCCACATTTTAGCAGCATCAGTTTGACAATCCATAACTTCATCCTCAGTTAAATAGGGTTTGTACCAGGGTAAATGAGAGCAGATTCTGGGCCTGGCTCAATCCGGACCCTTTCTCCCCTTGCTTTTGGGTCAGGCTGAAGCTGTTCAGCTGCACTCAGCCTAGTAGCATGCAGCAAAGGGCAGGGTTGACTGCTGCTTTTTATTTATCCATATTAAGTTCATCAGATGAAGCCAGAGCTTCCTGGGGCCATCCGAACTTCCTGGAGCGGGTACTCTCCCAGGCAGCCGTGTCTCCTGGAGGCAGCCGTGTGTCTCCGGGAGGCAGACATGCGCCCCAGACTTGAATCGCTCCTTTTGGACTATGTGGTTGTAAGAGCATTTTCTTACAATATATTTCCTTGGGGGAATCAGATGGACTTAGATCTCGGATACCATCCCCACTAAGTGATACAGTAAAAATAACCTATTATTCTCTGGTTCTGACCTGGGCGGTGACAACATATTGTTTCAGCATCTCTGTCAGACTATTTCCCTTAAGAGCCATTTTAACCTCACCCAGTGGGACATAACTAAAGGAAATGAAACTCCAACCCCATTAAGGAAAAAAGACAATGCCTTTCACTAAACAAACTTGATTTTCTTGGCTTTTCTTTGCCAAGGAGAATCGCCCGTACCCCCCACCCTTGCAGCCTTTGTAGACAGTTCCTGTAATTGGGAATGTCTGGGTGGACACCAATGGTTGGCAGCAAAGGGGGATAAATCCGACATCCCTTGAACGTGACATGGGCTGGGACTGCAGTCCCAGGTGGCCGCTTAGCGTCAATTCCTATGGTACTGGTCGACGGTACGTGCCTGCCAGCCACAGCTGCCGGCCCTCAAAACACAATCAGGGGTTTAGCAAGACTAGATCAGAGATACACAGCAAAGCTGGGCTGTTGCTAATTTTGTGCAGGTGTTAGATCGCTACTGTACTGTGGCCCACTATCTAGAGCTGGTGACTTGCAACAAAATCATAGTGGTCCGTCTCCTGGCACTCATCGGGTGAAGCACCGACCCCAAAAGCAAGCGTGGGCTTGAGGATGTGCCATTTGCATGCTAAGAGAGGGATCACTTTCTGTCTTTGCATGCCAGCTAAGGTTGGAACAAAATTTACACGCAGTAATTAGGTTTTCAAGCATATCCATTAATTTGGGGTGTCTTAAGACAAATTAGAAATCCCTTTTTAAAATGCAGTCCCACGCAGTTACAAAGTAGGTGTCTGGGGAGGCACCATCTCACACGTGGTGTGCAGGTAATTAGGACAAACCACGGGGTGATCGGCTTGTCCCAGGGAGAATTAGGGTACACAGAATGTGAAAAACTGCACATTCTGGGTAGCACTGAGTAACACCTGGGTCAAAGTCAATCTGCAGTGGAAAAGATTAGAGCCAGCAAAAAATAAATGAACAGCTCTGTATTGCAGGATAAAAGTAGACTGCAAATATTGCAGTCCTGGAGCAGGTTTTGGAGGCAGTCTTGGAGGCAGCTAATGTCTGTAGTTCCCCTTGTTGTTTTTTTTTGACGTACAGGTTCTCCACATACCCAGTGCTCTGTTTTGGGGTATTTCCAGTAGCAGTCCCCATGGGGAGCAGTTAAGCTCCTCTTTCAAACCTTAATCCTGCAGGGTTCTATAAATGTATGTATCTCTGCGCCCTGATAAGCAGGTTTATGGCTGTCCCAGCAGTTCACCAAATAAATGAAAAACCAGACAGTGCCCTAAGCAGTAGATGTGAGTGGTGCCCTCTTTTGCACCCTTCCTTCCCCTGCTGATGAGCGTTTCGGTAACCCCTGTGAAGAACAACTTCCATGAGAGACCGTCCGAATGCCCTCCATTCCTGAGCCCAGAATAGCCTGTTGCCTGATGGTTATGACATTCTCCTGCAAGATGAAAGATAAGGATTTGAGCAGCACAAATAGCAAAAGAAAGTGAAATCAGGCCTTCCCCATGCCAGGTTGACATTGCGTTGGGAGCAGGATGTCAGTCACCTTGTAGGCACCTCTATAAAGAGAAGTACTTACACTTTTTTTTTTTACCTTTTTTTTTTTTTTTTTTTTTCTCCCACAATCAATGGCTGTGGGAGAAAATGGATGGATGATACAGGGTGGTACCTGTCTGGGGCACGTAGTGAGATGCCAGTGTCCCAGGGAGGATAAAACTGTTGTGAATCCCTCCCAGAGGCACCTGCTATATCTCCATGCACAATACTAGGAGCACAAGTTAGCAGTTGTGTGTTAATTCCCCAAAGCAGGTAGGTACCTAAAGGCTCTCACAGGGCTGCCCTTACCGCTTTCATTCAGTCACTGCACTAGTTGGTTTCATACTGTGTCTCTTAACAGCAGGCAGTAGGAGATCTTTCAGAGGAATAAATGTCCTGCCCCACACCCCTACAGTGGGTGATGGGGACCCACCACCCTCAGATTAATTTTCTCCTTCTGTGAGCTCTCTCTGCTGTTGACTGGGAGGTATTGCAGTTGCCTGTAACACCTCTGTGCAGCCAGCAGTGGCCCTTTTTTTTTTTTTTAAAAAAAAAAAAAAAAAAAAGTAGAAAGTCCTAATGATTAGCACCGGGAAGATTAAAGTTCCTTTTTAGATCATGGCCTGATAGCAATTGCTGTCGCAGTAACTCCTTTGCAAAGACCGCGAGTATATCAGGAGGGAGAATATTAAGCTTCTGTGGTTTGCCAAAATGTTAGCCTTCTGAATCTTTCCATGGTGGATGGAAAGATTTACGGGTACAGTGATGCATATCTATCTCAGAATCATGTTTGGATTAAAAACTTCCTGCAGAGCTAATGTCAACTCAGGTTTCAGGTCACTGCTACAAGCTAAATCAGGTTAGAGATCAAAACCAGCAAGGAGGTAGGAGGCTTGCAGCTATCAACTGGGATAATCTGAGGCATGATTTTTTATGACTGCACCCATAATGACATGTACAAGCTGGGAATGGCTGTGGTCTGGAATAAACTTGTTGGTTTGCCTGGATCTGGTGAAAATTTCACATGCGTTTCAGCATCAAAATACCATGCAAAAATAACCGGTCAGATCCAGCTAAAGTCACTTGAGTTATATGGGGAATTAATTAGCTTTATATGTCTGAATTCTGCTTTAACATAAAGATTACTCACTGTTCCTAAATTGTTTTCATTAGGCAATCCACATAAAAAGACACTTGTTAGATGTAATAATCGTAGCTGTTATTATTTTACACAGTCTATGTTTTTTGTACATTATATATATAAATTATAAAGCAAGGTATGGTTTAATATGGTTTGGGTTTTGCATCAGGTGACCTAAGCCACTGGATTTTTAATTAACTAAGGAGCAATCATTCATGGCAAACTGTTCAATTGCATAGGTGCAATAATTGAATCTAAAGGTTTATTTTTGTTCATTTATTGATGTCAAGGGAAAACAATACGGTTATGAAAATGGAATAAACTGAAAAGATTCCTTCAGCTGCTGCAGGTTGATTAGGACAAATGACTTTCCATTCCAGTTTTTATGAATGTACAGTTTTCTGAAAGGTTTATAATACCACAGGGAAAGGAAATCGCAGGCAATATATGATGCAGGATGGCTCATAGTTGTTGGGAAATAGACGAAAATGGTTTTATCTGAAAATGTGCGATGTACTGTTCTGCTGTATTTCACTTCAACTCTTGAGAAGGAATCAGACGCAGTGATTTGTACCTTGTTATGGGCATGGAAACAGCCTGAGACATTTACCTGTGTTGCAGATAGAATCTGTAATAGAGTCAGGGCTCAGTAAGCCCTCTCACCGACACAGCGTGCAGTCTCACTCACCTTTTGCCTGTGGCCAGCAGGTAGGCAGCAGCACCAAGTCCTTGCTGTCCCCTGCGTTGCACTGACAGCAAGGAGGTGATCACAGAGTCCCGTGGTGGTTTGTCCACCCTGGTCAGCAAAGGCAGCAGATGTATTTTCATATCTCAGTTTGATAAACAGCACTGTCTTTTATGGAACTGAGTTTTGTTAAATAGTTCTTGCAGTGTTAGAGAGCTTTACCAGTAAAGACTGTTTAATAAACCCACCTTTTTTTCTTTTTTCTATTTTTTTTTATATTTTTATGCAGAAAGCAGAAATATGGCAACAAAGGAAAAGCTTCAGTGTTTGAAAGATTTCCACAAGGACATCCTCAAACCTTCCCCTGGCAAGAGCCCGGGGACACGGCCTGAGGACGAGGCAGAAGGAAAGCCGCCCCAGCGGGAGAAGTGGGCGAGCAAGATTGACTTTCTGCTGTCCGTGGCTGGTGGATTTATTGGTTTAGGCAATGTCTGGCGGTTCCCGTATCTCTGCTACAAAAATGGCGGAGGTGAGTCTTTATTTCTTTCTCATGAATCAGTCTCTCTGCCTCATACTTACTGCTTCCAGTGCCTTCCTTCTGTTTTTTTAAAAAGAAATGAAAAACCTGTTTTCTGCATTTTTCACCAGTATTTGGGAGAGATTATTTTACTACTTAATAGCTTCTGTTAAAACCTAGCTATGGAAAAACAACAACAGCAATTTAAAATTTTATACTACTGAATCTTTTATGTTCTTTTATTCTGGTCTAATGAGTCTGAGTTTTAACCAAAAGATATGCTGTTATTATAGACCAGTAGCCTAAGTCATGCACTGCAAAACCGGAGTAACTCGAAGTAAGAGAGTTACTCTAAGTTAATAATAAGACAAAACATCAAACAATGGTTTCTGTTAGATTTCAAAATAAAAGCATTCTCAGTCACGTGAAATTATTGTGTGCCTAACCCCATTGTTATTGCAGATTTTCATCTTAAAAAGGTAAGACAATGCCCTTTCATTTGTGTATATCCACTTCACTTACAGTGTTTGAATATGAGAAAAAGTACCTCCAAATTAAGATTATTAAATACTGATATTAAAGTAGCATATATGTTTCTTTGTTTCAGTATGTCTGATAACAAGTTTTTAAAACTATCCTGTGTAGAGCCATTCACTTCATCTCAATTTTCTACTATTATGTTCTCTCAACAGGTGCATTTCTTATACCTTATTTCATTTTCCTGTTTGGGGGAGGTCTTCCCGTGTTTTTCCTGGAGGTGGTGCTAGGACAGTATACCTCTGAAGGTGGAATTACATGCTGGGAAAAGATCTGCCCTATTTTCACTGGTTAGTACCTTTCGTTGTCCCTTACTGCTTAAAGACACCTCTGTAAACCTGATAACAGCAGTGCAATGTCCCTTATATCTATTAATTCAGCTATTTGCTGTAGTAATTGAAAGTATGATATTGTTTCCTGGAAAGGTAGAAGTCAGAGAGTCTGAAGGACAAAGTGAGGTATTGATTTTGATGCTATCATCTTGTTAACTGGCAGAGCTGTCAATAAGCAAGAAAGAAATTGCATTTTATGCCTTAAAAAGGCAACTGCACATTTGGTTCATAGGTACTGGAGAATCTGTTGTTTTGGAAGGCTAGAGCCTTTTACATGCCTTTTTCAGAAACCGTCTTCAAAATATTATTCTGGTCAGGAAATCAAAATACTTCTGCCATATGAAAGTTTATCACTGACGTCATCCGTTTATGACTGATATAACCAAAACCTGCACAGTATTTTGTGTAGAATTCAGGAACGGGACTTTCCTCATAACTGAGTTGGTCCTGGCAAATGGTTGTGTTTGTCTCCTGTTATTCAAGGGCCTTTGCCAGCAAAAAAATTACACAAAACTCACAGCAGTTATGTGTATGCCACTCTGAAAGTTAACCAGAATGAAACATCACAGACAGGTTAGCAACATTACTGAGGATGCTGCCTTGTGTTTAGATTACCCTCAACAGCCTGATAATACAGACAAAACTATAAGGAATATTTGCATTAAATAGTGGGGCACTCTTCTTTTACAAATCCCATTTGGAAAGGGTGAGGATTTCTTACTGAAATGTCTCTAGCTCTGCCACTGTGGCTGTTACAGATTTCTCTCTCCCCTTACATCACCCCAGGCAGCAGGAGGGGTTTTCTCCAGGGTTCACACTCCCACCTAATACTCAGAACGCTACTGAACTTGATGTAATTATGCTGCTTTAGTTCCATTTTCTTCCTCCTCCTCCCACTTTCGTGAAACCTTTTCTTTGGAGGAGGAGGAAAGAATGTTCCTTGTTTAAATAGCAATCTCCCAGGCATCCATAAAGAGAAATTGTCACTCTAATAATGTGACTAACTGTATACCCTGAATGAAATGCAGCTGCATAGAATAAATACCACTTGCTCTGGTTGTTTTCACCTGTCATAAAGTTAATCGCTGGTGGTAATGACTCCTGTTACAGTAAGGTTTCAAACTGTAAAATATGAGGCAAGTGCTAGGGTAGCCATCAGAATGATGTTAAAGGGAACCTCATGGGCTTTTCATCCCCTTGAGAGTCTGCTCAATGTTTTTAAAGGAAAACTTTTTTTTCCCCCCTGTTATTCCTAAATAGCAAACTACATAAACATTTTGGACATTAACATTTTATATACTAAAAGATTTTCAGAAAATGAGACTTTCCAGAGTCCTTTAATTTTGTATTTACAAAAATAGTGACTGTTTCTGACTTAGCTCCATGTGGCATGGATCTGCCAGTGGGGCATAACTGCCTAGGCAGGAGAGATACAGTTGTGGTATTTAATTAAAGCCTCCACCAGAACAGCATTCCACCACCTCCCTAAATTGTATAGGACTCAGACTTATCTGCCCGTAACCCTGCTTTTAAAAACAAACAGGGAACATTTTTTATCGTCAAATATTGATAGCAGAGTTAAACATTGATCTAATTAACCATAACAGCTAAAAATATCATGCTTCCTTTGCACAAGTGAAATTGGGGCAGAAACAGCAGCTTTTATGTTGATAGCTCTGGAATTTTCCTTTTTAACACATTCAAGAGTTGTCCTTTTTTTCACGTACACAGAGCCGAACCTGTCGATAAGCATGAGTGGTGCAGCCAAGCTGCCTCCAGGGAAGCTGCGTGGGGGGACAGTGCGTCGAGAGTGGGGTTGCCCAAGCAGGTACCCAAGGTGTGAGATGGTGTAGCTCCCAAATAAGCAAAGTGTGATGCCTTGACTTCCTTCTAATAAAGCCTGAAATACCGTTGGTAGTGTAAAGTTGGGCAGCCCTCCCCTTCAGTCCCAGCAAGCTGAAGCCTGAAGCTCAAAGTTGAGTGCCAGTACTAGTCAAAGGCAGTGGCAGGGCTGTGCTTATGGGTGATGGAATTGAGTTCAGTATCCAACAGATATGTGGTAGAGTGGGATACAAGTCCACAACATGGCAGGAAACAGCAATGGCACCAGATACTTGAAATCACAAGGCATCCTAAGAAGGAGTGGCTGTCATGTCTGTGCATATTTCTTTTTTCTTCCCCTCTCCAGGAATTGGTTATGCTTCCATAGTGATTGTGTCCCTTCTGAACGTGTACTACATTGTGATCCTAGCCTGGGGACTCTACTACCTGTTCCAGTCGTTCCAGAGTGTCCTGCCGTGGGCACACTGCCACCAGAAGTGGAACACGCCAACCTGCGTGGAAGACACTCTCAGGAAGAACAAAACACTCTGGATATCACTGAATGCCACTAACTTCACCTCTCCTGTCACGGAGTTCTGGGAGTAAGTACCCCCATCTTCACAGCACCTTTGGGGTGCTTTGGTGGCATGCTGAAGGTCATGCCTGAGATTTTGCAGAAGTCCCATGAGGAATGTTAGATAGGAGATGAAAATTGCTCCAGGTGTCAATTGTTTCACCACCCTTTGCTATCAGTTCTTGCCCATCCTGAGACAGGCATGTAAGTCTGGGAGCAGTGGAGGAAGTCATTAGATGTATAACTGCATTCAGCCTAGACAGTACAGGGAAACCTAAAAACCCTGTGCAGTTTCTGGTTTGGAGGAAATCTTGTTCCTTTTTTAGTAGGGATTTACAATAGAAACAGTGACAAATCACCACTTCTGTGGCTGCCTCTTCCCCAGCTGTTGTCATTTGCAATGCACTTTGTGAAGCTGTTAACATCTCTCTTATCAGTTTGACAAAGATGCAAGGCATTGACCTCATCAATAAAACTGACAGAGGTGTTGAACATTGTCGTGTATTGTAGGTTTCTCAGGTCATCTTTGTTACATCATTTTTCTCTGCAGTCTCAGAGGATATTCTGTTTTACTAGATTGTCTGGATTTTGTCAGGGTTAAGCTTCTTATTTCCATTTATTTTTCAAGTTTAGAATTATATTGCATAACCTATTTCTGAACAGGCATAACCTCGAATCTCTGTGTGTTTATGTAGTTGTCAAAACATAGCAGGAGAGTAAGGCACCTATAGGAGAACTTAAATCCAAAGGATCTGCATATAGCTTAGGAAGAAAATCTTTTTTATTTCTTGGCTTGAAGCAATGGTCAATTAAGTGTAGAATAAGTTTCTAACCAACCTGACTTTCAGCATGTTTAAAGTCCAGTCTGGTTCCCTGATCAACTTGTACCTACTTCTCTATTTTTAAAAAGCAACTTCAGCCAATAGTCCCAGCAGGAATTATGTTCATGCCAAAGATATTTGGCATGTGTTAGGTTTAGAAAAAGTTATTATGAACTGGGCTAAAATTTGTATCACAAGAGCCAAAATACAATGTGCAGAAAGATCTTGGATGAGCTGTTTGTGGAAATGCACTGGTGACCAGTGTGAGTGACGGGGTGCAGGTTGTAAGAGCAGTTGTTTTCACCATGCCACGAGCACTGTGTTTCCATGCTGAGCGACTGATAATTTCCCAGGTGATTTCCTCCCTTGTTAAGTATGGTGTGAGTTGGAAAATATTGGGGTATTCTGGGGAACTTGAAGGCAATTTATAGTAGAGGAGGAAGCAGTTCTCACTCCTTTGGACTCTCCCACAACGACTTTGAGACTGGGGGCCTGAATCCAAATGAGAGCTGCTTTGGTAGGGTGTCTAAAGGTCTGGGTAACCACACAGCAGATACATGATGGAGGGCCTTGTGCCAGGGCAGCCTGTTTGTGGGTTGGGGAGCACATTTGGTGTGGAGTTTTTAGTTAAGTTTCTTCTAACTAAATCAAGTTGCTGTCCTCAAAACTCCTCTGCAAGCTGAACCAAATCCTCCTGTAGGCACAGCCTTATGTGTAGAGTCAGACTGGAGGTGCCTGAGGCTGAAGGAAAAATCCTTGGTCCTCACAACACTTTCCCCTTCCCTTCATCTTCCATAAATTCGTGTCCCCTCACTGTTTCTTTAGTACAGTCAGAGCAAAGGTTGCTCAGCCATTAGCACTCATGGAGGCAGCTCTCCTTGCACTTTGCAGCCACTTTAACTTTTGTCCTCAAATAGCAGTTTTAAACATCGTGAACTTAACTCTTCCCTGGATTCGTGCCAGGGAGGAGTTTGGCTCCATACTACTACTAATACAGACATACTGTCCATAGCTCACTGTTTCATCACGACTGAGCTGTCCTTAACAGACCAAGCTGCCATCAGGACTCATGCCACTTAGAGAAGTATTAAAAATAGCTGTTCTCTCTGCATAAACAACCATTGGTGTCTTAACGTAGGGACAGAGATCATGCAGCAGCGCTGTTATTAAAGTAACGTAGATTTTACATGGCACAAGCAGTTTTTCCCCAGCCATGCTGCTCTTCTTGATGGTCCTGAAATTAAAAATAATCTCAAGAACTTTATGAGTACTTTGCTGTCATAGACAATGCCAGCTGCCAGCCAGCCAGCTACCCGCATCGAAAGGACAGGTCAATAAATAGCCTTTAACTGAAGATATCCATCTGCTTTGTGGCACAATTAATTCCAATTTAATTCAGGGGGTTGAGTATTTGGTTTCTGAAACCCAATGCCATTTTTATTGTGGGAGATTTATGGAGTATCCTCATCACAACTGCTTTGTAAGGCTAACTCTGCAGAGATATAATTGACCACATTGATGCATTAAAACTCTTCGTGTTGAAAAACACGTGTCCTTCTCAGCCTGGCTGGACATATAGTACAGCCTGACATTTCAGTTCATTTGAATTAATGTTCTGTGCAAATCACATGCTTGCCTGAGCAGCAATAAAAGGGGGTTAAGCAAATCTGGCTTTGTATCAGGGACTTACCTCTTGGTATCACATGCTTCAGGTCTTATTTCTGAAGACTTCATTTTAAAGCCCCAAACCTTAAAGGCTTACACACGTATTAATACATAAAGGATAAGTGTTATGGGGTAATTATGGTTGAACAAAACCTCTGATTGTCTGGTGCTGGCCAAGTGTTTATAAATATTGGGTAATCAGCAGACTTTATTCGTCCAAATCCCAAGAAAGACCATCACATGCTAATGGCATGTAATCCTGAAGGGAGCAACACAAAAACTAAACAAAATCTAGGGCAGCTGTCTCTGCCTTTGGGGCAAATTGAGAATTTTAAAAACCGTTTGATATTCTCCCTGCTTCAGCATTAGTTATTCTTGTCTGTCCAGCGTGAAAGGGTGCTTTGCTTTTCCTGGTATGAAAGGTCCTGTCTGCATTCACATAATTAATGAGCTGGAATATCCTTCAAGGATTGCATAACTCTCCTCATTTTATTTTTGTTTATGTTCTAGAGCCAGTTACAGATCCTATTACATTTCCATATTGCACATCACTAAAACATACTAGTGTATGAACAAGGTTCGAGAATTCATGGCTGCAACGAACTTGGCCCCAGCCTGTTGCCCCATTGATTATACATGACTGACAGTGACAGCATCATAACTATAAATTATAATTGGCAACAACTTCATGCATAAATGGCGTGAAGTTAGTTGAGCGAGCATGGCTAAATCTGAGCAGCAGTAGGCTGGGTAATAAAATTGAAGAGCTATCAGCGCAGCCCAGCTTCTGCTCCTTCCCAAACTTGAATTTTCAGGGTATCACAAATCCAGATTGAACACTTCTACTGCAAAAATATGTCAGTTTAAATTTCATGAAAAAAAAAAATTAATTATTCAGGCCCCACTGGTAGTTCTGAACAGATTTAAGGTATTTGGCCTCTGTAAGACAAGATAACCCAAGACAGAGAAAGCCAGCCTGCCATTTAGTGCTGCCACGCCACAGAGAAGCACCGTAACTGGCTCTCAGTAACCCACTGGGCTGCCCGCTGGACAGGACTGCTGGCCATACTCTAGGTGAGATGACCTTTTGTTTTTAGTTCCCTAATAAAAAGCAACAAAATCTTATCTGAATACATTTGTAGATATCCTTATTCCAAAATGTATTTGCAGTTAATTATTCATTGCTTCCTGAGAGCTAGCTCTATAGGCTCCTTTTTACATTTGAATTTGCCTCATAGATTGGAAAATGGCCATTTATTTTTTAAAAAGCCACAGAAGGTTACAGCTGAAGTTTGTCTTACAAGTGTATTTTCTTCTTTTGTATACGCACAGCAGGTTTTTCCCTGATTTCCTTAGGCTCAGGTGAACCAGGACTGCAACTTTATGCCAAATATTCATTACTGAGGGGTTTTTCGTAACTGTTGAATAGCTCTGCTGATTAGGGCAGACTTACCCTGTCTGGTGCCATTAGTCCTTTTCCATAACAAAGTGCACACACGTTCAGAGAGAATAAAGCATTTGATGTGAGAACACATTCACACAGGTAATCTGAGTGAATTTGGCAAACAGAGACACAAAAACAGATGGATGAAGGTTTGAGTCCTATTAAACTGGTCAGTTCAGGTTTTGTACCAAAAACTAATTGCAAATTTTCCAACAGTGATTCCATTCACTATTATTTCCTTGGTAGCTGAAAAAAAAAAAAAAAAAAAAAAAAAAAAAAAAAAAACTTTAATTAATTCAGGGGAAAAACAAACCACAGTGTTTTGTCTTGTGCTGGATGCACATATGGAGCTGTGCAGACCGCGCTTGTGAGCCTCATCCTGGTACAGTACTGCAGACTGCTGTGTCTTTGGTGAAGGAGAATTGCAGATTTTAATAGTTGTCTGAAAACAATATTTACTTAACAACGTTAGGTAGCAAGTTAATGTATCTAGTCGTGGGCCAAGGAATTTCTGTCATGACTGAGGTCAAGATTCTCCTTGACTGCAAAAACCTTGCAGAAAGACTTCAGATTTGAGTAGGTTTATTTTCAGAGGACTAAGTTTGCTCTTTCATATAAACAAATAAAATAAGTAGCAGGTATGACGAGATCTGTCTGGTGTGTGAGGACAGTTTATGTTGCAGGAAAGTTAAAAAAAAACAAAACAGTTTTAAATCAGACTTTAATGATGACCCATGGCAATGACCAAAAGAGAGAAGCCTTAACAAATTTTCTTCTCAGGAACACATAGCATTTAGATGCTCTCTTGAGACCTGTCTTACGAAAGGAATCACTTTGTATTTATTAACCTAAGTGACAGAATAATTTACCAAATTCCTTGTGCTGGCTTAACAAGACCCTAGTGGCGAGGGTGCTGAACGTGGATGGGCAACGGTTGTGTGCAGGGCCACGGGGAGGTGACAGGGTAACTGCTCCAGCTCTGTGCTGCAAAGCTGCTCAGCTTCCCCGTGCTGCTGCTTCTCTGCCCTCTTCGTGGCAGTCACAGTAATGAACTGAAAAGAAGAAGAAACCTGGACACAGACTAATCACACATCTGTGGTGGAGCTGGGGTTCATGGCAATGCCGGGGCAAGTTTGTCTCACATCTTTAAAGGGATCAATGCAAAAGCAGCAGTGCTTTGAGTGTTCAGAGGGCTGGGATCTACCCACGTCTGCTGCCCCTTAGGGTACCGTCCCGTACTCTCAGACATCACAGTGAGGCTCAGCATTAACTCTGCTCATGCATCTCTCTCTTGTTTTGTTTTCTTTTATATACTCAGGCGCAATGTACTGAGCTTGTCCTCAGGAATTGAAGATATTGGTATTATCAAGTGGGATCTAGCACTGTGTCTCCTCCTCGTCTGGGTGATATGCTTCTTCTGCATTTGGAAAGGAGTCAAATCCACTGGGAAAGTAAGTGCTTTTTACCTTTTTTTTGATCAGTCTAGTTAGCAGATGTCAGGAATACTAAGAATTGCTGTTCTTAAAGATATTCTTAATTTTCTTCCAAAAAATGTGCATTTTTGCTCTGATCATCTCCCTTTGGAAAGTCATTGTCAGTGCCCAAAATGCTTGTGAGTCAAGTAGCCCTTACTGGAATGGCATCAAGAAGCAGATCCTAGCATGTTTTGAGTACCACTTTGCCTCTCTGAGGACGAGCATCCCACTGGTGCATGTAATGATCTTGGAAGGGCTTAGGCTAACAAAGTGTAGTGCTCTACACTCTCTGCTCGTGCTCTCACACCAGCCAAGTTCATTCTCAGCGTAACGGGGTGGATGTTAACATAGCTGTGGTAGGGATGTTTAAGTCAGTGGAAGATGCTGGATGCATAGCATTTTTGAAATGCCACTCACTTACTGAAGAGTTCTGCGCAGACTTAGAAGACTAAACTTAGGTACTTGTTTAGAAACTCTGTCCTTAACAGAGATCCTGGATTATTTTTTTTTTTGATTTAGGTTTACCATGTGCTATTTAGAGTCATATTTTTCTCCAAAGGATAACAGTGAAATCATTCCTGAACCTCATCTTACACCACCACAAGAAACAAATTATAGCACATCTTGGCAAGTCACTAAACAATTTCAAGCATGATGTTATCCCCTTGCATGCAGTAATGCTTTTAAACCTAGCTTCATGAGAAAAGGCTTTTGAAGCCATTGCATATGTGTCTCTCTTAACTTTCAAACCTGTTGGTTGGGGCAGTGTTTCAGGTAAATCTAACAGAGATAGACAGGCCTCAAGATAGGAAGTTCCGCAGTTTCTGGTCGGCTAAGTAGAAGGGAGAAACTTCGTTAGTGTCCCAGCTGAGAGAAAGCCAGAGTGTGAACTCATCTTTTACTAGACCCCAGAGAAGTCAGGAGGAGAGACCAAATGTGAACGCCTTAGCTGGAGAAAAAGCACCATTTAGCGGTTTTACCTTGTTATATGCTGCAGAATCAACCAGGAGACAAAACTCTTCAGGAAACCAGTCCTCATTAGTTCCACTGTTGACTAAACTACTTGTTTTACTGTCGTTCCTATCTTGCTTTCTGTGATTTTATCATGGAGCCTCGTTAAAATCATGCTGGTGCCTTATTCTGGATTCCCGCCAGTTCTGCCCCAAAGAAAAGCTCCCACACCTCTAAAGTATACGTTGACAAAAATGTTTGCTTCTCTGTTCCCACTGATTGATGTGACCCGATGAGGTGGTGGTGTAAGTTGCGTAGGAAAGGTGAACACAATAAATCTCCCACCAAAGCAGAGTGGAAGCACACATTGCTGCAGTAGTTTTTTGAGCCTGGATTCTGCTCAGTAAAGGTTAAGGTGCCTCTGACAGATTTTCCAAGTTCCTCATGACACATTTTTTTCAGGTTGCGGTGAATGTAACAGGTTGAAAACAGGTCTGTTAAAAGCAGTTAAAGTCTTTTTGTAAGGCAAGGCGGGCAGTAGGAATTCACTGCCTCCTTTCCACGGGGTCTGAGCTCATAGGGTGTGGAGCCAAAGCCCAGCAAAACCATTGGAAAATCTCTGGTTGACTCCATTAGCTTTGGGGTCAAACAAAAGTAAACTGTAAACTCTAATGGAGGGCTTGAATTATTTGAGAAGTCTAGTTTACTTTAGTAGATCATTGTTTATAGCACTTCCCTGCTTTCGAGTGTGTTAATGGCTTTTTGGAGAGCAGGAAAAAAAAAAAAAGACAGTTTTTAAATCTCGTAGTAGCATGTTGGACAAATAAACACAGAATCATGAAGAAAAATAATAGTTGTGCTTATGCTTTGAATAATTTGCTTGATCTCAAAAAATTCCTCCGGTGTTACACAAGAATCCTTACCTGGAGGGCAAAGGCCAGTTTGTAAATGCTGTGTACTCTTGTGAATACGTATGGGCATATTTTTCTTGTAAGAAACTCTGATTTATCATAGGCCTGGGTTATATTAAGAAATTAGAAGGCACAGAATACCCCCTTTTATTCATCAGCTTTTGGTGAAACTGGGCTGATGTGTAATGCATATTATTTGTGAGTGGAAAATATAGAAAGATTTCAAAGGGACGATTAAAAAGGGCCTATATAAAAAGGTTACCTTTCATTTTACAGAATCAGTCTGGCTCCATGAATTATTATGGCAATGCAGGCTTTGAGTTCTCCTGGTTACTCTCAGAGGACACACTTAAAAAGAAAAATGGTGCATCCCGGGAGCTTTGCTGTAGCTAAACAAATTCTGGAAAACAAAAATACATTTTAACTCAAGGCAGCAAACTGTAATTACCTGGGGTGATCATCTGACTCCATGAAAAAAGTCCTTTCTTGGACTGTAGTGGATCCTGACTGTAACACAGCAGTTATATAAAAAATGAGAGAAGCACTGATGAGCAAAGAAAACAAGATGTTAGAGGTCAAAAAGTGTGAGTCTAAAGATAGAACTGTCCAAATGCAAACTAAATCAGCCCTCATGCTAGAGATTAAAGCAAAGAGCTCTTTCATCAAATGAATGAGAAGATAACAAGAAGAAAAGAAGCAGACTGTTATTCAAAGAAAGAGGGAATAGAGGTTAAAGATAATGAAGACATATTCTCAAAACTGGATGAATAGATCCTTAGTTTACAATAATGATGTTGCTGAATAGGCAACAAGGGCAAGAATAAAGTTATGGGACTGGAAATTACCACTGTTGAGGCTGATGCCAACCTGAAGTGCTTAATGTGCTCAAGCTGATGGGAAGGGAGATGCGGGAGCATGGACCAAATTACCTTCATCTCTGAATGAAGTCCCTCATGAAATTGCCTGTAGGGGTGGTAGCAAGGTGGAGAGTTAGCAGCAGAGTGCCACAGCTGAATTAAAACAGAAGTAGTCCCCACATTGATGACCCCTCCCCATGCAGCAGAATTTCTGGCTGTCCCAGGGTGGGTGCTGGGAAAGTACCAGCACTGTTTGCAGATAGGCTTACAAACTACTTTGCAGTTTTGAGGTTCAAATAAAGAATGAGGTGATGCTTCAGACACCTTCAGCCAGGGAATCTCTTCAGCTTCACAGGCAAGGTGCACTTGCAGTGTGAGGAGAACAAATAGGGTAAAGACAGAATTTCTAGTGAACGTTGTGAGATATAAAATCCCAGAGGGGGTCAGGATGAATGAACAAACCTGCATTTTCTCCATGCCTAAAGCAATACACAGCTTTGGCTCAGTAGGAACCAAGGGAAAAACTGCAGGTGGGAGAAGCCATTACATTCAGCATAGCTCCCAAGGCACAGAAAGTCAGGTCAGGTCCCTTTTAGGAATGAGTGGGCTTTGAATTACTGTCACTGGATCTCTTTTGATTCTGGAGGTGTAGCACTGACTGCCACAGACTAAACGTACAATTTTTTTGTGTTGCCAGGTAGTGTACATCACTGCCACATTCCCATTCGTCATGCTCCTTGTTCTGCTCATCCGTGGTGTGACCCTGCCTGGAGCTGCAGAAGGCATCAAGTTTTATCTTTATCCTGATATGTCACGGTTAGCTGACCCACAGGTACGGAACCAGGAGTGGGGAGCGGGATGATTTCCTGTACAAAGGGGGATGGTGGAGGGTGATGGTTGTGATGTAATGGCAACAGATTTTTTCCACGGTCTTTAGAGGTCCAAATATAGCATGAATATTAATGCTGGGTTATATTTTCCAGAGATCTGCTTGAGAAGGTCACTGTTATATGTGTTAATGCATCTTTTCACGTGTATGTATGTGTGTGTATGCGTGTGTATTTTTTTTTGTGTCAAAGGATTCTGAGGCTGTAGACTCTATCCTGTTATACAATCTCAGCTTTCTTGTTGGTAAGGTAAGGGAGATGCATTTTTTTAATGAGGATAGTCTTTAGTTTCAAAGGAAAGAAACGTGAGCTTCACAGATGGAACAACAAACAACAACTGTGAGTACCAGTGTCACCTAGTTCTCACTCCTCAGTAGGAGGAGATTGGGAAAGAAGTGAATGAAATAATAGAAAAATTACAACCTATGCTAAAGTGGAAACAAATGCTTTTGGAGGGGCAGGAAATACAGTTTGCTTAGCCTTGGGTAGCAGGAGATGGGCTTACTCTTTCTTTATAGGCTATGATTAGGTAAAGATTCCTGTCCATGTTCACAGAGTGCAAATATGGGACATTTCAGCTGCCTAGCATTGCTTTAGCCAATAGTGCTATGTGAGAAATGCAAAGCAACCAACCAACCAAAAAAAAAAAAAAACAACCAGGGATCCTTGAAAATAATGAAATAATGATCACAGTGAGACAGAATATCTTTTTTTTTTTTTGCAATTTCTTACTAGTGAGTATTTGCTTAAAATAAAACTTCATTGGTATCTAAATAACTGAAGTAGGAAAAGTATAATTGAAAGAAACATTGTGGAAGCCTTGTTTATTCTCATCTTGCCCTCTATACATGATACCCTCTTTATAGGAAACATTATATTTTATGAATGCATCATATTTTATGGGACTCTATCACTTTTACGATCTACTATTAGCCCTAAGCCCAGAGTATTAGCTGATAGTATAAAGGAGATTTGTGTGAGCTGGCAGGCCCCCTCCTACAGTCTAGCAAAAGCATCATCTCCAAGGAGATACCAGTCAGGAAGGTGCTGGAAAGTGATGGTGGGAGGGAGGAGGGTCTACAGTCTTGATTCTTGGTTATTCAGATTCCTTGGTGGTTTCTAATGATGTTAACAAGCTTGCATTAGCAGAAAGAAGTGAACAGGTGGAATTTAGTGGATGCATTTTGCTTTCTTTTCTATGTTTTTACTAAGCTAGAAGTTCATAGTGTAATGTTATTTCATTCTGTATATGTTTTTTTTAAATATAATCAGGAGAAAGAATCATGAGACCAAGGTCAGATACACATCTTATAAAGTGCATTGTATTCTGCTTGTTTTCCCCACACCCCTATGGCTCTTTATCTTGCATTTAAACAGTTACAAAAACAACCAGAAAGTTAAGAAAATAAACAAACTAAGTAAAAGAAAGTGTTTCTTAGGCTGTTCACATCCTCAGTTTAGTGACTGTTAGCTGATTCCAACTGAAATGAGTAAAAACAGAAATGAACAATTTTATAAATACTTCTGCATTTCCTATTGCACTGAAGCAGTTATTGTTGCGCCAACAGGAAGGATCATCTGAGTAACTAAGAGACTAGAAATACTAAGCATCTCTGGGGAGGGAATACAGGAACTGTTGAAGAATTGATGTTCTCGTGGGCTCTTGATGCTAACAATTCTCTTTTCCCTTCGAAAGCCATATTTGCAAATGTGATGTTCTCTTTCCCTTCCCTCCCTGATCCTGTAGCTATCACCCTCAATGGAAGCAATTGTTTTGTTGATATTGCATAGTTTGAACTCTGTGTTTGTCTTGAGTGCTGGAGTGCAACGATGCTGATAGTAACAGTCTTTCTGTCTTTCCCTTTAGGTCTGGATAGATGCAGGGACACAAATCTTCTTCTCATATGCAATCTGCTTAGGAGCAATGACTTCCCTGGGGAGCTACAACAAATACAAATACAACTGCTATAGGCAAGTTTCCATCCAAGGGGGTTTAGTGTTTTAGCTAAATGATGTAAATAAAGTAGGGACAATGGGTTAATTTTTTTTTAATTAACTTGCTCCATGACATATGTGTGACTTAGGGACTGTTTGCTGCTGGGATGCCTGAACAGTGGTACCAGTTTTGTGTCTGGCTTCGCAATTTTTTCCGTCCTGGGCTTCATGGCACAAGAGCAAGGGGTGAACATTGCTGATGTGGCAGAGTCAGGTACGATGGTATTGGTGGCAGTGGTGGTGGGCACTGCCGCCTAGCGTGTGAGCAAAGTTCTGCAGACTCAATCAGCTAACATCTAAGCAATAAAAACAGAACAAGATTTCCCATAATCTCCAGAAAAATAAGCACATTGTTGATTTGGGCTTTCATCTAGAGCAGTGATGGTTAGCGGGGTTGTATTACTTACTCTCTCTTGATTAACAGGGCAGTGAATACATTTCATAGCGTGCTAATCCATTTGGGTTGAGATCAGAGTTATGATAACCACACCATTATCTAGGGTCCATTATCTATGACTTGAAAATTTATTCCGCCCTTCTTCTCACACTACCTTTATTTTCATTCAATGCAAATAGCCAGTATTTATGTATTTTTTTATAGCTTAGTTTTGCTTGCTCACAGCAGAGCGCTGCAGTGGGAATATTATTTTGGCCTTTGGAAGGGACATACATGCATATATTCCTAAATCTCACTGAAAGGTGGAGGAGCTGGAGAACTCCTGGCCTCTGTGGACCATTTCATCCACAGTAACTCTAGCTGTTGCAGTCCTGCACTTGTCCTCTGTAGCTTCAGGATGAGGTTTTTATAATTGTGAGAAGTCCATTTTGAAACTGGATATACACTTTTATTTTTCCCTTATTTCAGAAGTGTTCTTCCCATTAATGTTCAGCTATGCACATGCAGCTGAAAAAGGCTAAATCCCCATAGTATGTGAATGCATCTCAGACAGAATAGATATTTTTCTTTTGTGGATGTCTCGTCCATGAGGGCAAGTGTAGCAATGTATTTTCACATAGAACAGGCAGGTTAGATGGGAATTACCACTCAAAAAAAATTAATCAGGCCTCAAAAGCTGTTAGGCAGCCTTAAGGCTAATGAGATTCAAATAATAATCATGTCATTTGAATGCACTTTTGGCATTTCTTTCTGATTTTTTGAACAATTTTAATTCACCTGCATATTATTTCAAAGCTTTTCTCTGGGAACTTGCTCTTAAAAAGGAAAAGTCTATATATAACTTCTAATCATATGAGTCTTTAAGAAAAATATCTCACTTCACAAAGGCTAATGAAAAACCAATGACATTGGTGGCACCGCTGGATTCTTGGGTGGCTGCAATTGGCATACCTCTCACAAGTGCAATTAGTTAACGCTCTTGGCCACAATGCCTATTTTGATCAGACGTTGATTGCTTTGTTTGAAAACAGGATGCAAGGAATAATCTCATTGAATGAATCATAAATAGCTCCATTTTTTCATATCTAGGTGGATCAATTCCAACAGTAGCATTTTTAAGTATTTACACATTGTGTTGTTTTTTTTCTGGTCAATATTTATTCTAATTTTGATTAATTACGTCTCTGATAAACAGTCAACTATGTTCCTGTTGCCTGGCATTTTTAAGAATTAAACAATTTTATAGTAACACTGCATTATTAAGTAGTGTTTAAATGCAAATTAACTAATGATTTAGTGTTTACATAGCATTTTTTCATTAACAGCTGAAAAAGTATTTTTCAAAGGAGATTGATATCATAATCCCAGTTTCATAGCTGGGACAACGAGGGCACTGATTAGCTTCCACACTTAGCTTTCAGTTTCTTGCATATTTTGTTGTCAATTCCTTCAGATTTTCTAGTTTATTTCAGTTAAGCCCTATTGCTAGTGGCCAGACTTTGCAACCATCTCAGCAGTTCAGTGGGTTGCCCATCATCATTGGCTGGTCTTTGGCTAAATTTTTAGATTTTTTTTTAGATTTTTACTTGACAGTAAGCATTACCCAAATTATCCAAACCACTTCCCATGGCCTTCCTCACTGCCTCCCTCAGCAGAGGTCAAGTGCAGAGCCACTGCAGACCACTTGGTCCTGCTGGGACAGGCATCCGAGGAACCCATGTGGGGCCGTGGAGAAAACTCTCAGTGCTGCCCAATCCAGCAGCAGGAGCTGATCGAGCAGGTGTTTGAGCCTCTTTTTTTGGCCTTTTCTTTCTGTTTTCTCATGACGCAAAGTCAAAACCACTCCCCTGGTTCAGAATAAAGGCAAGCAAAAGCACTGCTGCTTGGCCATAGGACTGAGGAGAGGACATTGTCCCCAGGACCAGTGCCTACTGCTTCCCTTTGTCTCTGCCCAGAGAATTAAATCCCTCCTGATCTATGCGTGACACCAGTTATTCCCTTGTGTGCCCTCCTGCAAGCCAGGGGAACATCAATAAATTTGCTAGAAGAATCTCATGGCCACATTTTTTTTAACCTGTGCCAAATTCAGCCTTCTAATAATGTTCCTGGGCCACCCTCCAGTCAGCAAGGGGTAGCTCCTGCTGGCTTCCACTGGCTTTACTAGGCTTACACAAGAGTTAAATTAGATCCCATTTGAATTTCAAGTGAAATCAGATTTCTGATAAATAGCACTTGATTTTTTTCCAAAATAATTTTAAAGGGAGAAAGCAAAGCAGTGTAGGCACAAAAGAAAGTCCTAGTGAGTCCAATTTAATCTGCACTGAATTTCTGTTTGACTGGAAGAAATATTTTACCACATGAACAGTGTTAAAACAGCAGAAGATCTGCCTTTTTAAAAATCCCGTTTGCAACAACTTCAGATTAAGCAGGCCTGCCTACAGTGCCTTGGCCTTCCTCATACCCTGCCCAGCTTCTGCCTCTGCAGTTTTCAGCTCCTGGGGTGCATCCCCTGCCGTGTCTAGGCAGCAAGTGGGATGGGATCGTGGCAGTCCTAATTGGCTTTTATCAGCAGCCACAAGCGTTCACTTTTGAAAAACATCCTTCAGAGCCACATAGTTTCAAACTAAATATGATTTTAAATTATTTCTGTTCATTCAAGGGGATGCCAGGAACATTTCCTTTCACATAGACTTTTTTCTCTTTATATTTCAACATTTAGTTTCAAAGGAAAGTCAAAGCTAGAACAGGGATTAGGAAGGACACTTGTTACTTGACAGTAGCACAGTGCAAGGACACTTTCAGTGGCCAAAGCATAGAGAATTGCAGCAAGTTTTTAGGAGGGCAGTTTTACATCTGTCTCATCAATTGCACAGATGGCAAGTGCCATCTGGTAGCAGTTCTCCCTGAGGGAGGACCTACTGTACCCACTGAGTCAGGGGGAAAAAGCAAACCCCTCACAAATTTGAGACAATCACCAATTTTTGGTATCTTCTGTCATATAAAATCTTAGATGTGTTTCATTTAAATAAAATTAGTTGCTCGATTGTTGGCTAATTTGTATTTATTTCTATTCAAATATTTTCAGTGACTTAAGGATTTCTTTAGTTTGAAAAAAAAAATCATCTTTTTTTACTTCTTTCTCTTGCTTCTTTTTCCATATTTCTTGTTGGAAAGGAAAAGTGGGAGGTAGGAAGAGCAGCATTAGAGATTTTTCTGTACAGATCAGAGATGAGATTCTTGGCCCCGCACTGCAGCACTTAAAATAATTCCTCTTCCCATTGAAAATTACTTGAATCCACTTCAAAATCCTGGAAAATGCCGATCCTCAAGGCTCCTTAAAGCAAACAAATAGCTGAGCCAGGCATTCCCGGGTTTAATCTGAATTTAAATCTGCCCTCAAATTCACAAAATTTCTATGGCCACTTTGAGAGCCTGCCGTAAATGCCAGCTTGCCCGTGTTCCTGTCTCCCACTTGGAGAGGGCTCCTTCTCTCTCGCTAGAAGCTCTCAGAAGCGATAGCTGATAGCACTTGGCTCCAGGCACAGCACCTTTGCAGGTCAGCGTGCGAGAGCTCTGCACGTATGCTCGGTGTGTGGGTATGAGTGAGAAGCCATCCGGCCCACAGCGCAGACAGGACCCAGTCTAGCCATGAGCACTCACCCGAAACCTTTTGTTTCCAGAGCAGAAAAGCCAGGCTACGGGTCCCAGCCCACTGGTGGTCCCAGACTGCTGCAGTTGTGGCTGATGTTGGCCACACTCAGTGTCACTGCGGCAGGTTTAACTAGGCTGGCCGGATAGGGGCGTACGATGTGCCAGTGTGGGGAAGAGATTTCACACAGAGAGATTTTACACACCAGCAATTAATTCCTAACAGCAGGAGGCTTTTTTTTTTTAATTATTATTTATTTATTTAATTCAGGGACCACAGCTGATATAACTAGGACTAGCCGTTAGGGCAGCAGTGAGGGTTTGCAGAAGGAAAGGAGCCATCTCCAGGAGTGCAAACATCTCTCTAAAAAAGCCTTGCTGGGTTTGGAGTTTGCACCCAGAGAGAGGCAGTGGTTGCTTTAGTGAAGATCCCAGGGAACTTTTGGAGCAGAGTCCCTTCCTTGCATGCAAAAGGGTTTCATCATCATCATCTTCATCGTGACTGCGTGGGCTAGCAGTGGGATTCTGCCATTCCCCTGGGTCACCCCTTCTCCCCCTACCCCAAAACCATCCTGTATCACATGGGCAGGTGTAGGACCACCTCCATTACTGGCATGTTTGAGACAGACGTTAAAACTGGTGATCAGTTAGCAATGGCCTCGGGGGTTTGCCTGTGGTTTCTGCTGTAGTCATGCGTGCTTCGTTTTCAGATAAAAGAGCCAAACTGTTTCACTTCTGGTATTTCCAGCCGCGTTTGGATTTATCTGAACGGAACCAGGCATTCCTGCATTTGAGGGTGGCTACCTTTACCAAAGAGCTGGTATTTACTATTTCTCTTCCCTTCCCCTCCCCCTTTCCTATTTTCTCTTTCTCTAGGTCCAGGCCTGGCCTTCATTGCTTACCCCAAAGCTGTGTCCATGATGCCGCTGCCCACCTTTTGGGCAATCCTTTTTTTTATTATGCTTCTGTTGCTTGGACTGGATAGCCAGGTTAGTCCGATGGGTAAGAGATGCGGGGCTGGTGGTCTTGGTGCTTGACTGGGCAAATCTGGTTAGGGAGACATGAATCCTAGAAGTGAATACCTCTAACACTGCCTAAGAGGAATTCATCTGTGTTACTCTTTGATGTGGGGGCTGCATTTCGTGAATGTGTGACTTGACTGATAATCAGCATGATGTTGCTGACCAAGTCTTTGTCATCAGGAGCTAATGGAGTCCAAGGGACTAGAGCAGTTCTCCCTAACCTAAATACCAGTCTCAGTCTGGCCCCCAAATAACACCATTTCAGTTATGGTGCAGAACTTTCCTACTTTGGAGAAAGCCCTGTGCTCAGAGGTGCCAAGGAGCTTGGGATCTTGATGACTTCCACGTCATCAGTGGGCATTTGGTGCCTCTGAATGGGACAGAAACCATCTCAGAAAGTTTCCAGCTGTACTAATTACGTAGCACCCACTGCTATTAGTGAATGTGAAAAAATAAGAAAGTTTAGTTCAAGAAGTTATGTGCTTTTTCCCACTGGTTGCTTATAGGAATGTTGGACTAAATTTCACAGAAGAACCTGTAAATCATTTCTAGAAAGGCCACTTACAAGGAAATGCATGTGGCAAAGGATTATGCAGTAACTACACATTCAAAACTGCTGAAGTTTTCAGGGCAACAGGCAGCTTTCTGCACTCAAATGGAAAATAGCTTTGATTATAAACACCCACTTGCTAAAGGTGAAGTTTTTATTTACCCTAAATCCTTTCTTGAACAAAGAGAAATATATAAATGGATTTTTACTCAGTTGTTGTTTCTTACATTTTTGATACTCCATTTGCCCTAAATTGCTTTTTATGTCTTATCTTTGAACTCTGTTGAGCAACTTTCAATCATTCCAAAGTGAATTTAAAAGTTCCCAGTGCTGTGGTTCAACGAGTCTGTGCTTATGCAAATTGGAAGCTGTCTAGTAATTTTAAAAAGCTCAGTGCGTAGAATGATTAAAACTAACCAGAGTACTTAATTTCTCTCCTCCACCCCCCCTGTTCTTTTTGGAGTGCAGTTGAGCAGGTTTCTGGAATGCCAGAGGAGGTTAAGATCAAATCAGCCCAAAGGGTTGCATTTAAAAGGAAAACTAGTTTTCAGAAGTCACAATAACAAGACACAAGGCAACAAAGTTTGCTGGAGTTATTTGCTGGACAGTCTGTATCTCCAAAAAGGTGTTTCAGCCTGTGGTCAAAGAGGGTAGAGTTGTTAAAGGGCACTTCTGGGCACAGTAAAAGCAATATAGATACAGGGTAAGAAAAAGATCTTGAAATAATGCTATTTCTTAGACTTCCCATGGTAAAAGGTTGTTAGACAATGGATCCACTTAGAGTGAAGATCATTTCTACAGAGGCAGCCTAGGTTCTCCATGGTATCCTCATGTCTTCAGTAAACTTAGTGCTTTTGTACCTTGCCAGATGGAAAGTGGAGAATAGCTGAATGATATTTTCTTCAGGTTTGATTGCTGGGAGTTCAGCAGACTTTTCTCAGTGGGTTTTCAGTAAACTTTGAACTTTTTTTTCAAATTTGGTTAGTTCAGGTTGTACACCTTACATGAAGTTTTCAAATGGTAAGTTAGCACAAATACAATTATCATGAAGCTAGTTAAAGTAAAATTTTAGTTAACCTATTAAGGGCTTCATTTTTGTTATACCAATGCAAATAGTTTACCAAGGCTTTGTATGGGTACTGTATCAAGAGATCCCTTATTGTTGACGAAGTACCCCAGAGCCTCAGCCAGAGAAACTCCGCTCACCGATTCAGAACAGACAAGTTCAGTCAAGAAGGGCTGCTATTTCACATCAAAGTCTGCTTTCCCTCAGCTGCATTTTCTCTAGCTAACCCAAGAATAGAATTATATCCAATTGTGGAATTAACCTAAATAGTACCTGCGAGGTTTTCTGGCACATCAAAAAAAGACTGAGAGGTACTCTTCTAGCTTGTGCAGCTTAGGCTTTTTGAGTGTTTTCTCTCTGCCTCTTTTCTAGCATACATCAAGTATTCATCTGGAACAGCTACAACATAAAAGCCACATAAGTGCCTTCCTGTCATCAAATTAAGTTCCTTTATCCTTGTGGCTTGCATTTACAAAGCCCTTTTAGTAGTTTGCAAGGATGCTAGGAAATGAACATCAATTCTGAAAGCTTATTCAAAACTGAAAACTACCCCCAGACTTTAACCTTTGGGTTAAAAGGAATAGCTTCTAATTCATTTATTCAGAGCAGCATTTTGCCTCAGAGTACAGTTACAAATGCTGTGCAGCATTTGTTTAATTGCGAGCTAACATAAAATGCTTGGCAGATAATTTTCAATTCATATTTCTTTATTGTTTTCCTCTTTAGTTTGTTGAAGTTGAAGGACAGATCACGTCATTAGTTGATCTGCACCCATCCTTCCTAAGGAAGGGTTACCGACGGGAAATCTTCATCGCTATAGTATGTTTCCTTAGCTATCTTCTGGGACTAACTATGGTGACTGAGGTAAGTAACAGCAATGCTGGAAATTGCCTCCTTTTTTAGCCATTTTTTAGACCTGTTTTAGTTATGAATCAGACTACACAAAATTACCCACTCAGAGGAACTGTGCTCTTCAGATCTACAGAGCATCTTTCATCCCTAGATCTGACAGCATTTTGAAAGGGAGCTACATATCCTCCCCTTTTCAGTCTGAGGAACAGAGAAATGAATTCTCATTAATTTCATTCTGGTCTAAGTACTAATCAACATGAGTACGAATATTAACAACTGGCTCTGAATGATGAAACACATATAGGGAACCTTCAGTAAAGCAGATTAAGAATCCATCCAGTACAGATTTTGTCTTAGCAACACAGATTTGAATCGAGTAAATATCCCTAGATTTATTCTGGTATAAATCAGACAGGAATGTGTTCTAGAAGCTGCACTGTTGTGTTATTTTCAAAATAAAATTAAAGCAACATGTTAAAAACAACTGGAAGAGGATGACTGTAAGTATTGATATAGCACCTTTAACAAAGGTGCCTAACAAACTTATTTTTTCAAGTAAAAATGCCGGTATGCACATTCAATGAAGTGAGAGCAAATTGCCTAGCAGTATAGTGTAAATAAATAGAATTAGAAATATCCCAATGAAATAAGTTCTTCTACTCAGTTCGTAAATGAGGACCCTCCTGATAAGGTGACTGACATTTTTAGTATTTTGGAGCTGCTACTGTTAAAAGGCCTGCTGTTTCTTTACATCATTTGTTTCTATAAATGCCTGTCCTAAAATACTTTTAAGAAGGAAAGACTTAAGTGTCTCAGTAGATTATACTAAATGGCTTAATTCTGTTTAATCATCATCTTGTTTAGAATGTTTCCTATAGTAAACAAGCATATTCCCTGGGGAAGGTAATGCCAGGTATTTACTTTACCTACATGCTTGATATTTCTGCTTGTTAGGCAGCATTCACTAAGGTATGCTGGTAGATTTTACTGAGAGCTGGGCCTGAAGCATTCAGGTCTTTTTCCCGATGGATCCTAATAAATTGTGTCTCTTTTACAGGGTGGCATGTATGTTTTTCAACTCTTTGACTACTATGCAGCTAGTGGTGTATGCCTTTTGTGGGTTGCATTCTTTGAATGTATTGCTGTAGCCTGGGTTTATGGTAAGTGAGAACCCTTTCATCTGATACTTTTGGATGAGTTAGTGACAATTTTGCTAGCCAAACGTTTAATCATCAGCCATCCCTGAATCATCTTCCCAGCAGCAGAGACATGCCATTAATATGAATTTGCACTGACCACTTGGAGACAAAATTGCATCTGGGACGAAGCCAGCCTCCAGTGTTTTTCCACACAAAAATGAGTGTTTTTCTATTGCTAATTAATAAAAGCACAATTAAGCATTTACATGTGTTAAGTTTAGAGATGAGAGTTGAAAGTCTGGCCAGCCATGAAAATTTGTGCTTGTCTCAGAGAATTTCCTTTCAAAGCTGCCATGTCTGCAAGGGCCAAGCCAACCAAATAGAAAATACAAAAAGAAAGCTGACAGTAGAGTGTATTCTGTCCTGTTGTTTTTAGGTGCTACTGAGTACCAAAGTTTGACAGTAGTTTCCATTGCTGCCTGAGATGGTAGCTTAGAAATGATCAGAAAATGTTTGCTGTTTATCACTGGTCATTTCCCTGACTCTTCCTGTACTCCATCTTCTTAAAAAAGCAAAAACAAACCAAGCCTTCATTTTACATCAGTCAAATTTCTGTAGAAGCAGGATGTCCATTTGCTATTTTGTCCCTCATGTCATGATCCCTCTGGCAAGTTCAGTGAGACTTTGGGGAGAGAAATGTGTGCATGACAGGGGCAGGAGGGATTAGCATTGTGCTCCTGCATCTAAATAATGAGCTTGTGAAAGCACAGGCTCCCCCAGCCTTTGAGCTTCTGAAGGAAAAAATCTTGAATTTCACATCCATGACAATTTGGGCGATACATCTGCCCTTTAAATACTCCTTGGGGTGCCTAGGAAGGCAGCTGTAATTCTGCAGTTCTTATGTGGCTTTTATAAGCTCGACTGATAACTATGCTCACTATCTCTTACAGGCGCTGATAATATTTATGATGCCATTGAGGATATGATTGGATACAGACCTGGTCCCTGGATGAAGTGGAGCTGGATTGTGATCACACCAGTTCTTTGTGTGGTGAGTTTTTGAAACAGGCTGTTTCAAGTCTTCCATGTGGCAGCTTTGAGCCTCTTCTTAATGCTTCCCTTTAAGTGAAGGCTGTTCCATTCAGAGACCAATTTGCAAAGAGCTGCTGGAGGCTTGATGTATTCTCAGATGTTAGCTGTTAATGTGACAGCTCTCTGCTGTGCTCACACAAATTGTAGTTATCTACATTTGAGTGGATTTTTCTTAAGATTGACAAAGTATTACATTTGTGACACACAAAACTCACTCCAAAGAGCAGTCTTATTTAAGTAATAGAACCACTAGGCCATTTTAACAAAAAGTCCTGAGGCAGGACTGCCAGTCTGAGGCAAACACTCGCTGTGGAGTATTTCCTTTGCTGGGAAGGACATCTCAGTAATTCCTTGCAATGTACAGCGTTTGAGCTCTGAAAAAGAACACACAATGCACTGCAGCTGTTCAACACCATCATTTAACACCCTATTGTCAAGCAACAGTTTACTTACCTGCAGATGTAGATGCTTTTTTAATAATTTAAATTGAAGAATAATGCCCCTATTGGTTAAAATACATATTGTATCTGCCAGCTCTGTCTTTTGCTTCCTGTCTTCCTTAGGGCCAGTGGTAGCATCAGAGCCATGTTGCTTTGAACGTTTTTCGAGCCTCACTTGATTTTCTTTTCTCATCCACAGGGGTGCTTTATCTTTTCTTTGGCCAAGTACAAGCCACTGACCTACAACAAGGTCTACACATACCCTGACTGGGCAATTGGCCTGGGCTGGGTTCTTGCCCTCTCCTCCATGATCTGCATCCCTATGGTGATGGTCATCCGCATCATACAGTCAGATGGGTCGCTCATTGAGGTAAGAGAAACCAGCAGCCCCTCCTTAAACGCCAGAGGAAGCCTTGCATGTGGGAGAGTGAATTCAGGGCTGAGTCACATTTGGGAGGGCTGGGCAGGCTCTTTGCATTTGATTTCTCCAAGCTATTTCAGAAGATTTAACATAAACTGGGAAAAGAGAAGTAACATGAAGTAGCCCTCACCTCTCCTTACTGCAAGAGGTAGGGCTGCTTGTAGAGAAAACAGACCACGACATTCTGTCCTTCCTCACCAGTTGGATAAGTCAGACTATAACGTAACCAAACATACAGCCTCTGTGCACAGCTGTCTGTGTAGTGGAGAACGGGAGCTTCAGCTTGCTCTGTTTTACGCAAAATAAGCACAGAGCTTGGAAAACTGCCACCTCGTTCAGGTAGGGCAAAGTTGGATGCCTCCCCTGCAGTGCATGCAAATAAGACTGTTAAAGATCACCTGTCCCTTTGGCAAATGGTAGGAACAGAGCAAACGCAGCCTTCTGGCCTCAGACAAACACCAGGTGATTTTACTTGCCTCCTACTTCTGCAGTTTCCAGCTTGGTGAATTGTTGTCTCCGTGTGCAGACAAGCACTCAGTCTGAGGTGCTTCCAAGAGCCAGGTCTCTCTTCTCCAGCCCACGGGGAAAAGGAAGCACCATCCCCATAATCACTGAGAAAACAGAGAGCAAGAGACTTGGATCCAACCCAGATGCCTAGGAGCTCACTGAATTTTAGGGAAATTTGGATCCACCTGTGGATTGTGTGGCTCTCAGGCATGGCCTTTGCTTTAGGGCACTGAATTAAAGTCAAACTCTCCTGACAGCATGCTTCACATTTAAACTTATTATTATTATATAATAATAAGTTTCACTTTGAGTCAAAGTGAAACACTGAATCTAGATTTTCCTGAGCTTTGGAAAACTTGGGTTCAGATTCAGACTTGTCTGTGCAGATTTTCTTGGGTTCAGCTTTACAGGCAATCTTCCTTTCATATTTCAGCACTGGTTCTCCTGGTTTGTTCTTCCAATGGAAAGTTTTTAGAGACTGTGCAAGCATGAAACTTAGCGCTTCTCTTCTAAGTTTTTCAGATTAGTTTTGTTTTTGCTTAATGAGACGGTCTTAAATGCTGCCCCGGGTATTCTTTGAGGAGAAAGTGGGACACTTTGGGTTAGAAAAAAAGAGAGAATAGAGTAAGAAAAGAACATTTCCCAGGGCACAAAAACTTGAATTTGTTTTCCTCCAAGTGCTAATGGTCTTTTTCAGCCGTGCCCAGAGCATTTTCATGAGTGTTTATTTTCCTGCCTACATTGTCACCATCTGTTGAAAGACAAGTCTAAAAGTAGCCAAAACACTTCTCAAAGACCATGTTAGGAAAGGGAAGAGAGTAAACACTGGTCAGATGCCATTTAGTTCTTTCTTTGTGAACCAAGATGTAAGAACAAAGTTGCCACTTGGCAATGAGCGGCTGGCCTAAAAGGCAGAGTTTTTTTCTAAATGAGGAAGGAGAACAGACAAAACTTGAGCAGCAGCTGCAGCACTGAAAGCCCGAAATGCTAGATGATGCCGTGAATGCCCCCTGTCTGACATGCCAAAACTCAAACGTGGTGCTACACAGCCCCGTTCTCCTCGCTCTTGCAGAGCCACGTGGCATCTGCACATCTCCAGCGGCCACCAGCCCCATCCTTCAATTGCCACATCCTCCGTTCTGCACAGGAGTCTTTGGGCACTGCTTGGTCTTTCAACCTTTGCTTTTTCCCCTTTCTTTCAGAGGATAAAAGCAGTGGCTGCCCCCAAGGAAGTGAATCGGTGGTCCAAAGAAACAGAGAGTGGCACCCCCTTCTGCCCCAATGGAACTTCGAATGGCGGATTGATCAAGCCAACTCATATCATTGTGGAAACCATGATGTGAGCTCTCTCTGTGAGAGGATAAACCTGCTTTAACTGCCGTTTACTAACCATAGATTCTCATAGGACCAGGTTTACAGAGCTTTATATTTGCACTAGGATTTATTTTTATTTCTCACAGAGAAAGTTATTTTTTGTGTGTGTTTTTTTTTTAATATTTTGTAAGGTAATCACAGCAGATGTCTCTCTGTAGAGGGAGAGCTTTCATATCAGACTAGACATATTACAGGAATTTACTATTATTGTTTTTTTTAAATATATATATCTTTATCTCTAAATATTATACATCTTACCACTTGAATTGATTGTCTTGCCAGCAATATATTCAAGTCTCAGAAAGCAATTTTAGGTGCTGGTATGGTTGGGAGCAGGGTAACCTACAGAACACACAAAAGGCGCTCTGTTGAGAGGAAAAAAAAAAAAAAAAAGACACTGTTTCAAGAGAATTTTCAAAGGTGTAGTATTTCCACCCTCTGGTTCAATTGTGGTAAACGACAGGCTTCAGGGTCACATGAGGAAAAGGGTACAGTTATGTTTAGCACAGTCCCTGAACAAAGATACAGCCAGGCAGCTGGAGCAGAGAGTTTGAGAGGGAGGCAGAGAAGCTGGGTGTGAAAAGCCTCGCAGCCGTTCCTCCAAGCACGGCGCTGGGACCCTGTCACACAAGCAAGAGGAGGACTTCAGGAAGGTGTTTGCAGGACTTGTCATGGTTCACTTCTTTTTTAGTGTTGGTTTTGTTTGTTTTTTTTTAAACTTAGGTGAAATGCCTGCTGTTTGTGCATGAGCGAGCAGGTTGAATACTTGCTCCTTTTTTTTCCAGCAAAGCAGATTTTAGCTGAGGTGTTGCTGGTGTAAACTTGAATTCTGCAGCCTACCCCTGGGCAGCATGGGCGAGTGCCGAGGCACTGAGCAGAGAAAAGCAGCACCTGTGGTTTTGGTGCTTCAGACGTTTGCTTGCCCATTTGTTTGCGTGTTAACTATTGGACTTTGGTTTGGGGCAGAAAAATAAAATAAAAAAATCCCTTGTGGACTCTGACTGTCCAAAGGTGGACGCAAACCAGGTCATCCCCAACATAAGGAACAAAACCGCTCACCTACACCTGGTGTAAGCAGTATTTATAACAGACACGTTGTTAATAATAATAGTAATGAAGATAATAATATTGCTCAGCAAACAGGTGCTTTTCATCCACATATCTCAAAAATGCTTTGCCAAGTTTGGTTAACCAGAATTCACTTTATTTATTTATTTTGGGGAGTTGGTTACTGGTGGGTGAACAGACAGAAGGACTGAGTCCCTTGTCCCACGTTACTAAAAAGCAACAGTGGACCTAGGTTACCCAGTCTCCTTGCCCATCATTAGGTTAGGCCATAAGGGTTGCAAACATATTTATGAGGCCTATGAATCTGTCTGCTGAATAATCTGCTTATGGGATATTGAGCTAAAGCAAAGGAAACATATAATACTGAAATGTTTTGTATTTATTTGGTCTGAAGGAACTGCAAACCATTCCAGGTTAGAGTAGGGAATAAAGAGAAACCACTACGAGGAGTGCGGGAATGGGGCTGCAGCCGGGTTGCTGGGTACAGCTTCATGTGGGCCAGATGGATGTTTCCATGGAGAATTGCTCCATGAAGACTGGAACATTTTGTCCAAAATGTGGACAAAAGGGTTTTTTTGTTCTTTTTTAAACTTGAGCAGGTTGTGCTGGGAACAGGTTCTCTGGCAAAAGAGTTCTTTTCTTTTTATGATGCCACAGTTAAGCTATCCGAAGGTATCTAGAGGAAATGCTTGATGAAAGCAGAGCTTGTATATGCTTATTTTGCTGTCAGCTTAATCTGTCAGGGCAGATTTTGGCATTTAAACAGGAACATATCCAGTTCTTAACATTCCTACACAGTAGTTTTGTTTAACTTTTTCATGTCCCGTGGACTAACTGGCCACAGCAGCACAAACACTTGTTGATTAACACGTTGGCATTACTATAAAAAGAGTGATTGAAAATTAAGAGATGGACCAAAAAAAAAAAAAAAATCTTTTTAGTTTGAATTTGTATGTATTTTTACATCACATGGCTGAGTTGCAGCAACAAAACTGGCCATGTTTTGTTTTTTTTTTTTTGTTTTCTTTTTCTGGTTGCTGTATTATGAGAGTTATAAATGAACCTTTTCCACAGCTGGAGATGGCAGACATCTAATTTCACCTGCCGGGCCAGTGGCAATTGCCAACTTAAGGCCTTGAGAAAATCCCTGGAGGAATTCTGTGAGCCAGGGGGATTCTGGCTGGAATTTGCCATCAAACGTGCACAAAATAAATAAACATGCACACAGCTGATTTTTTTTAAGCCTTTAACAATCAAAAGCAAGGAGATGGAATCAAAGATAACTCTCTTACTGGGTTTCAACTTGGACCCTTATTTTTGAGTTACAGTTAGTGTCTGCAACAAACAGGCATTCTTGCCTGGGTTAAGATGGGAGCAGCAGGTTGGGGGGGGTCTAAATTAATGGTTGCTGTGAGTGCAGATGAAACACTGATGCTTAATTTATATTTTATTTTCTTGATATGTTGTCATAAGACTGTATTTGAGATTTGTTTGCACATCAGTTTCATAACAGAGCTGAGACAAGCTTTAGTTAGGGAAAAAAAAAATGGTTTGGCTACATCAGAACTGTGTGTGGTGAGTCAGCTGGGTGCTTAGCCATCTCCCGCCTTGTGGAGAGCATCTTTGCATTAAAAACCAGAGGGCTAATACTACACCTTTAAAAGTACAGCTACCAGAGAACCAGAACCCAGCCCCATTTCGATACAAACTGTGCCATTCAAATCAGTCGCTTCCATGTACCAAGTGACAATGTCTTGCACGTACACAACAACCTCATCGAAGCGTTCTTGATGTAAACTTCTCTGGCCCTGCTGTGCTCTTCAGCATGACTGCAAGGGAGGGCTGGGGCTCACAAAGAGCCAAGAAATGTTTCTGGAAAATAGTGCCCTTCACCCCTTTTCTTTCCCCTCCAAAAAGAATGATTTTTGTTTTATCTGGGGTTTGAGTTCCAATGAGCACATTTGCATTTTAAAGTGTTTTTTCCTAACATTTTTATCCGATTTCTGAACTTTTCTTGTTGATAAATTTGCATTTCAACATGATCTTCTGCCAAAATTATTAAAAAAGAATTTTTAAGAAAGTCTGTGTTTCCTACCTATTTATGATTGCAAATACAACTGATTTCTTTTTCCTAATTTACTTGTTAAACATTTGTGACTTATTTTACCTGTTTTATGTAAATGAGGAACTCTATATTAAAATATCATGACTAGTCAGAGATGAACTGGTTTGGATCTGGGGAAAAATTAGGGCAGTTTTTGGCATGAAATCTTTAGGACCAGATAGCTGAGTTGGAGATCACAGGAAAACAAAACAAAAGCACACCTTTTCCTATTTCACGCACTTTTGTATTAGTCGGTTCTTCTGGGACTGGAAACAGCAGATTTTCAGCAGTATTTATTTCCAGCTGAGCTGAAATCAAGAGAAGTTCAAACGGCAAAGGGGAAAATTAACCCCACAAGATTCTCTGGCCTGTTTCATATCTTCCTCAGTTTTCCAAACTTTGTCACCTGTGACTAGTTATGATCTCACTGAATGGGCATCTATTGTAAGGGACTTTACCAGTAGTCTGTATTTTGGTATTTAAACAGTATGATTTCATAAACAGAACTGGTTTTTATGGTTGTTGTTGTTATTGTTCTCATTTTCCTTTTCATCTGTAGCTTTCCTTTTCATCTGGTCCAAACAGATCCACACACTTAGCAAAGCCCTCTTTAAAGTGTGAGATAGTAGGTCCACAATGGATTTGTTCTTGTGTTGTATCAGAAAATATCAAAGCATCGCAGCTGTATTTACCATCTAAAACAATGCTGGTGTTCAGCCTTCAGCAGCAGCATAGCTCGGGAGTGGAGGGAGGTAGGAATGGTCTGCTGAAATAGCTCCCGGAGCAGCAGGACTGATTTTCACTGCTCTTCCTGGGGAGAGGAGGAAAGAGAAAAAGAAGGTGCAGCCTTAGGGTTGCTGTAACGCACACACACAAAAAAAAAAAAAAACAAACACATCAGCAGAACCTTTTGTGCCACTGTCAGGATAGCAATTTCTGCAGCTATTTTTACTCTACTGTGCATCCTGCCTTCTCAACTGCAGATAGTCCTGGTTCCTCTTCCCTGCCTCGGCGTTAGAACAGTTTGAGTAGATCTGAAGACACCTGGACATTTCCATTCATTAGGCCTTTTACAAGTCTCCTCCCAGGCTGCTTTCATTTGCTAAGGAGACTCAGTTTTGGTGAGGTTGTGCTTGTCACACTTGGGTTCAAAGCTCCCACTTCGCATCAATGGCAAAACTCCATTGGTGGGAGAACAATTTGAATGTTTTGAATACCTGTTTATTAGCTTCCACTTCTTGTGGTCACTGCAGGATCACGTGTGGAGGCATAGTGTATATAAAATGTTAAATAAGCTGTGTATTGAATGGAGTGGACAAGTTAGCTAAGCAGCTCGAGTATACTTGGAAGAAAGATGACCCTGACATCATTTCCAGATGATTCAATGCAAGTTGCTCATTTTCAGTAAAATGAAAAATAAATCTGTGCTTACGCAGACTAGTAGATGAAATCTTCCATCCTTATAAGCACGCACACAAGTGGGGGCATTGCTTTCATTCCTAGGCTGCAAACTATGCACGTAAGTCCTTCAGAGCTGCTGCAACTAAGCACTGAGAAGGTTTAGGCACCACTTTCCTAGGAAGAGCCGACCTGCCAGGGCACCCGAATGGAATCCACTGAATTGGGGTACAAAATCCTGGACCATGGGCCCTCTGAGGAAGCCTTGAGGGCTGGGCTCCAAATCTCTCCTGGCTCCTTGTTAGCACTGCATGGCTCCTCCTGCAGGAGGTCTGGTGTGCTGTTGCCTCAGGCAGCTGCCTTGGACTTGTTTCCTCCAAAATCATCATCCAAAGCTTTGTGGTTAGAATTAACATGTAGTTGTGTATTTGTATATTTGCATGAGCAAAGGTCAGGAACTGTCAGACGCTAGTAGCTCCTTTTATTTCTTGTAATCAAAGATAAGCTTAAGAAAGAAAGTATTCAGTCAATTGTGACCCCTGACACCTAAGAAACCAATAACCTAGTGCAAAAGAAGCCCCTCTGCCCCCAAGCTCCATACTTTGGTCACAAAAGCAAAACAAAACAAAAACAAACAAACAAACAAAAACTATTGGTATCAACAGTTAATTTGAGCTTACTGAAAAGTTTGCTCAAGAAATCCTTCCAGAATAAGCAGCACTAGTCCCAGCTGGAAAACTGCCAGTTCAAACCCTGCCCTTCTACCAGAGCAGGGCTCTTTCCTACCACCTCCCCCTGCCCAAAAAAAAAAAAAAAAAAAAAAAAAAAAAAAAAAAAAAAGTTTTGTACAATGATTCTTTGCTTTAAAATAATAATAATAATCTGAATGTTTCTATTCAAAAAGTAAGCAGAAAAAGTCATTTTTGTGTGCTTTTTCCAAGTGTCAGTGTGAACTGTTTTCAGTTTACCCACATCCTAAAAAGCAAAAAAAAAAAAAAAAGAGAGGAAGAATTTTGCAGGTTGAAAACGTTAAGATAACAAATCATTCCCCCATCCCCGACAAAGGTGGAAAAGTTTGATTGCAGGATTCACGACTGGAAAAGAGCCTGGCCCTGCTGGTAGTGCTGGGCTATTGAATGACAGCCCAGACACGTCCTTTTTTGTATTGCGGCTTTGCCCTAATTTGAAATAAACTGTAAAACTGTCAGGATATAATTGCTACACACTTTACGCAGTACTGGGCTTTAGGAGCAAAGCAAATTAAAAACAGTCTAAAAAGGGGTGAGTTTCTGGAGGCTTCCTCCCTGTATATCAGCTCTGTGCTGCACAGTGGGACGGTGCCACTTGCTTTCCCATGTGCAGCACAGGGGAGACATTGGCAGCCTTATGCTAAGGAGCTCTCAGTGGCCAGAGTTGAGAAATCAGAGGAAAAAAAAGAAAAAAAAAAAGAAAAAAAGCAGGGGGAAATATGTATAAAAAGTGAAACTTGATTGTGCTAAGGAGCTGTGCATGTGTCCTTTGTGTGCGTGCATATACAGGGGAAGGCTTCGGGCCTGTAGCATAGTACGTGTTAGCATGATACATACTGGTTCTAAACCTCTTGCATCTGCTTCTGCAGTTGAGATGTTAAAAAGGTTTTATTTCTTTTTTCAATATTTAAAGGAAAAATAAAATTAAAAAAAAAAAAAAGAAAAGAGAACAGTGGCAAAATCATGTTGAGAGGCTAACAAACCACCTGAGGGGGCACACTGATTTAGTTTGTCATCTGCTCCTGTCCTGGAAGCCAGCGATGGTCTCTCAGCATTGCAGCATCCCAGTACTGTTCCGAAGTGCTCGTTGTTCAATAGGATGTTGTTTTTCTCCAGTGTAATGTTGTGATTGTTACCTGATAACGTTGCCAGGGACTTCACATTGTGAGAGGTGGTCCATCTTGTTTGATGTATTTGGCTAAAAAACAGTGGTGGTTTTTTTATTATTTAAATTCCTAGCAACTGTGACTACAGTAACGTGATGAGTAGCACATAAAGTGAGGAGGAGTCTTTGATGCTGTCCTCCTCAAAAATGTCATCTGAACTTTTTTTAAAAAAACGAAAAATATTTTTAAAACATTTTAAAACATTTTTTTGTGTTTCAAGACAGAATATTTGTATTAGAAAAAATATCCTGGAGTGTAATTAAATCCTAAAAAACCCTATCCTTTGTGTATATGGTAAATGTTTGTATTTTGCAGTTTCTGTTTTGCTTTTTAGATAAATGAAATGTATATGGATATTTTTAAGTCATCTTTGCTTTTTTAGATGAGTTTGTAATCACCTTATAACAGAAAATAAAACTTTCCTTTATAAACCAGCCACACTCTCAGGTGTTTTCAATAATTGAATATCTCACCTCATCCTTTAAACCTATTTACTTTTTGTGTGCTTGTTTTATTTTGTTTTGGTTTTGTCACAAATATTCCACACATAGCTATGGGGAGGGGAAAAAAATGTGGGTGTGTTTTATGTACATAGATATGAATATATATATATATACATGCACACACCCACCCCTGGACCAACTTCCTAAGCTGACGTCATGGCCCATTTTCTCCTCATTCCCCATAGGCGTACTTCAGTCTGGGTTCAAACTTGCACATTTGGCTAGCTAAACCCACCCCCATAGAGGCTGGCTGTTTATTCAGTGTTACTTTTGTCACGCAGCCATGTATCTGGCTGACCATGCCAAAGGGTCCATGCTGTTCCCAGACCACTTTGTTTCACTGTTGCCCACTCCATCTCCTTGCGTCTTCACCAGCATTTTGGTTTCCCCAGCCCAATGTGCCCACAGGGTGTGTGCTGGCTCTCACAAAGCAGTGAGAAGGTAGGGAAATCGTGCCTGTTCGCTTCCTTATTTTTTTTTATTTCCTCCAGTTTTCTTCCTTTATTTTGCTGGTCACAAACCACCCCTGCAGCTACCAGGGCACAAGGAGATGACTGCAGCTCTGCTGCTAATGCTGGGGAGCGCCGGCCTTCGGGCAATAGGCTGAGCAGCCTTACCTCAGCCTGTCCTGGGGCATTGCCTGCTGGGCATGTGTCAAGGCACCACTGCAAGATATTTGGGCGTTCAAATGCAGCAGAAAAGCCCAATGGGAAGCATTTTTTTTTTAAAGGCATCTATTTATTTATATATTTGTTTGTTTTCCTGGTGTATGGGACTTGTCATTCAAAGGGCTCTGACAGCTTGTTCAGTCAGGCAGCTGAAAGTTAAATCAGACAGGCCTTTCTCTAAGTCACAGTAAGGAAAAAAAAAAAAAAAAAAAAAAATCACTTGGGTACTATTTTTGAAACATAAAACTGCTCAGCATTTGTTCACCAAGCCCTAACCACTGCTCCACTGAGGCTGCAGCCACCCCGTGCCCCTCATGGGGCAGTGCCACGCGCTTGTCATGGGCTGAGGGCTGGACCCTGGCCAGCAGAACCCCCCCCAAACCAGGTTTCCCTGGTGTATTTTGAAGCAGAAAGCTTTTTTGGTTGTTTTGAGGGGGACTGTTTATTTGTCTTAGGTTTTGGCTTGGGTTGTTTATTTTGGCTGGGTGAGATCTGAGGACTTGGCCTGGGCCTTCTCCTCCCACCAGCGAAGCCTGCAATGCCTGGGCCGAGCAGCCCGATACCAGCACAGACAGCAACTTCAACACGTCTCAGCTATAAAATATAAAATAAAATAAAACCAATAAAGCCATGCAGCATCGCACACAACTGCTGAAGGGCTTCGTGTACCCGCCATGGGCAGCTGCGACCTGCCCAGGCCTGTGGCAGTTCCCTCGTCCAAGGCCTGCAGGCCGTGGGTGATGGTGGCTGGCAGCAGACACCGTGCGGGCAGCACCGTGCTGACCTTTGGCCTGCTGGAGGCAGTGGCCGGGCGCTGCAGCCCCGCAGGTCACGTTGCACAGGCGCTCATTCAACCCAACATCGCCCCGGCGCCTGGCTTGGCACCGAGCGGCTTTGGCAAGGCCCCGGTGCCAAACATGTGAAGGGCCCTGCTCGGCAGCCCGCGCCCCAGGAGGGCAGCCAGAGATGACCGATAAGGCTTGTTTACGTGGCAATGATTCCCCAGCTCTAACCAGGAGCGTTTCCATGCTCGACCTCCAAAAATTCCTGCGCTACCCACTTGGCGATGAAAGGTTGCAAAACCCAGTGCACCCTTTCCTTGCCAGTGAGCAGCAGTTCCTGATGGCTTTATGTGGGAAGCACCAGAGCCTGCACTGACAACTCTGGACACGTAGCAGTGTCCTTAATCCCCTTGTAAGAGCAAAGGGAAGAAAACCTTACTGTAAGGACACAAGCAATCACATTCTGCCTTTGTGGCAGTCTTCTCTCAGGACGCCAGGTTCCAGAGGCTGGATAATTTGGCTACCACAGTGCAGCACCCCAAGGCACCCCGCTGTGCCTGCGGGATCCAAGCACCCACCAGGCCACCTGCCAGCACTGCAGCCTCCAGTGATTTCTTAAACCAACCCCAGGGGTTACCGTAGCTTTGCAAATGCTGCCATAGGCAGTAGGTGCATTGCTGCACCAGTATCTTGCCCTGACGCAGCCAAGGTTTAGCCCAAGGAGGTTTCCAGTGTGGCCAAGTGAAGCTGCAGTCACAGAACCATGCGCGTGGACATCTCCAGCTCTGAATGCAGAGACAAACAGAATGTTGTCCTTATGTCCACAGGGAATGAAGTGACTGGTCCCAAGTCCTGCTACTGAGTGGCGGTGAGTGGCAACCCCAAGCCTACACCAGGAGCCCTACAAGGAGTGCTCACCCCTTGCCCTTCCAGGTGTCTCCTAACATGGGGTCTTTGGCAAGTTAAAACAGGGCTGGAGGCAGCGTATTGTCCTGCTTCTGTCCTCTAGCAGAGACAAGAAACAAAAGTAATGCATTTCAGTTGCTTTTATTTAATTAAAAAAAAAAAAAAGTCAAAGTCATTGCAATCCCATTTAAATACAGAGATTTACAAATACGTCCAAAACAGGACTAAAATATTCTTTGAAATGCTGTATTTTTAAATATTGTGCTTTCATAGATACATAAGAAAATTAGCATATAAAAATACTTTACAAGGAATACACTCTAATATATGGATAAAAATACACATTTAAGTAATGCATTTCATCTTCATATCATTCAAAATGCATAGGAAGGGATACAAGGACCAAGTTTTTCTTCCTTTTTTAAAGCCTTTAATAAAAGTCTTCATTAAAAACCTATGAGAAGCCCCAGCGAGCTTCCACTGTTCAGAATATTGCATATAAAAACACTTTCGGCTGCACTGTCAATGCTCCACAGTATCAATTATGGCACATTATCTAGTTGTGGCAGCAATGGTATGGGATATTGCATACTTGAAGAGAAAATGGCTACAACGACAAGTAGCTGGATGGGGCTGGACACGTCTCAAAGAAACACCCCAATACATCGGGCTATTGCGCAGGGACGGAGCAGGGATGGATGCGGGGGTGAGTCCTGGCTCAGCAAAACAAGGAACATGCCGCGTACACCCCGACGGCACCCCGAACACAGCACCAGCACGAAGGTGGTGATGAAGGAACAAAAAGTGTGAGCAGGGAACAGGGGCAGTGGTCACAGGGGCTGTGGGTCCCCAACCACGCGAGCTCCTCATCTCTGCCATGCCTGAGCCTTCCCAGGGAGTGTGATGCCAGGATCACACCCGCGCCGGGACATTAACATCATCATAAAGTGCTAGTACATGAAACACAGAGCGTCTGCCACGGGAGGAGCTCGTGGGGCCGGGAGGGGAGGAAGAAGAGCCCACGGCCGCATTTTGACTCCGTCCTGGCAGGCAGATGAAGAAGCCGATGCAAATATCTCAGCTGCCTCCTCCCCATGGGCTGGGGGCACTCAGCAGGGAGGGACAACCCGGGGGGCACCATGCTTGTGAAGCCACGGAGAAGCCAGCAACAGGCAAAGGGGGCAGACCAAGGGCAAGTAGCCGAACCCACATGGGCACACACACTGCCAGCACAGGTGGGGACACGGATGCACAATCTCCATCTAACAAAGAGCTTCTCATGCCACTGCCTGGCAGAAAACAACAAGGTTTTATTAATTCAGCACATCAGGGGCAGCCCTGGGGTGATTGCTTTTCTGCTATTTACTTGGGGGCACAGTTTGCAAGCAACAGGTCTCCGTAACGCCCATCTGAACAAGGTGGCCAGGGATTTGGGTAGGTATTCAGGGCCTCCAGCCTTGGCACAGCGCTGTGCTCTGTATAACTACTGCAGCACAGGTAACTGCACTGCTCATGGGAAGCGATGGTGAGAGGAGTTGCCTCATCGCAGGGCAGCGGGTGGTGGGGTGAGGGTGGGAGAGGATGGAAGGGGCTGGCAGGAGACAGATGCAAATCCTGATTTCTGAACAAGAACCGCACCTGGCCACCAGCAAGCACGTTTTGAAATGTCTTTTAAACAGGGCCCTCCACAGCCCCGCACCAAAGTGAAAGGGGCTGCGGAAATCGATTTATCAGGAGTGTTTAAAGGGTGGAGCTGGGTACAACAGAAAAGGAAAGGCGTTTCAGTCTCGCTGTATGTGATTAACAGAACAAACAAGAAAAATAATAGCACCATGTGTGTTTGTAGGATGGCCAAGGCGACAGCCTGGGCACAGGGGATGCCCTGCCGTGGGGGAAGGCGAGGGATGCTCCTTCCTCCCTGCACTGCCCATGGCCCGAGATGCACGTCCAGATCCGGCCTTCCCAGCAATTTTTGGCGGTCTACAGGCGACAGCTCACCGAAGACCCACCTCCCCACTTGCAGGTTATGGTACACACAGCGTTTACAAATACCAGTGCAAAAAAAGAGGAAAAACACCCCAAATACCACAACGGCTTGGTAGAGGCCCCCGGCGCCGGCCGCTCAGAGTGTCTGGACGCTCGCCTTGAGCTCGGCGCCGCAGGCTGCCTGTGCCGGCAGCTCTCCATTCCCCTCCAGGGGAGCGTTGGCAGCCAGCGCCAAGGGGTTTCGGCTGATCACCAGGTCCAGCTTGTCTCCAGCCTCTGAGATCAGGGGGACGGCCAGACAGCAGTCAAAGTCTCTCGTTCGGGTGCGGTTTACCTGCCGGGATGGATTTAGGATGTGCCATGGGGAGGAACAACAGAAACACCGTGTTTGTTAGTCAGAAAACGCAAGGCTGGTGTTAAACCCACACCTGTGAACCACACAACGCCCAGGGGGACTCTGAGTGAGGGGTCACAGCAGAGCTGAGCACGGGCTTCCCATCAAGCTGGGCACGTCCTTGCTTAGCTGAGAAATAACTCAGTATCTGGTAGAGGAAGGGGAAAAAATGTGGAACAAGAATAAATCCTGAGCCCTGGAGTCTAGGACAGTGTTGTGACTATTAAACTCTACAGGGCTCAAAATCAATTCTCCAATTCAAGTTGGCGAGAGAAATGTTGCAACTTTCCACATTTTTTTTGCCATTGTGGCTTTTACTGGATTTAAATCTGTGATGTGTGGTATTCAGTGCCTAGAAAACAAACACAACACAGACTCTGAGGCTTCAGTCAACCATTTTCCAGCTCAGCCAGCAGCAAATCAGGACTATACTGAACAGTTCCTGCTTCTCCTCTCCCTGTTTACACCCTTCATTTTGGAGGAGTCTGAATGCATTTCACATGGGCTCAGAAGAAGGCTGCCGAGACTGCAAATCCTCTCTGCAGGATTCAGCAGTGAAAGCACTGTTCCTTTTGCCTCTTGCAGATCGTCAAGCACATTTCTAGGCTGGGTCACCTGCAAGAGCCACCCCAGCTGTCCTGCCTACAGCTACTGGAGCGCCTGGGCGTGGTGCCACAACAGCCCCAGGATGGAGGGGGCTGGCAAATGGCACGGGGAGGAGAGGCAGGGAAGGGAGAAAGGAATTTCCCACCCACCTTTGGAGTGAACATAACCCCTGAGGCCAGGCATTGCTTCTCTCTCTGGATAAGGGCTGGATGAGGCCACGCAACCTTTGCATCCAAAACCCTTTCCCAGGATTAATGCGTGCCCACGGAGCTGGGCTCTGTGACGGCAGCAGTGTCCCCTGCCCTAGCTGGCATCCACGCAGCTGAACCCAACACCACTCCTTACGGAGAAGTAAGTCACTAGCAACAGTTTCCAGATCGTGCAGGGACAAGGAGAGAGAAGCCATGAGTTTGCTCTGCCTTTGCTCCATGCTGGCCAGGCGGCTCCAGAGCAAAAATGAAGTTAGTGCAATGCCACGCTCTGGCTAATCCATCCGGCCGAGAGGCAGAGGGTCCTTAGCAGGGAACTGGGTGCTTTGCTGGCCTTCAGAGCTGGAGCTTGCTTGCAGACATCTTCATGCCCATCACCAGCAGCACTGAGGAGCATCCTCAGCAATGCATCTCTGCCACAGGTGTCAACACGACGGCAAATCTTCTCACAGGTGGAAGCCATGCGGCACGGCGTATCAAAGGGGGGGTCTCAAAAAGTCTCCACTCCGCTCTGTTTAGGATTTCGGGCACACCTCCCGGAGCACTTGGCACTCGCAAAGAGCGACACATCCAACATTCAACAGCAAGGCAGCCTAGAGCCTAATTAGCTTCTTGTTCATTCTTGCACCATCTTTTATTTGAAGCCGAGAAGGAATAATTGTATAGCAGCCAACTGGCTGGAGACCATAACAAGCTTAAACAAGGTTCCCCACAGCCCTGCCAGTTCTCCAGTTACCTGCTGTACATAATATATTGGCTCTGACTCTACTGCTAACAGCCCCCGCCTAGAAATTAGTAAAACTAAACATCTTTCTGAGTGTTTCCAAATATGGTCACAATATCTGCATTTCCAAATGGTGGCAACTTTTCCAGCGGGGTTGCACTTTCTCAGTTGCTATCTGAGTTGCCCCAAAGCAAAACTTGTGATTTTTCGTCCATATAAAGGTCCTTTCCAAGCTTCAAAACTCACCGTGCTCTTCTTGTCCCTCTGGTAGGCAGATATGCCCAAGTTATGTTAATTACAGACTGTGCTTTTGACCAGAGTTTTTATTCTCTTTCTGCATCGGTTGTTTCAGATCAAATATCTTTTGAAGAAAAATATCCGTGAAAAACAATTTGCTTGAAGGATGGTTTGTTCCTAGAAGGCTGTTAGTTGTCAAAAGCATGCACCGAACTTCATGAACACTGCTCAATTCCACAAGGGGAGATTCACTAGAACGCATGTTGGCAACACAGTCTAGTTCATCCAAAAATCACCCTCTTACACGACAGGAAAAGGACCAAGGGTGAGGAGGGAAAGCAACACAGCTTTTTGGTTGTTTTGGTCGTGAGCTGCCCGAGCTCAAAATGGCCATTGCTGGGACAGGCTCTGTATGGAGGTGCTCCCTGGGATGGGTGTACTCTAGGGGAGCCAGCTTTGCTACCTCGTGGTTTGTTATTGTAAAACACAGGTCTCAGTGAGAGCGTGGTGGTAGGTGCTCACCTAGTTGGCTAACTATTACCTTTCATTAAAGTTAGTGCTGCCATGGGTGGGTCTCACTTCTCTCTTCCTCTCAGCCACTCATTCACTCCGTCCCAGCCTCCAGAACTGCATTTTGCATTTATTACCTGAAGCACTCTGTCATATGGCTTGAGGCCACACTGATCTGCTGGCCCATCCGGACGGACCATATTTACATAGACACCTTTTTCTAACAGGCCGTCCGACACACTGAATCCGAAGTCTTCGCTCTCTGCGTCTTTGTGGAGTGTCATCTGGAGGGACAGAAGCAGAAAGCACACGTTTTAATGCTGCAGAGGCCAGAGGAGATGTACAGGGTTGGCAGGACAGCAAGAGCACAGGTAACGTGTGTGGGCCTCCAGCAATTCTGCTGCGAGTCTCCTGGGTGGATTTTAAGAAATCAGCTAATGCAGATTGAAGGACAGCTGATTCCCCCCACCATAACTCCCTTTGCTTCCCAAAGCTGGGAACTCATTAGGCTCTGGCTCCATCAACGTGCTATGGGCTGGGGAAGCCTCACAGCTGTGCAGTCCTTGGGAAGGACGGAGCCCAGGCTGATGCACAGGAGCAGCCCACCTGGCCTCCAACTCATCTCCAAGCACAGCCAGCTCCAGCAGAAAGAACAGCCACCCCCTAGCATGCCTAATTACACAGCTCTCCTCCTTCAGGAATGAAGAAGTTTTATTTAAAGGTGCATTTGCCATGCCCTAAAGGACAAGAACAGATCAAACGTGAAACAGTTGTTTTTCCTAGCTGCCCTAAGTGCAGGTTTTGCTCCAAAGTCACACTAGGAAAGAAAAAGGCAATCAGATTTTTTGAAACCTCTCCAGATCCCTTCCCTACTTGCGTTCTGCACCAACAGTTTCTACAGTTAATTAATTACTCCTTCTAATTGCCATCGCCTTGCACCACACTTAAACCTGAACTTGACTGAATTCAAACAAGTATCTCATCACTGAAGTCCTACCATTTGCACCACTTTTAGAAAGGCTGGGGGTGAAGAGGAGGGGGAGGGAAAATACATTATTTCTTAGGAAAAGTGGCCTACGGAGTGGTGCGTGCTACTGGAAAAGTGTCAGCTGGTCTCCATGGGGCCATGCATGGAGCTCTCTCACCTGTATCTGTAGCACCAATTAATGAACCACAGAAAACAGGAACCTGGAAACCTCATAAAATAAAGGCAAACAGCAAAGCACGGGTTTGAACCCCACCAAAGCATGGCAGCTAAGTCCTATTACACTCATGAAGAGGCCCCTTCCTCTTAATCTGACTCTCTGAAAACCTTTCTTGCACACCTTGGTCGGGGACAGCTTTGGCAAGGAACATTTACCAACAGTCCCTTTGAACAAAGGATGTTTCCTACAGGGTTGCAAAACACCCAGCAGCTTTTACCATCGAGGGGGGCCACAGGCAGACCAACCCCTGGCTACACAGACCTTGTGAAACTCGAGGGGGGTAGGGGACATGATTTCCTGCATCTCCTTCTCCATCTTCTTCATGTCCAGGTTCCTCTCGTTCTTCTTGGCAGGGGAGCTGCTGCCCTCGGTCTGTCCGTCATCACAGCCAGTGTTGGCTTTCCTCAACGGGCTGAGTCCCGACGGGTTGACAGAGTCCAGGAGCAGCTTGCTGCCCTCCAGGCCCAGGTTGTGGACGCTCCCCGTCATGATGGACGCCTGCAGGGAAACGGCACAAAGTCACTCAGCTGAGCTGGCAGCGGGAAGGGACGGACTGTGTGGCAACAGAAATGGCAGAAAGGACAACAGGGGGGCACTCTGGTTCTCATTAATCAGAAAGGTAAGGACCAAGAAGCTCTTTCATTTGGCTGTAAGAGCCGTTTCCAGATGGAAGGAAGCATCTGTAGAGCATCTCCTATCCAGCCCCCCATGGCAGGGTGTCAGAACTAGGTGGTCTTTAAGGTCCCTTCCAATCTGAGCCATTATATGGTCTTTTTGATGTCCCCTTGTATACAAACAGGACCAGGCAGACCTCATCTGGGGATCTTTTGGGATTTGAGATGGATGAACATCCTGATCCTGGGGCTCCCAGAGGCACTGGTGTCAGCCTGGATCCCCAGCCTATGTCTGAGTGCTGCAGCTCCCCATCAGCATCGCCCCGTGCTGGCGAGGCCCCAGGAAGGCAGAGCTTTGGGCTCCGGAGAGCTCAATTCAGCAGAGAAATGAGGATTTTATCTGTCAGTAAATGGGAGCCTTCACTGAGTAAAACTGAGTTAAAAATATGAAATTAAGTAGTATTTAAGCCTGGTCATCCTTGATAACATCCATTAAATGATGCCCCTAAGTAGATTCTACTCCATTTGGCAATGCTTTTCACTAATGAGATTGCATTGATCAAAGCTAACGAAGGAGTCAAGAATCCAGACTGGAACCTCAGCTGGCTCCAGGTCCCAGAGCCCACTTACACGGCGTAATGAAAGCCCTCATCGTTTCAAAGTTCAGGCTCTAAGGGCCTGCAGCCCCATTAAATGTCAAAAGGTAGAAGAAAGAGAAGGAAAGGTAGGGAGCAGATAGCAAAATTCAGCAGCGCTAAGTATGGCAAGTCAAAGAGCAATTGCTCCTGTGCACAGGGGAAATACCATCCAACTAAACCTCTAATCACGGCCCGCTGGCTCTTTGCTCCAAGCTGGAACAAAGGCAAATAAAGCAGATTCAGGTGGCAGTAATGAAAATGCCAGCACTACCCTTTTAGCTTGTGAATTTCCCAGCACTTGCCAGGTCCTCCTGAAAAAAAAATGACTTAATCACCTTGAGTTTGGACAAAACTCAAATACCTGCTACCCACTGGAAGGATGCTGAGTTACCACATAGTTGGATTAACAAACGCTGCGTTGTGCAGCCAGCCAGGGTACATTCGTTCATTGACCTCAGCCGGCCCCAGCTCCCCAGGACACCGTCCCACACCAACACCGGCACTGCAGGGCCAGGGAGCAGAGCAGAAGGATTCCCACTCTCACTGCTGACTTGGGTCAGGACTTCTTTTACCCGAGACCTTCAGGGTCCCAACCTAACACGGGATGTCTCTAGCAATTCAGCTACACAATCCCATTCTCACTGCAACCATCACCAGCGGGAAAGTTGGTTTGGGCAATTTTGGTAAGAGTCCCACGCTACAGCAGAATGGCAGCAGCTCAGCACTTGGCAGAGGCAAAACAAATCCCACATCTACCTTCCCTAACATTTGGGCATCCCTGTCATCCACCCCAGGTGTTCAAAAGGCATCAGGCAGGTATCTCATGAGTGCCAGGCAACTGAATTTTAGCTATCCTGGGCCTTCTTGCATGACTCTTGTTCTTCAAATGTAGAACATGAAGGATCAGATTTACAGAGAGACCTGACATGAAATCACAGAGCTCGGGAGCTGGGGCTTGGAATCCTGCAATACAGCAAGAGCCCAGAGAACACCACACCTCCCACACCACGCCTCGTGGAGGACAGTCAAACAGACAGAGGAGAACAGGTTACTGCTACGATGGATTCAGTAAAAGATGAGCTGAAAGCCATCAGACTTCTGCTACAAACACCGCACTTCTCTTTGTCCCCAGAACTTTCCAAAACACTCTAAAAATGTGCTAAAGACTCCAAATCCCCAGAGCTGTTCATCTTTGTAAAATTTCTTTGCGTTTTTCAAAGCACTGCTATAATTGCCAAAGCTCCAAACAGCATGACTCAAAAGCCCACACATCCCTGCACCACGAATCTCTGGAAAAGGCATGGGCAGAAAGATTATTTTCTCTATCCTGGCATTTCACAGTAGCCAAACAAATCCCTTTTTTTCACATTAAGATCAGCCATTACACAGAAGGGAAACATCTCTGCATCATTTCAGAGCAGTACTTTTCCTTAAGCAGCCACCAGCGGTTCAGAGGCTGATAGCAGCTGCCTCAGCTCATTTCTAAATACATCCAGGTCCAGGACATAATTGATCAAGGGAAGAAGTTACAGTTTGTGTGTTTTGTTTTGTTTTTTTCAGGTTTTGTCTTTTTGTGTATTTAAGTCAGCCTTCTTAAACAGTTAAGACTACCAATAATATCACTTCATGCTTCAGCACAACGTATGTCACTGAGATTCCTCCCCCTCTTAAAATTGCTAATGATGAAGCAGGAAAGAAGAATTGGCAAGTCCCTCATCACTTGTATTTTCACAGAGAGACCAAATCAGGACTTTCTTTTTCCACCTCCAAATATTCAGAAGCTGCCTTTTCTCTCTGAAACCTGAGCAATATGCAATTGTGCATAAAAAAGCAGACTGCAGAGACAAAAGAGACCTACCCCATAGGATTCGGGGTTGTACCCCTCTGTAATGGGCATCCTCTGCTGGCTGAAGCAAGCACACAGACCACAGATGCCCAGAGAGCATCTACAAGCCCAAACCTGTGTTATGAAGCTGGAGCAGCCAACGCAGTCCAGCAGCTGGCATCTCTCCAGGCACCTCATCAGACCTTGCATGGGGACGCCGTTCCTGCATGACGTGCCAGAGCAGCACCCACCAATTTCCAGTCTCCTCCCTGCCTTAGGGAACTACCTTGGCCACCAACCACATTTTAGGGCTGATGGAGGACACAGCCTAGTGAGCCTTCCCCAGTCCTCTGTACCCAGAAAGCTGAGGTAGAGAGGAGCTCCCTGGGTCCTACTCCTCCATGCATGATGTAGTGAGAGCCAGGGGGCCCGTGGCTGGGTCCTGCTGGGCAGGTTTAGTGCCCGCTGCTCTGCAGTCTCAGGGGAGGTTTTTATTTGCATCCCACAGCTCAGAAATGCAGACTCCCCGTCCTATAACCGGACACAATAACATGACCTACAAAGCATTTTGGATAAAGAAAAGAGAAAGCGGCTTGTGAAGAGAGGAAACACCTTTATTTCTGCAGGAAGCAATCACTTTCTCAGATTTTTCCAGAGGAAGGCTGGCTGAAAAGCTTCCAATTACCCATTTTACTGAAACAGTTTCCGGCAGAGCAACAGCTGAATGCAAGGCGCATGTTGAGCCTGTCTGTACTTGAAGTAAGCCAGTCCCAATGGGCTTTTGGGGGCTCATTTTGCTTGGCCTCTGAGTGCGTTTGACAGACACTATCTCCCCAAGTCGAAGGCTTACCGTTTGATAAGGAAGGTTTGCCAACAGTCACGTGCAGATTGTTGGCCAGCAACAGCTTGCAAAAAGAGCGTGGAGTTACTGGTGGGTAATTCCTCAGCTCAGGGGAAAAGTGCACGCAAGTAACTGCCTAATGAGATGTAGTTATCCATTAGCACAGCCCCTGAAATGGATTAAACTCAAACCCTTCCTCACACCACTGGCAGCACAAGGATGCTATGGGCGAGTAACATGTGGGGGAAACAGCTCAGCATTTAAGTCAAGAGCAAAACAGATCAGCAGAAAATTCAGGAAGTGATTTACCTCAATCTCCCTCAAAAGTTCAGACTGGCCGCATGTTTCCAAATCCTCCAAAGCTTCTCCAAAAACACGCCAAAAACTATCCTCGTGAGTGGTCTCAAGGCCATTTTGGCGGTTGGGGTATCTGTTGTAACGTAGGAACCAAACATTGTCAGCACTCTTCTGCAGCGCGATGAAAGCCGCGAGGCTACAGCAAGTGTCTCACCAGTAAAAGCAGAGACTTGAAGAGTCTTCATATACAAAAGCAAACAATATGAACTTTTCAGACAAGAGTCCGAATACGAGACCTCCATGCATTTACTAACGGGGCAAGCGTCCTTCAAAGGAAGAATTAAGTTGGTGTAGTAATGTCAAAGTTCAAAGGGTAAATTAAAAAGTGCCTGTAGGAAGATTGTAGGTTTAGGAAGACGTTTTGGTGAAATAGAGAAGTGAAAGAAAAAAGGATGCGTTATGGGTAAACCAGGAGCCTCAGAGACTGTTAGTACAAAGGCTGATGGGATAGAGCTCAGATCTGAGACACAGAACACCTGAGAAGAGAGAGAAAAACACAGAGGGTAACAGACATGGTGAGAAAATGATAAATACATTAGGTATCTATGAGAGTAATAATGCAAAGGTGTATATAAAAATGATTGCCCTAGGCTGGACAAGTAAACACATACTACAGCAAGCAATATCGACAGTGTCAGCATATAACCCATCCAAACCGAGGTTCATTTGCCTGGGGATGGCCAAGGAGGTGAGCTCTTACATTCAGGAGATTTCTGTGCTACACGAGTCATTGAACCCACAGCTGTGGACAGACTGTTACCAGCTCTGTCTACAGCAGAGAACGAGGCAGTGATAACCTCTCAGGCTGGTGCAAACACGTGTTAATGTGCGCACTGCATGTGTCCCGCTGGGGAGTCAGCGATTTCCCACCCAGTGGTTTCGGTGTCTCTTATCTCTGACCACAAAGTCAGGTTCAATTCTTGGACTTCTAAAGCAAACAGCAATTAAACATGCTGAAGTCCTTCAAACAAACTAGAGAAGGAGGTGACACTCTTGTCCAGCCACTGCTTACTGAACACCAGGCACTGTGAAACCTGGATCATCAGCATGCAGTGTAATGGGAGCCTCTTAAAGGAAACTCTGTGGTGTTAAATCAAAATCACAATAAATTCACTAATGTATCATAGGGAGATACCCCAGGGAGACAGTGACATTAGAACAGCCTTAATGCATCTTCCATGCATCTTATGCAGAGCTGCATGGACAAGGCTCCACCTCTGCAGCATCTGGCAGCTCCCTGCATGGCACAGCGGGCATCAGAGCTAACAGGAGGGGACACTTACCCACCAGGGCCACTTAGCAAAGCCAAAACATTTTACTTGAGTACAAGTCAAAGAGAGCTTAGCTTCAATTCAACATGTAATAACTCCTTGGGATAGTAACAGAACTCTTTTTCCAGATCTGTATTAATAGCAAAGTCTTCGGCAATGCTTTTCATCCAGTGGTTTCAATGGGATTTTATAGCAGGCAGAACCTCAAACACACATACTTTTGTTCCTTGTGGGATCATGGCCTGCCTGCAGAGTGGTATCTGACACGGCTTATTTTATTTTAAATTAACCCCCTACCTTTCATCAGAATCAGCTTGTAAAGCAGCAGCCTTTAACACCAGGCAGAGAGGTCAAAAAAACACCCAGCAAGACTTTACAAAAACAAACCCAAATTTCCCCCCATAAGGAATTTTCAATTCTTTCCCCTTACTCATTTCCTTCCTCTGCTCCCAGGTTTCCTAAGAGGCAAATGTCCCTTCCAGTTACAAGTTTCTTGCCTCTCAGCTCAGCAATACAACAAACACGCCCAGGACTCGGATGAATCAGGACAGGTTCTCACACCACCAGGTCAGCAGGATTTTCCAGGCTAAAGGCAGCTGGGGTTAGAGACATTTTGTTTTTCTCCCTAATAATAAGGGCTCAGCAGCATGAACCGTTTCACTTGCACTTTGATATCAGGGCTCGGAGCCCTCATTAGGGACACGCAGGGCTTCGAGGGTTCAGATTTGCTAACTTCAGCTGCCAGCGGCCTCGCTGGGAAGGCCGAGAGATCAACGACCTCTGCGAGCCGGCTCTCGCTGAGAGGCAAAACAAGAACAAAGTCTCAGCCGCTGCCAGCCTTCCTGCCAGTTTGATCATCTTTAAATAGGTGGAAATGGCCATGAGATGTTCTAAGGGTTTTGTTTTGACAAACAAAAATTAAGGAAAAATAATTAATAACGAAAAAAAGAACCGACAGTAACAACACGAGACACACGACTATGGGGACTCTGGAGGATGTCGAGGGGAGGGTTAGTTACGAAGCAACGAGGCTTGGCTACCGTGTGTGGGTCAGTGGCCAGGGCAGATCCAGCAGAGTTTTTACCCAAAGAGAGGGGCAGCTGTAGCCTCTTCTGTGTGCTTGGGTGGCCCTGCAGGATTTCTGTGGCTGAGGCGAGGGATTAGCTCGACTGTGCTCACTTGGCATGGTTTTGTTTGTGTGTTGGAAGGGCCAAGGTGTGATGGAAAGAGAGCTCCAGCCACACCTTTGGGAGATTTTAACTTGAACATGCAACCTCATACCGATCCTACAAGAGTTTTGGTTGGTCTTTTTGGCTTTGTGACGGTATTGTGAAGATGCATCCTCACTCATCGTGTCTGGCCAACACAACGGAGGACAGCCCTGGCCATGACTACTTATTACACCTGAACTATGTAAGTACTGCAGCCTTTACGTGGCAGGAGTAGAAGACACAGTAAGAACCTGTGGTCCATGCAGCTGAGACTGCCCTAACTCCAGATATAAATGGCACCTGGCCATGGCAGATGTGCTGCAGAGCTATGCCCAGGGCAAGCTGGCAACGTGGAGGTGGTTTGACAGAGCAGATCAGCACCCCAGCACCCTGCCCCACAGCTGCCTGACGCCAAGATGGGGGCATCACTGGCCCTCCCCACCTCTGGCTGATCCAATCCATCACATTCAGTGTCCTTGCACCCTCATGTTTGCCCCCCTGCCTCCTCCCTCCCCTCCGCACCTGCTGGGCTTGTCCCAGTCGTCTTCACTGAAGCTTCCATCCATGTAGGGGTAGTTTTTCCTGGGGTCCCCAGGAGGGGTGCTGCTCTTTTGCCTGCTGTGTCTCCATTCGTGTGGATGAAGGGCAATGCCCGCAGCCTGAGGTATGTATGTACCTAGGGAAGGCAAGCAGCAGGGGAAAAAGAGGTTAAAACCTGGTGAGAAAACTGAGGCAGATAAATCACACTGAGCCAGGACAGTTTCCTTCCCCAAAACCCAAACCTGAGGCCATCTGGATTACACTCGGCTTCTAGTTCAGTCTTTCACAAGGGGACATTCTTCCCATCTCTTCTTGCTTTAACCAAACCAACTTCTCATGATCAAATGGACCATTAATATGAAACCAGACAAGTTTCACTAAGTTTGCCCCCAAGGACTTTCCCATACTGCAAATCCCAGATGCAAATCCAACACTTGTCACAAGACCTCCAAGTCTCACGAGGAGCTGCCTGGACAGAAACCTTCCAAAACAGAGCATTCCTCAGCAACGTCAGTGCCATCTGCAATGGAAATAAATCTCCCGAGTCCCCTGCCTACCTCCTCCTGCCCATTCAACATTTCAGAGAAATCCCCACAGCCCTTCCAAGAAACATCATGCACTTCCATCACACGCTGTGCCAAATGAACAGGAAGAGGTAACGGAGAAACACATAATTAAGAGAGACTTGACCTCCCAAACAGCTAAGAGCATTGGAAATACCCGAAGACATTGCCAACAGTTTCTTTGAAAATGCCAAGGCCTGTTATTTCACTTAGCTGAGTGTTTCCTCTGTGTGTTTTTAAAGGTTAGACTGCTCTGGAGAGAGCCCCAGAAAAGGGCCTGCCAACATTTTACAGCAGTCAGGAGCAGTTGCTGTTTGCCAGACAGGAGAACAAGGTCCCTGGGTGCAGGTCCCTGCAGTCGGCAGGCAGGAGGCTGGGGCTGGGCGCAGGGGGCCAGGGACCGCAGGGACATGTGTGTGGAGCTGTCACTTGGGTGCCACCGCTTCTACCTCCTCCTTCCCGAAAGAAGGGCTGGATCCCTGGGATTCAGAGCCACCTGGTGGCATGTTCCCACCAGGCCCAGCACAGCTCCCTCCCTCGAACACTTCCCTGATTGGTTTCCTAAAGCTGTGGATGAAATTAAAACCCATGAGGCTGCAGAGACTGATCTGGGGGGTTCCATTCAGAGCGTAAACCCCAATCTCCAGACGCAGTGCTGCCACGCAGCAAAGTGCAGTTACCAGGAAAGATCAGACAGCCCCTGAAGCAAAGCTGATGGCTATGGATATGGGGTAACAGCATCAGCCCCACTCCTGGGAACTCTGTGTTCACTCACTCACTCTCAGTTTACAGGTAAAAGCAATTGCTTTGCTAAATCCAGTGTCCGACTTGGGTTAGCATCCAATTAGATGGAGAAGGATGGCAGCATGAGGCTGCCCAGGGGATTCCTTGTTAACAGAGTTTCCTGTCACAAATGCACTGCCAAATTAAGACTTCAGACCAAGGAGGATGCAGGCATGATGGAGGTGAGACGTTGGCACCACGCTGTCCTTTGAGCTTTTCTAAGTTAGACTGCACAGGCAGACACCTTGCTCAGTACACTGGAAGCACTTTGCAAGACTGTTCCTGGAGCACTCCTCCTTGTTTTCACGTAATATTCAGGACAGCAGTCTTTTCACCAATTTCCTTTTGTGGAGTTGATTCAGGGTTTTGTTTTGTTTCAACATGGGCTAATAGTAGCTTACATCACTAAATCTGAACTCGAATAACTATTTTCCAGTGCTTTCCTCCAAGAGAAAATCTATTCCCACGACTACAGCATCCTCCATCCCAATTCCATATGTCCGCCAGAAACCACAGCTGAATAAACCTGGCCTCCAAGACACATGTTCATCTGATCACTCACTAGAGAATTAGAGATCCTTTCTTGCAGCATTACCTTAATTATTTTGTTAAGTGAGTGCTTCTAGTCACAAGACGTTCTTGTGGATTTTAAAACATCCTGAAGAGGATTAATACATTCTACATGGCCTCTCTGGAGAATTAAATGTTAGATATGGGCCAAATATTTTGTAAGACATATGGACAGCGAATACTTCCCTGGATTACGTGAATTATGAAGTGTTATAATGGTTTTGAAAATGCTGTGAACAGTACAATGTCATATAAGCCAGAAGAAACATGCCAATAAAAACCTAAAATACATATATATAACTCAGAGCACCACAGGAACACATTTTAAAATACATTTTGTTCCTTGCTGAAAGCGAGAAGCTGTGCAAGTGCAGTCAGACCACGGTCTTTGGCTCACGTTCAGTCTCTAGACAGGCTTGGATGATCAGTCTGTCTTCGCCTTGGGCCAGAGACCCGTGAGAAAAGACACCCTGTCTTACCTTGGCTTCCATACCCAGCATCAATGCCGGAGCCATCCCACGACTCCATAGCACTGTCCACACTAGGAATTGTGGTTGAGTATATCTCAGAGAGCTTGCTCGTTTTCTGGGAGTCCGTCAGTTCATCTTCAGGGTCACTCACTTCGTTTATACTCCCAGACTTCTTGGGATAGGGTTCTGAAATCAGAATAAGCTGCTTTAGTAGGCACAAAGAACAAGCCTCAGGGAAAGGCTTAAGTAGACGTGGGAGCAAGCCCAGGTAGTGTACATGTCTTAAGAACCTCTTCAGCTCTTCAAAAGTAACTGGGAAAGGCTTATGCATCACAGTTAAAAGCCATACTCTTATACGAAGCTGAAGGAAAAAAAAAACAAAAAGAAAAAAACTCAGAGTTTTTAGCTCCTTCTATTCCACGGAGCCTCAGTTTTTCTAAGTTTCAGCAAGATTCCCATGACAACACAACCGTGTCCCAAACTACCGCAGCTGAATTTGTAACGCTCTGTCAAAACTGTACAACCTCGGATCAATTCAGGGCTGATCACCACCACCACCCCCAAGAGTCTCCCATGCAGTCTCAAGACAATGGTGGAACTCCTGGATATGATATTTTGAGGCTGAATTTCCCCTGATTAGTGATTGGAAAATTGAAAGCTGAATGCAGATGATGAAAGTCAGGCCTTCCCATTCATTATTTTAGCAATAATAGGCCTTTATTATCATTACACAAATTCCCTTTCAGGCAAAAGCTATACAAGGAATGGTTTCTCAGCACAAGCATTCTTGTACTGAATATTTTAAAGTCCTCATTGATTAGATATCCTGTTAGCCATCCACACCCTGGATCTCCAGCTTGCAGAGCATTAGCTGGGATAAAGAAGCCCTTTGAAAGTCTGCATTTTGTCAATGAGGACAGATTATCTTACCAAACAAAGGCCACTGTTCTAAAAGTCCCAATTTTCCGACCATTCAGAAGATTGCTCATCACGATTAACTCAAGATTACCTTGAAATTTCAATTACACCTGCTTCATTCTCAGAATGATTAACAAGTCTCCAACTGGCACTTGCACGTCAATTATTTCAGCAAGTGGCTGTGACAGTGCTAAGTGTCAGCAGGGGAAAAAAGAGTATTTCAGAGCAAGGATCAAGACATCTGCCTTCAGGAAATGAGTCTGAGGTTTCTTGAAGACGGATCAGTTCCCAAATTCTCCTTCTAATTTGGTAGGTTGCTTCTTCCTGCCTAAGCTTCCTCTATAGCTGCATTGCCATACGTTTACCAACCTGCTTTGAGATCTACAGAAATGTTATGATTAAGAGTGATACTATTTTTCCAGAAGCAATACAGACATCCCATGGGCCACTAGCATCTCCCCCACCCCAAACCAGGCTCCCCAACTCACTTTCCGTCTGTTTCTTGATCTTCAGAGTTACTGTCTCCCCCGCCATCTGCAGCAGGTGGATGGCTTCGCTCAGCGGTTTGCCCTTGAGGCTCACGTTATTAATTGCTAATATTCGGTCACCGACATGGATGGCTCCAGTTCTGGAGAGAAAGGGTTCTGTTAGAAAGTTCAGAGAGGCAACCTGTCTCAGGCCATTATGTTGCTGCTTGAAGCAATAGCAAGTTAACTCAGCACTTTAAACATGATCATCCCCTGTGTATGTACATACATATATGCACATGAACATATGCACACCTTGGGTCCCAGGCCCCTCAGTAGCTGAGATTTCAGGCCAATTTACATTTGAAACTCTTCAAAGCCATGAGGATTTATACGGTAAAAGCACAAGCACTTCCCGTGGGAGATACCTACAGGTCATCACACGTGGAACTGATGGACAGAATTATGAGACAAAGCTAAACAAAACCCCAGCCCAACACAGACTGTGCATGCAAACATGAGCTGAGCCGGCTGTAAATCAGCTTACGATATCTTTTAAGTCTCCCCCCATGCCGTTAGAACACTGTGCCACATCCCAGCACTGAGTTTTGCTCTCAGATAAATAAATCCTTAGGTTCAGCAACAGCCAGGAATGAACTAACAAGTCACAGCAGTTCTCCTCCTCCTCCATCCTTCTCCCAGCATCTGCCCACAAACATGGGCTCGATTTACCTCTCCCATGTTTGCTGCACTGCTCGGAAAGAGCAGGCATGGCAGGACATGCTCATTGCCAGATCTGGCAGCCAACACAGGACCTTTCACTCGCTGCTGGCTGGGCTGTGCTCACCACACACACACTCCACCTCCCCAGTGCCAGCACACGAGAGCAGCAATCCTCTCCTCCAGCACTGCTACGAGGTTTAGCTAACAGGGACCTCACATGATCAAGCCAGGAGAAGATGCAAATCTGCATGGTCATATCTTTTTGCCCACGGCAATGTGCCTCTCTCCAAGGTTGTATCTAGTCCAAACTGGACTGCTGCTCCTACAGAAACAGGATTTGATATACTATCACAGGCAAAACAGCTACTTGTCTTTCCCCCAAATGTGGAACTATAGCAGGAATGCTGCTGCGAAACATCTACTGTATGCAAATCTAACCAGGAAACGTAGCCAAAGAGCAGACAGAACTGATCAGCCTGCTGCTGCTGCTAAGATATTTGGACAGGTTGTCACGATGGTCCTGACCAGCCACTAGATGTCCGTCTTGTCCCATCCAAATCAGCCCTAAAAAGCCCTCAGGGAAAATTTGAGTATTCAAATAAATTATAGATCGCACTGCAACCAGAATACGTCTTAAAAGTTTCATCTACATAGTCAGAAAAAATCAAGCTTAACTGCTGACACTTTAAATGTGATCCTTTGCTGGCTGCAGTGGCTTAAATTTGAGGTTCTCCTGCTGCAGCACTGAGGCAGGAACTGATCTTTTATGGGGACGCATCTCTTCCCCACCGTGCCAGCCCAACTGACCACCTCAGAACAACAAAACTGCTCTGCAGAAACTGTGAGACTCCCTCAGCAGGGAAAAGAGAAGCAGTTGAAGGTAAGTACTGTTCAGCCAGGTGTTCTTCTGGGGAGAGAAAGTAAATCAAAGCGCAGTCCCCTGAGCTGCCCACCTCCAGGCACTCCTCTGGGGACAAGCACGCTGAAGCCAAACAGGAGGGACAGAGAAAGCTATTTCTAGCAGACGACCCCTGTGCCTCTCCATCATCACTCAAACATCCTTAGGAGCTGCACGCCCCATGCCTCTTCTTGCCCGACTGACACCAGAGAAGCAGAATTGAACAACAGTACGTTTGAAGGATTAAATGGGGCTGCAACCGCACTCCAGAAAGTGCTAGAGGAGAGGTGACTGCATGCACGTGGCAGGGATTTGCCTGGGGCACGGGCAGTTCCAACATCCCTTTTTCCCCTTGTAAACATGGGCTGGTGCTGAGCGCTCCTGGACGAAACCTTCTTGCAGCCACCCACATCTATTTGACCAGGTGGCAGTAGAGGAGACTGTTAAGCCCTTAAAAGCACTTCAAAACGTCAGCGATTGCTGAAAATTGCTCCCAGAGAACCATTAAACCTCGACCAGAATTGAACAGTATTGGCCCTTTCCCCAGGAAGGAGGAAAACAAGTCCCATTGTCAAGGGTAGAGCCACAGGCACTGAAGGAGAGGAAACAGAGACTATGTGGGAGCGAGCCATCACTCGACACTAACCCAATATCCTGAGCTGCCTCTGTACAGTCCTATAGGGCGGGACACGTACAAGGGGAAAAATGCTCAAGGTCAAGATAAAACCCAAGTCATCTGCATCTGAGGCTTTTCAGCTTAGACAGCCTGTCACCCGCTGTGACAGACGTGTGACAGCTCCTAGAGGACACCCTGCCTTCCCCAGCACTGAGCAAGCCGCCGGAGCTGCAGTGCAGACCTTCATCTGTGCCTCTCCAGGTGCGGCTGGTGTGTGCCCCTTATCAGATGCCAGGACCCAGCCCACCCCACGCTGTTGCTGCTGAAACGTGTGCTTTGCTCCAGGAAAAGCCAGGCACAACTTTGGGTTTAACTCCTGACCTTCAGAAACCTGTCACGCCCTTCAGAGCACGGGTAGAAGGGTGCCTGTGGCACAGAGATGGGTAGTGTTGACAGGGAAGGGACAAACTATTATAAAACTAAGAACACCCCTCTTCCCTTGACAAGGTCAAGCCACTCCTTTCTGCTACTCCCAGGAGAAAAATGTGCACCATCTCAGCAGAAAAATATGCACGTTCCTGCAGGCAGGCTTCATCCCAGTGCTCCTCACCCTCCCTGCAAGAAGCCAAGGTTACCTGGAGACATCCCCATGCTGCTTTGTCCCCCCACTGCTCCCCTGTGCAGGCACTGTTATTCCTTAGCCTGCTACAGTGAACGTGCTGAATGGCTCTGTTGCTCTTCTCAAAAGGCTTTTCATTCCTTGCTGCGTGCCAGTTCCTGATCAAAATTCAATAGCACCGCAGCACTTGCCTGCACTACTTTTCTCCGCAGAGCAGTCACTGATGTGCATCCAAGTTCGAAGGAGGAACAGCCACAGCACTGCAAAGGGAACTGAGAGCAGCAAGGGTACAAAGCCACCTACTGATGCCTTATATCATCTGGGTTTCTTGTCCTGAACCTCTCTCACGCTGGGCTGCAGGTACAGTGCAGGACTGCTATGCAGAAAAGCCTCGGATACCCCAGGGCTGGTATTTTCTAGTGAAAAAAGACTGAATCCTACAGAGTTGGGCAGTGACACAAAATCCCCGAAGAACCACTAATGATTGAGCTTGTCCCTCTTCCTTACTTCTTACTCGGTTTTCTGTACCAAAGGAAAGCAGTGGAACTGTGCAGCACTGCACTTGCTAAGAGCTCGAGGAACTCGAGGCAGAAAGAGGCACTGAGCTGTGTTACCACTGAGCTCACTGGGAGCTTAGCCTTGAACCAGAAAGAAGCAAAAGGGCAGATCTGAAGTCAAACTTTGCCAAGGTCTAGCACTTCACACCTATTTGTTCAGAGGATTTTTGCTGCCTGTTAGGCAGCACAGGGTAAAGCAGCCCCATGAGAAGCATGAGTCAGGGCTGCTGAAGTGATTTATTTACACGTCACAGCTACCGTACAGACAGAATAATTAAGATACAGCGCATGACTCAGTTCCACCTTATATTCTCAGCAGTGTCCTGATCCTTTAAATCCCACGCATGCACATACATTCAGACTCAGGCACACACACACAGCCAACCTCCCCGGCTGCTGAAGGTAAATCTGCACCTACATTTATGCAGTATAAATGTCTGCTGCTCTCAGGCACACCAGCCCTGCACTGAGATACCTCCGCGTGTAACAGAACAATCAACCACCAAAGACAGGTTGGAAGATCCCCAAAATCTGTGGTTTCAGTAGGACCCAGTGCTTCCATGGCCATAAACAGTGGTTTAGCAGCAGGTGAACCCTGGCCAGAAGGATACGGTGCTTTCCTGGGCGGGCTGGGCATTCCCCACGCAAAATGTAGCATGGGAAATCAGATTAGGAAGCACCTCAGTGGAAGAGAGGCAGATAAACACATTTTCCCAGCTGCTGCATTCAACCAACGCACTGGATCTGACTCTGCCAGAAATGCCCTGCTTTGAGCCTCTCTCACTGCCCTAACAGCACGGTCCTGACCAGCCCACATGTCCTGAACGTGGGTCTGAAAAGCCAGGCCAGCAGGGCTGCTACTGCTTCACAGTGTGCGGTACCTCCATCGCACCTTTCCTTTTTAGCAGACTAAATGGCTAAAACACCTCAGAAGAGCTGCAGAGAAGGCTTTGTAAGCTTCAAGACCCTTTCCCACATCAGTTCAACCCCTCTGTTCCCAAACCTCACCTTTCTGCCAGCCCTCTTTTTGTCAAGCCTGAAATGACGATGGGATCGAAAGGTTCCTCTGTCCCCGAGATGGTTATTCCCAAGGGCCCGCCGTATCGCTTCAGTTCCACCGTGTAGATAATAGCACCGGTCGTCTCCTGCTCATCTGGAAGAGAAAACAGGAACGCTGAGGTTTTTTCATTTGCCATAAGAAAGAGGTCATAAGAAAGACTTGCAGCACTTAGAAGCAAAAGCCTTCAGCCTTCAGCTATGCTCATACAGAACAGGGTTTTAACCTTCCAGACTCCATTTAAGGGCAGAATAACAAAAATAAACTATAATCAATTGGAAAGTGGTGACCAGACAGGCAGAAGCCCTTATCTTTGTTGGTTTGCACTACCTATTGGGAAATGTCATTAAAGTGGACAGGCACCAGTTTGCATCAGGATTTCTGTACCAGAGTTATCTTCATCCTTTCTAATCTTCAATTTGACCAGGTCTTCACATTGCCTCAAAATCTGCACAGCATCCTCCATTGAGCAATTGTCGAGTCGGATGTTATCAATGGCTAACAGCTTGTCTCCCGGCTCCAAGGTGCCAGTTCTACGGGGAAAGAAGAAGAAAACTAAAGTACATTTGTATTTGCCTTTCAAATCCAGCAATGCATTCAGTTCTGCAGTGGTGATGACAATATTAGCTTTTTCTTCCCCTTGATCTTTTCTGGGAAACAAGCGTGAACAGAGGCTGGGGCAATTATAACTTACAGGGAAGAAGTTTGTGTAAACGTGCATCAACCAGAACAAGGCAGGAAGATTACTTTGCTGCTCTCGCCTACTTAGATATACAGCCTGGGTAACCTACGGCACTCAAAACTGCTTGATGTTTAACCGACAAATATTCTACCTTTTCTTAGAAACCAGCCCTCCAGCAGCACTAAATCCCCCTGAACGCCTTGCTATGAGGTGTTGGGATCAGAGGTGCAGTCAGTGAAGGCTGAGTTATTTGCACAGTTCTCCACCAGCACCCACAATTCAATCACTCCACTCACCTGGGCAGGAGCTGAGACATAGCAAACTACCTGATGAGCCATTGCACCTTATGGGATAGAGATGTATATATATGGTGCCCTTTAGCACATGGTCTTAGATGCCAAACATTCATCTGCAGGGTCTGCAGACCTCTGAATCTGCCTTGGCCATCTTCTCCATTAGCTCAACTCTCTTTGCTTCAGTAAAGACTGTTTTTATTCCAAACCCTACAGTGGTCTAAGAAAGCCTCTCAGGCTGACATCTGCTTGAATGCTGGCAAAATCCGGACCCAAGTGCTACTGCTGGGGCATCTTTCTGCCTCTCCTTACTGGAGTGGGTATTTTGCCTTGGGTTTAGCAGGCAGGAATTTCTGTACTCACCTATGTGCTACACTCCCCTTCTTGATGTCAGAGATGATCAAAGGCTCCCCAGGCTTTCTGCTCGCAGCTGTAAAAGAGACAAATGGGTACAACGCTCAGTCTGCTACCCAGGAGGGGAGTGGTTAATGGGGAAAAGGAGCTCGGAGGAAAGGGGATTTATATTCCTTTGACAAAACGGTGCTTCACACTTGAACTCTGGAAGCCACAACTGGGAAGGAAAAAAAAAAAAAAAGAAGAAGAAGAAGAAGAAGAAGCAAATCCCTGCAAATGTTTGTTGGTTGTCCTTTAAGGGGAGGCTGCGAGGTGTCCAGCAGCAGGAGGTGAGACTGCCCAGCACTGCTGACACCCCCTGGCTATGGCAGGGGGCAGGCATTAGCACTGCTGCCTGGGGAGCACCTAGCTCAGAGCTCTGGCTAATATAAGCCCTTCTCTGGTTTTGAAGTAAAGTGGCCTAGGAAATTTTCCAGGCAGAAAATAACCACGGAAAAATTAGGAAAAACTAAACAAAACAAACATTTTCCAGTTGTTTCAGCTCCCCAGATAAATTCGGCATACAACTGGGTAACTCAGGGCTGCTCTCAGCTCTGGAGCTGGTGGTGTCCAATCTTTCCCTCCCTCCCCAGCCTGAGAACTTTTTCAGCCCATGCGAGATGTGAGGATGCATCTCTGGGAGCATTTGCATTTTCAAATTTGCTTGCAAGACCTGCTGCTGTCTTGAGAAACCCAAGAGAGATTTCTGACTTGACTCCCTCCTGACCTCCCTGCCATCCGCATGACGAAGAGACACCGAGAGCAACCCCTCCACCCCGCATCACCCCTCCTGCCTCGCTATGGGAATGGCATCATCTCATTTAAAGCTGACGGAGCTGCTGTGCCAAAACTGCGTGGGAAGGAAGAAACCTGCAGCATCTGAATGTATTGGGTGCAGGACAGAGATCACAGCTCCTGAAAGGTGCCTGGCATCAAAAAACAGAGATCTACCTGCCTGAGCAGGAGCCAGAGAGTGCCCCACGAAGTCAGACATAAAGGAACAAGCCCTTTCTCTTACCAGCATCTCTGCTCTAGCTTTTTTTTGTTGTTTACATTCATTTATGAGATTTAAAAACATACGTGCTTTGCCCATCACCTTTAAGGATATCCTCTCGCAGATATAACCAAAACTGCACCGAACAGCACGAAAAGCCAGCCAATTTCAGCTGCAACACGGCTGAGTATAGAAGTCGGGTCAGACAGTGAAGAGCAGACCGTGATGGATTTTATAATAGTCACAGCAATGCGACTGCTGGATGATACAGGGCCGGGAAGAATTATTTTCCCCATGTCTTACCGGAGCGTGGTGCTGAGCAGGTTTCATCTAGAAACTCACGCTCAGCTTGTGGCTGGGGGTCAAAGAAAAGCAGGGGGGTTGTGGAGGTTCACCGAGGTTGCCTGTACTCAACCTGTCTGTGGCACAGAGCAGTTACATCGAAGGCAGAGTGAGAGGTGGGAAGGAAGCACAGGGTGCAGACAGAGGCTGATGTGTCAAAAATCAACGCAGAAACACCCGCGCTGACTGAGAAGGGCACACAGCATGGACTAACAGCCCAGGGGAAGGAGATATACGGCCCCCTTATCGCTGCTGCTGATCTCTCTCTGAACACAGGACGTGTCCTTGCAGCCCAGAGGTGCACACGGTGCTGGTCCAAGTGGCAGCGATGGGAGACCCCGAGAGCTCACCCCTCCACCCTGCCCCAAAGGTGCCGAGCCCTGGCACGCAGCGCCGCGTGCTTAATCGCTGCCTAGCCTGGTTCTGTCAAAGAGATCCAGGTTAGCACAAATGCTTTTCACCGTGAGGCTTGTTTATTAGGTTCAAAGCAGAGGCGGCATGACAGAAGGGGGTTAGGGAGAGAGCCGCAGTCCTGGTGGAGGGCTGGGGGCAGCCACCTCTAAACCCGACCCAGGCACTGCCGGGGTGATGTGTCCGGAGACTGCCAAGACTCACAAGAGCAAAGAGAGGGGGAAGAAGAACAAGGATAGAAAGCAGCACGCCTCGAGCTCTGCAGCACATATTTATCTCAGCACCTGCCTTACAGACCCTGCGACACCCTGGTCCTGGCAAGGCCCCATCCTTCTGCAGCCCTGCAGTAGGTGTCAGCACTGAAGGCAGCACAGCTCTTCCCGTATCCAAAGGGAATGCTTTGTCCATTAGGAAACAAAACAAGTTTTAAGGAAAAATTGTTGTGGGTTTTGGGTTGGTTGGCCTTTTTTTTGTTGTTTTGTTTTTTTTTTGAAGTCATATTTTCCAGACAGATTTTCTTGAGACCTCAGTTAAATGGAAGAGAAGAAGAATGGTATATCCTTGTCCCTACCATCAGAGCATCCAAACCGTGCTTTAATATGTGGCAGCCCTCTCTTTTAAATAACCACTTAGTATGAAATTGAAAGGCTGTATAAAACAGTCATTATTAGTCAGTACCTACAAGGCTGAAGGGTAAGTTAAAGAGACTTAATGAATAATCATTCTCTCAAGAGGCGTAAGATACAAAGTTAAGATAATGAAATTTCAAAGCACTGAGCATCACTTGCTGTTCAATTTAAAAACCAGTACTTACTAACTCCAGTCATTCGCCTTTGGCATCCCACTGCCCTTCCTCATGCCCCAGTGCCCAGCTGGGATTTCTGCTTTCCACCCCTCAGCTGGGAGCAGGCTGGCTCCAGCCACGCTGGGATGCACACTGCCAAAAACCCCGGGCTCCTGGAGCAGGGCGACGACCTGCCTGTGCAGCAGCTGCCCTCTCTACATGGGAGAAAGCTGCAATTTCACTGAAGCTGTGACTCACTCTAGGGGCAGAGGCATTGGGTTTGTTGATTCCTGGTGAGATTCTGGATAAACCCTTTCCAATTCACTTGCAATTAAAAAATAAATAAAAAATCAAAACAAACAAACAAAAAACCCCACAACTTTAAAGTATATTATTACTCAGAGTTGTGGTGTTTGGAGTTAGGACACGTGCACAGGTGAGTAAAGCCTCTTTATCCATTCATTTCTGCTGTCCAGGTGGTGATTTCTCTTCAAAGAGCATTGCCTTGGTAATTCTGTTTGCTGGAGGAAGACATGGTTTGGACGTCCAGCCTTGCCTCCAGGTCTTGCTTTCCCATCCGTAAAGCAGAGACAGCAGCACAGGCAGCCGAGGGAAGAGATGGATTGAGAGAGGCAGGAGCTGGAGTACAGAAAGTCACACCTCCTCCCGCAGGCACTCTGGTTGTAGCCTCCATCTGCCTTGTGGTGGAAGCAAGCTCTTTTTCGGATGGATTTGTCTTTTTGGTGGGTTTACCAGTACAGAAGGTAGTTTCAATCTGCTCCAGTGACCCAGAGAAAGCTCCATAAATAAACAGTTGGTGAATGCAGAAGCGTGGGGTGGGGGAGAAACTCACCATGAAAACACTGCCTGGCGGTGGTGACAGGGCAGTGATAAAAAGGTGAATTGATCAATACTGTTATTTACTTTTTATAAATTGCTTTCAGTCTCTCGCCACCTCTGCTGGGATTCTGGCTCACTCGGCATTTACTCTCTGATGGATGACAAGGCCAGAAACACATGTCCTTTCTGTGGTTTTAATAGAATGCATAGTGACTCGCATCGGTAAATTATTCCCCTCCAAGGAGCGCAAGCACATATCTCACACGCATCAGCGCCTCAAACGGTTATGAATGCCCTTCGTTATCGATCATGCTGAAGCAGCACTCTGCCAATGTGTAATTAAAGAACTTGTAATAATGCCATACAAACACATTTAAGAAAGCAAATGCTTATAAAGGGTGGAAAAACAAACAAAATCAGAAACCCAATAATCTCAGGATAGCTACGGAATGAGAAGAGGAATAAAAGCAAATCAGAATCGATTACAAGGAGCAGCAGTGAAAATCCAGTCCCCAGAACCCAACTTTTCCCTTTTCCCGTCATTAGTTTTAGCAGCAGGTGCATAAATTATCAGCATCTCCAGCAGGATATTTACACCACCGCAGATCTATTTCCTTTCAAAATCTCCGGGTAGCAAAGCCTGGGCAGAACATCTCACTTCAGTAACTGCATCACAGTGAATCAGCTGCAAATCTCTTCAGGTTGCAGTGTTAGCGTGGGGTAAGACAGGAGACTCCAGGGACACGCTGCCGCTCACAGACGCGCTCTGCCAGGCTGGTGGCAGGTCCTGGGTTAATCCAGCACCAGCAAAGCCGGGTTGGGTCAGCTCACAGATCCATCTTGTCACTAGGACAGTGATTACCCTGCTTAAGAGACTTAATCGAAGTTATCTATCCGTCCAAATTCTGGCTTTATCACCCCCAAGCAGATATAGTACCTGCTCCTTATCTGCAGCACTTCACTGCAAGGGCACAGGAATTGATTTGTTAAGTTATAGAAAGGTAATTTGATAAACATGCTATATAAAGCATTAATGCATAGCTAAAATGAACGGTAATTTCAATATCTAAGCAGCAACAACAGCCCTGCACCCTGCAGTGCATTTCGCAAGTAGCCCTTGAAAAGGATATTTGAGACAAACTAAAAAAAAGGAAAACAGAAAAGCAATCTTTTCAACCATCATTCTCCAGAGGCTAATGGCAAATGAGCATCTTATTTTAAGAGGTCAGGTATTGAGCTTACAAGAAAACATGACTTTTAGCTTCTCGCTGTCGGAGATTTTAATTTGTAGGAGGTTTACAGAAAAATCTACAAAGGCGTAACTGCATCATTAGAACTGAATGCAACCAGGAAGATCAGAGCACTTATGCCATGTGTTCTGCTAATGGAGACAAGCGGCTCAGGCTAACAAGAGCCAAATCTTCACATCATTGTGTTAAAAATCTCACTTTGCACTTCTTTGCATCCCCAGCACTCAGAGCACCTCCGAGGTCTCTGCAAACAACTGAGCTTCGCCACCCACACGTCCCTTTGAGCCGTGCGGAGGCAGAAAGGAGCGTGCACTTTGCTTTTCAATAAGAGCAGCAGTTTTAAAAACAAACGCAGCCGTCTCCCTGTGACAGACACCAAGGCACTGGAGTTTGGAGAAAATGAGACTGATTTTGCTGGCTTCTTGTCCCTTCACCCCTGCACGAAACACAAGGAAGTGGTGCAAACAAGGCAGCTTTGCTGCTTTGCGTTGCTCATTTTCATTTAGCAAAGGTAGGAGGCCGAAGTAAGGTTTAAGGGCATCAAGGTGGCATTGAAATACAAAGCAGAGTCAGTAAGAGATTCATCCCTTGGATTTCCTATTCATCCCCACCAGGGGCTCACTCAGCCCCAACCCTTCTCTTCCTAGCAAATGGAGACACCCTGAAGAAGACAAGAGGCCTCAGCAAGCACCTACCCCAAACCAGGAGCAAGCACAAAACCTTTCAGCATGTTCATACCAAAAACAGCAGTTCCTGCCCTCTTCATACAGAAACCTCTCGGGTTTCCATCCTTTTTATGAGGTTTTCCAACAGATTTATGATTCCTCGGGCAGCCGGCTCCATTATATGAATTCTTTCACTCCATCCATCAAGACTCCTGCTCACCCCCAGCTTTATTTAGCCCATCTCCCGATTAGCTCTGAGAGTCATAGCACAGTAAGAACTTGACCGCTTTTATTCCTGTAGCACTTCTGCGATCAGGTTGTAACACTTTTTGCCCATGTAAGAAGGCAGCCTCAAACCTTCCTAGACAGAGGAACGGTCTACAGATGAGCCCATGGAAGCCAAGACGTAAAACTCAGTGAAAGCAACTCATCTTTCATCTACAGTGTGCCGCAAAGTTTTAGAACAAACCCAAGTCTGAAGCCATGACAGCAAAGGTCTTGTACTGATTCCCCCAGGTTGTCATCTATTTAATCTGGCCCAGTTTCTGCTACTTTCAACAGTAGCTATATGCCTTTCCTTGTCAGAAGGAAGCTATAAAGCTTGGATCTATACAAGCATTCAAATCAGGACTGGGAGGAACTGAGCAAAACAGAGAAGGGTTATTTTTACTTCTTATTTCTTGCTGCTTGCATCACACTCCTGCATGCACATCATGTCTCTGCAGGAGGTACTTACCATATGTCTGCTTGCTTTGGTTTAAATGTTTGAAACTGGTGTATTTATCCGCCTGGTCAGACACAGAGTGACAAAATGATGATATAATTCGCTAAGGGTCTTGTGGAAATAGGCTTATGTGGACTAATATATGAAAACAGAATTAGGATGCAACTAGCATTTCATCCTTGCCACCACATTTTCTGGATCTCTATCTTTTGCTCTGTTTGTGAATACAATTTGTGTTTTGACTCAGCGAAGGACTGAGATATATCTTAAGTTTATGCATACGCGTTTCTTAACCAATGGCCTCTAAACACGGGCAACAATCAAAAAGATCAAATGTATTATATTATTAAAAAACTGCTTTGCAATTGACAATGGGCATCTAACTATTTAAAATCCAGGGTTCAGTTTCTTTTTATTTAGCAATGATATCCAAAAAGTGTGTGAAATCAATTTTTTAAACACATTTCAAACGAAAACATTTCCAACATTAAAATACGTTTGAAGTGTAAATGCCCATCCAAAGCAGATCCCATTGCAGTGAGACTCCACAAATAAAAACTAATATTCTTGCTGGCAACCTCCGGGTTCATTTTGCTCTCCAGCCTCAGATCAAATCTAAGCTTTGAAGCTTAAAAGGAGTGAAATCCTGGCCACGCTCAAGCCAGCAGTTTGCTCCCAGATCCATCACCCTGGGTTTCTACCTGAGACTGCAATGCTAACGCAGCAGGCGAGGGACCCAGCGTGAGCTGTGCCTCCCTGGGCTGCTGCCCCATGCCCCTGCTCTCCCACCAGTGAACGGCATTACAGACACGCCACTGCTTTTGGAAGGCACTTTGATGTCTTCAAACGGTAATTGCTAGCAGTCCAAATGTTAGATGTTGTACTGCTGTTTCTCAGCTCATGGCACAAACAAGGGAAACTGGGAAGAGGGAGAAGAAATAACATGGGGTGCAAAGTCATGACCCTGTGGATGTTCAAGTCTCTCCTAAGACACACACCCCTTAGACCAAAGCACCTCGAATTAACTCACAAACTAATGCTGTAAACACCAAGAAGTAATTGCAAATAGTTTATCTATTTCAATGAAGCCTACTTTGAAAGTGTTCTTAGTGACTCCATCCCCCAGACACAGCTGAGTCCACGCTCCTGACAGCTGAGACAAAAGATCCCCTTGCTGCAGTTTCACAAGCTGCTTTGTTCCATCTGAGATGTGGTGGCTGCCTCTGGGCATGGCCAGCCTGAGATGATTCAACTCAGGTTACCCAGCAGTGGAAGAGGGATGAATGATGTGAGACCAGTTCGCACTTGTATAAAGGAAAAGTTCACTGGTGCAAGGCGTAAGACCACCCCAATATGCCAAAATTTTGGGATGGATCTGCCTATATCATCTCCTCACAGTGTTCCCTCCAAAGAGGCTCAAAGGTCTTCAAATGCAAAATAAGGTCCGGAACAGAGATGAAGATAATTAATCAAGAGTGAGCAGAAGACAGAGAAGAAAGAAAAAGGTTGATGTCTTGTTTTCTTGGTAGCCACCAAGTCCTGGCAGGCAGGTCTCCCCTCCACAGCTGGGGTTAGTCAGTGCAACCACTCCCTGTGTTGCAACAAACCTGTCCCTAAAGTGACCCCCTGTTCTTCTGAGTCCCATCAGCCTCTTCCTCCTCCTCCTCCTCCTTCCTCTCCTGGCAGTTTCCCCTCTCTACCCTCTGGCTGCAAATTCACCTTGCACCTTTTTTCCTCCCTCCACCTCTCCTTGCAAGGCTCCCACCAGACCCAAGCAATTCCGTTTTGCAAGGAACATAACACAACTATGAGCAAGGAAATAAAAATAATATTACTAATAACCTAACATAATATTAGTCTGCAGCGCACACCAACTGCTCAGCTGCTCCTCAGGGATGCATCCTTTGCCCTGACCCTTCAGCAGCTGTTTTTTTTCTGCGGTCTCTAGCTCTTGGAGGCAAGAACTACACATCCAATTTAATTGGGAATAAATCACCAGCCCTGTGAGTGCTACCAGGGAACCCCACATAACCTTTTCTCTCTCTGCTGGGCCTCTCTGATGTGCCAGGTTAGAAAGCAGTGGCTCTTGCAACTGCTAGTGAAAGTCTGAGCAATACTTACAGCTGATTGTAATTCCAAGCTCTACACCTCTTTTCTTGGGCAATTTAACGTGGAAAGTGCCGCTGCTGGGTATGACAGACTCTATAAAGCCAAAACAGACAAAAAGAAAACAGGAGAAAGGAGAGAGTTTTCATCGGCATGGATGGTTTCTTTGGAACCAAGAAAAACAAGCCCATCAAGCTCAGCTTTATTGGTTCAAATAAGGTTGTTCTCTGAGGCCCCAAGGACTTCAGGTTAAGATTTGGATTCTCATTAAAAATGCATGCTCTGAACATCAAGTGAAGTGCTCACATCACATTGTACTTTGGAGTTGAAGCAGCTTTGTAAATGTAAAAGAAAAAGACTTTTTTTTTTCCTTCCAAATACAAAGCTGCACTTTAGCTCCAGCCAATTGCTTCAGCTCTCTCCTTTCCTCAAGGCCATAGATTAATACAAATATTACACATATTAATCATCAAATGTTTAAAGAGCAGGTGGCTCCTTCATCTACTCACTAGGCTTACCTCAGCCAAGTGGTGAAAAGAAGGCTTTTATTGAAGGATCAGAGGAAGGACCCTCTGTCTTAATGAGCATTAGAGAACAACAAAAAAATGGGAAAGGCCCTCCTCCCAGGGTCTTTTCAGCCTTGCCTGAGCTCTAGCAAAAACCTGATGTAGTTTTGTGAACACACTCCCTCCTACAGGGTAGCAAAGGCACCGGCAGAGTCTGGCAGGTGGTAAGGAGCAGCAAGTCCTTTGGCACCTTACCTGCAACATCGAATTCAATTTCCAGCACCACTTTGTTCGTGAGCGCAGCATCCCGCAAAAGCTGATTAGCTTCCTCCATGGTCCCATCCTCAGTCGCAATGCCGTTGATAGAAAGGACTCGGTCTCCTACTTGCAGCAACCCACACCTGCAGTCCGCATTGGGAAAAGAGGGGAAGGGGACAAGGAGGCAGGGAAGAAGGAAAGGAGGAAAGAAACAACCCCACAGCCAGCCATGAGTTACTTTTACCAGACAAATCTGTTAGAAGACACACAGAGTACCCACAGATCCTGCAGAAGTGGCCTCAAAGAGATGATAATTCATTCTGCAATGTGCGTCCCAGGGCCAGGAGCCCCTGAGAGGTCACAAGGTAGCAAACCCTTGTAGTTTGCTTAAGCTCTAACATACTTCACTCTCAAATACAATACATATATATTTCTTTTATTTCCTGCAACTTCCAGGGAAAAAAGAAACCCATCCCCTCCTAAAAGTCAATAATACCATGGCCAAGACATGCGAGTGATGAATTGCAAGGACCTGAGCCCTCCTACCCTAATTAACAGTACACATCTCTCTCCGTGTGGCTGCATCCACTGGAAACCAAACTAATGGCACTGAAAATTGCACAGAGTCCTCTGCTTAATACATGGCTAATACTGAAGCTACAATCCAATGAACTCACTGAAACGTCTCGGCAAATTGGATAATCATTTATCCCTTGTAATTGCATTTCTGGAAGCCAAATGTACATTGATACTGTTTAACTGCCCTGAAAGGCCAATATTATTCTGATGTGATAGCCCGCCAATATAACCACAACTGGCACTTTGGGCTTTTTGGTTTAGACCCACTTTCACAAAGAGCATAGATCTGCAGGTTTTTTCACTTTGGAAGTCGAATAATGACAGCAGGGCTATGTTGGAGATGTACTGCTACAGCATGGTTTGCCTCTTGAGACTCTTCTGTATTTATAAGAAATGTTTGTTCACACATGAACCACTACATTCATTATCCATCCTTTGTTCTTCTTTTTTCTTCTTCTTTTTTTTTTTTTTTTAATGGACTGTGATCCCAGCAAGACAGTCCTGCACATTACCTCCCACAGCTAATCTGCACAAACCCATGGCTCTACAAAGACAAGAGTGTAGTGTTCCACATCACTGGCCATGGGCAATAGGTTGCCCGTCCTCCTCCTTCTCCACACTCTTCTGCAGTTGCTTGCTATAACCACATCTGTTCCATTTCCCACTCAGCACCTGTCTGTAAGGCCATTCACTTGAGCAGAGCATGGGAGAGCGCTCAACCATCACTAACGTAAGCTACGGTGTGGTTTCCAAAACAGACTCAGAGTTATGGAAACAAGTCTAAGGTTCACCTCTATGTTTGGAGTTGTTTTCCCATGAAGGCATCAGCTAGCCTGTTTTAAGCCTCTGCCAATCTTTATTCCCCTGCTGTTAAACGATCAACTACATCCTTTGTCCTGACCTTTCTAGAAGCCAGCTTCCACTGATATTTCATGCAAGACAGCTTTTTTTTTTTCTTTACAAAGAAACCCCAGTCTTGCAGGTTTTAAAAGTTTGTGGAGTGAAGCCACAACCTCCTACCTCCAACCATGAGGGTGAGGAGACCTGATGTGCCTCATTAACTCTTCAGAATGATTTCACCATCAGTTTCCTACTGCCATGTGCCCTTGCAATGGGAGCAGGGCCCTGGGAGCCAAGGCTCCTGCAGACCTCTCACTGACGCTGCTATGGGATCCTGCATGAAGTTTTCAGAGAGCTTTCCCAGAGAGTGCATGCATCTCCGAGCTGCACAGTCTAACATTAGAGCTCACAAAGTACCTTGAGATCACAGGAGGAGAAGTGCTTAAAAATCAAAGAACAAGAGTTCAAGCATCTCAAAGAGTGAAAGAGCCCTATGGGTGTGTTGGAGTCCATGACAGGAAGGTTTCCTTCAGGTTGCAGAGATTTGCATTTTGTTGTGACTCATTCCTTGGGCTTAAAGAAGCAGTGGAACAGTGGAGGTGTCCTGCTAGACACAGAGCAGTGAAAACTCAAGCCTTGCACTGGGGATGTGCTGAAGATCTCACTCGTCGTCATCAGCATCTGTGCAGTCACTCCAGCTGTGGAGTAAGCAGCAGCAGCTGTGACCACAGCCACATTGCTGGCTGCAAAAACCATCGTGTCATGCCCTTACACACCTCTGAGTTGACCTGCATGGGTCAAATGCACACAGCTGTGCGTGTACATCGCTGGGTGGGTTGCAGCCCCCAAAAGATCAAAGCTGTGCTGACAACATCACACAGCTGCTGAACTTCCCTCTTGCAAACTCTTCATCCTCAAAAGCCTGAAACATGATGATCTGTGTCTGAGCAGAGCCAGAAAACACGTAACACAGCAGGAAGCATTGATTTTGGATACTGGGATGGAGAAGCCAGATACTCTCCCACTGCTGTCAGTGACAAAAAAGCTGCTTGTTTCAAGGCAGCCAAGAAGGGACGTCAGGCTTCTTCCCATTACACCCTCTCTGCTGATAACAGGGGCTGAAGCACTGTCTCATTTTGAGCCTAAAGGCTTCATCTTGCATCCAGGAGACAAAACGAGGGGTGGGGTGGGAACGTCTGTTAGAGACTATTGTCTGTAAAACAAATCACAAGTCAGGGAGATGTCAGCTTTTGTTTGAAACTGCCTGTTGCAAGCTAAAACGAAGCAGATAATAAATGTGAAACAAACTAATTCCTTGAAAAGAGGGTGACACTGTCCTCACCAGTACTGCTCAAATTTGCTAAACACCCGAGAGGCAGCTCCTCCAGTCAAGACAGATGGGCAAAGCAATTGTGGATCATGTCCTGTGCACAGAAAATCGAGATTCACAGGCTTTGCACAAGAGTGTGTGAACGGGCATGACAGATGCAGGTGACCCAGTCCCTCTACCCCTGCTGCTCACCCACATTTGCAAAGAGCAACAACTGCAGCCCAAGAAAGCAGAGTCCAGCAGCCTCAACTGAGAGCCTAACTTGGGAAAGGGGAGAAAAATGGCTCCAATGTCTTGAGCTGTGGTTACAGCAGAACCTGTTAAGGCAGGGGAAAAGGTATCTAGCAAAGATTGAGCAAACAAGCTCTGTGGGATAATAAGAAACAAAAAGTGAAATGGAAACACCAAACTGCCTTTTTCACCTCCCTGTAAACCCAGTACACTTATCACTTCAAGCTAGGGAGCAAAACCAATGTTTCCCTGCCAGCCAGGAAGAGCAGCACAATCTAGGAAAGAAAGAAATACACTGGAGAGATTTAATCCCCAAATCAAATCCACACTGTAGGCACAGAGAGGATTGCTCCCTGCCATCAGAAAGCAGAGGGTGGCAGCCAAGAGAGCGCGAATCCTGCTGGCTGGGAGCAGCAAGGGAGAGCAGCGTGTGTGACATGTTAGAGCCAGGCGAGTCCGCACCACCAGTCTTTGCTTTCACTCCAGGCTTGGCAAGAGGATAAAGCAAAGCCAGGCAGATTTCAGCACATCTCCCTCCTCCCGGGGGACAGCAGGCTTTGTTGCTGCCTGATTTATAAAAGGACGTTGTTGCTCTGCAGTGTGAGCCAAGTTCACCCTGGTAATGGAGGATTGAAAAAGAACAAAATGCCACCACTTTGGTTTCTAAACTTTGTTTGCAAACAAACAAAACCATAAAAGGCTTTTGAAATCGCTCTTAACCTGCCTTGCTTGGGACAACACATTTTCCTATTCCAGTCCCTTGCCCTAGTCCTCCCAGCCTGGCCTTGCACACAGCCCAGCGCCAGGCACTCGTGCTCCTCCCTGCCTCTGCATCGGCCACCTGGAGACACACAGAGAGACCAGACGGCACAGCGAGAGCTTGCATTTGCAAAAGGAAACACCAGTCCCATGCTGGGGCTTGATCCATTCAGCACAAGAAGCATCATTACAGGGCATCTACTCTGTAGTGCGCAGGCACTTGAGCAGACTTTAAACCCAGCCAGCGAAGGTTTTGGAAGAAGTTTAAGCAGAGCTCCCATGCTGAGGCTCGGCCACTGCAGAAGTCATGGCTCTCCGTTTCCCCAGGGGTCACACAGAGCAGTTAATGCTGCTCCTCCATTCTGCTCTTTTCCCAGCATTATTGAGCCGAAAGCAGAAGTGCTTAAATGCACCTCAATCTGCCCCTCAAACAGAGCCCTCCTCAGTGCTTCAAAACTTTTAGGCCAATTTATAGAGCTGGGCTCTGCTACAATGAAACCAGGCAGAAAACAGTTTCTGGGGCCCGTTTGTGTATGTTTTTCCCCTTTCTGCAACCAGACAAAAGCTTTGTCTTTCAATGAGAAAGAAAAGGAAAAAGAATAAGAAAAAGCAAAAGAAATAAAAGGAATGGGAATGGCGCTCTCACACAGACACACGCTCCCTTCCTCCTCCTCCCAGAACAGCCGTAGCCTGGTGCCAAGACGTTCACCTGGGATGCGAGGGAGGCCGTGGTCAGCCGACGAGTGCAGAAATGGCAGTGACAGTAAACCATGCCCAGTGAAGAATGGGAGATATTACAAGGATGATAGTAAATATCTAAATGAGCCTCTGAGGAGAGAAAACAAACCAAACCATGAAATGGTCAGCAGCAGCACCATCAGCATCCAAGGGCAAGGTCTCTAACCTCTCTGCCGGGCTGTCAGGCTCAATGAAACGGACGAGAGGTGGGGAGGACAGGGTTTCGGTAGCGAAGATGCCTCCCTGGAGCTGAAGTCCGAAGCCATTCAAAGGGTCTCCCCTGAGCACCACCTCCGTCGTCTCCGTGTGGACTATCTGCCCACCAGGACCCACTGTGCTGGAGGCCAGCGACACTGTGAGGGAGAGGCAGAAGGTCAGGGCAGCCACAGTCAGCATCACAGACCTTGGCCTGGCTGTGAGGCCGGTGACCAAGGCTGAGGGAGGCTGTGGCAGTGCTGGGATGAGCTGTCCCGCCCAGCTAACAGCCAGCAAGGGCAGTAAGGACAGCGAGGAGGGCACGCGCACCCGTCCATCCCATCCCCAGCCCCTCACCACTCTTACGTGAGCTCTTGTGCTCCTTCTTCTTCTGCCTCCTCCTCAGCATGGTGGTGCGGGGGCTCATGGGGTGGGAGCTGCGAGGTAGCGTGTTGGAGTTCTGGCAGGGGAAGCCCTGCGCGTTCATGGTGGGAGACGAGAAGTTGGCAGCCACCAGAGCTGGGGAAATACAGAGCGTGTTAAAGCACACACAAAGAAATGCAGTTCTGGGTTCACCCAATAGATATTCACCCCATTCCTAACAGTTTTGAACTAGTTCCTTCTTCCCAGGGCTCAAGCTGAGGTGAGCCCACATCCTGGGCTTGTAGCTCCAGGAGAGCTATCAGGGAGGGCTTGGGCTCAAGATGGACATTGCTCTCTGGCTTGCAGACTCCAGTGACTGGCCTTTGAGGCTACCAGGTGAAAAACGTGTCACTGATGCAGGGCAGCCAACAGCTGGTTGGCACAATGGCACTAAAGAACCTTAAATGCATAGGAAGAGAAACCAGAGCTTGAACTTCCTGAGCAACTGGGCTCCCCTGCTTGCTTCCCAATACACAGCACAATGTTTCCTGCCTGCCTCACTGCCCTAAGACCAGAAACCTGGGGCTGAACAGAATCTGCTTCCCGCAAGAGCTGTGTTTACAAACATATTTTGAAGCATCCGTAGTCCTTCTATCACGCAGTGCAGTGCTAGGGCCGAGCTGGATGCCTTGGTGTACCACGTTCCTACACATCACCAGGGCTGCCCTCCTTGTCCCACAGCAACTCATTTTTTTCCCTGGCCCATATGAAAGCAGGACACAGGGGTATGGGATAAGGGGATGGTAGCACTGGTCTGCCCAGCACACTGCTCTCATTGCAGTTACCAGCTCAGTGCACGCAGAGCAGCAGGCACCCAATACTGATTTTGCACCTCAGCATTGGGCCTGTAGAAAAAGACCCAGGTGACTCTGGAGGAAATAAATGACAGCCCAGGCCACAGAGTTGGAGAGGCACAACACGAACGCATGCAGGAATGGGGACAACACCGTGCTCTGGGCTTACATTTGCAGTAGTCCTGTCCAGACGTCTGGTTCCAGGTGGGTGTCTTGCAGTGCCCAGGGTGGTGGGTGTGACAGTAGTTGACGCAGGGGTCCCAGCAGTGGTGGTGGTCGCTCTTCTGCACCTTGACTGATGTCACCCAGGGGAGCAGAAATCAGCACAGGCAGGGAGGAGAAGTGAGAGAAAGAAAAAGTAAGAAGCATAAGGCAGGAGATTGTAGGACAGAGCCTCATACCAGCTCTGAACATGCCAGAGTGCAACCGTGGTGTGTCAAGCACCAGCAGCAAAAACGCATCCCCGTGTAACCTCGTGACACTTGATGCAAAGTGGCAGATATCCACCCATTCCCCTTAAAAAACTCCGTGTCCTGAGCCAACAGCCTGACTAAGCTGTGCTGGCAGCGCACAGATGTCATTACCATTTGCAGTCTGTTGTGCAACGTGCAGAAGCTGCCTCCAGCCACGAGTTTCCCACAGAGACCATCGGCGTTATCCGACAGCACCAGGGAAACCTCCTCGTGCTGTTTCCCACCTTGCTGCCCTCCCAGGACAGCACTCGATGCCTTCCACACGTGCCTAGGAGCGCTCTGAGCACTTCTCTTGGCTTCAGCGTTTGGATGTTCAGTGGCTGCTCTTGGCTAGCAATCTGTCGCAGGGTGCACATATGGAAAGGGTGGACTGCAGCTTACCAGAACAAAAGGGATTTTACACGCTGCTGCTTACAGGCAATTACACAGGGCCACCAACACAGGAAGAGATGCCAACGCTATGGCAAACGGCAAATTAAAACATGGCACCAACGTGGCAGGCTCTATTCAAGGCCACACAACAGCTTTAGCTGCAGTGTGGCATCCATTGCCTAGAAATCCCTTGTCCCAGGAACTGTAGCTTTGCAGCATCAGGTCCCGATGCCACAAATCCCCTCTGATGTGCCTCAAACACACCCCCAGGCACAGGTCCCTGTTCTCCTCTCACTGATGCTCCTTTTGCTCCTGGGCAGCACAGGGCAGAGTCAGTTGGCCTTGCCCAGCAGCAATGAGTTCTCTCTCCTGAACCCCTGCACCACGCTGTCTGGATCAATTTTCTTCTGTGAGGACTCGCCAGCTAATGAGCAAGATTGCAAGTGTCTCTTTTGTTCAGCTGAGCACGAACAGCATCCCACAGCAGAGCATCACAGCTCTTAACCTTGCAACTGCTGGCACTCTCCCAGCTGAGACCTCCTCCGGGCTCTGTGCTCTCCACACAGGTGGGACCCCCACCGGAGCTGGCACTACCAGAGCTTTCTGAGCGTGCAAACCTGGGAGAGGGACTCAGTTTATCCAGTGTGTCCACCCAGAGATCTCTTATAAAGGTCAGCTGTTAGCGTCTTTTAACACTGAAAATCCATTTTTCTTATCTGAATCCTTTAGGTCAGGTTTTCTGACCAACATACTTACTATTTCAAAGTATTTGCTAAACATTTACTGAGTTTAGCACCTACTCTATAAAGCTCTTAAAATGTCCATTTCCAGCTCTGGGGTTTCAATTTTGTGGACTCAAAAGGAAATTCAGAGTCAGCAGGCTTTTAAAAACAAAAATCCAAAGAGCAAGTGTGGCTGCATCTAGACAAAAACAGAATTCCTAATAAAATGAAATACTTTGAACACAAGTGACAGAGCTTATGGGCGTACATACAAAATCATTTAATCCATTTATAGTAATTAAACCTCTCCCATTTGTCTCTAAGTTCTTAGCCCATATCTGACACAACAGAAAAAGGCCTACGAAACTCAGATGTCAGTGCAGTGGGGGAAGAAAAGAGGTTTGGGACAATAATGGGATAAAAACCTACAACAGCCTTCCCCAAGCTTTCTGCACATCATCGGTGCCTGAGGAAAGCCACCCATCCCAGCGCTGCTCGCAGGCACCATCCGCTCCCACTGATCTTGTGAGCAGGGCATAATCCTCCCACAAACTCTCCAAATGCCCCCAGCACTGCAGAGAAAGCAAACTCTGTTTGACAAATCCTGTGCTTCAGCATTAGACCGCAAGGACCATATTTTTTTCATGGAAGCTGCAGCTTCAGATCTCTCTCCACTTCCTCAGTAACCAGATTTTCATTGCACAAGAAGCCGTATTTAAAAAACATCACAAGCCCCATGCAGGCACACGTCGGATGGACTCAGCAATGCAAGTGCCAAGCAGGGACACCTCTGCACCATCTCCTCTCCTCAGCTGCTTTCTCTGGGCTTCACTTTCCTGCCAACCAAGACGGTTTGCTTTTGCATGGCCCATCTTTCCTTACTGCCCTTGTTTGTTTCCCTAAACTAAGAAAGAGCAGCCTGTGGAGCTGGCTTTCAGTGTCTGGAGCAGAAGATAGAGTCTCTCCTAGGTCCTAATGCAGATCATCAGCTTTGGTGTGGTTCCTTGGCTCCTCACCATGGGCTGCACAATGCTCTGGCTGGTTACACCCCTGAAGAGCACTGCTTCATGAGCTGCTCCTCTTGTCCAAAGCGCTCTCTTTCCTGTCCCCACCACCTTTTCCATCCCCATCAGCACTGGTGAAGGTTTAAGCCCAAGCACTGGTGCTCATCTCTGCCTCCTAACAGCCATGTCGATGAACTGCATCCTCCCCTTTGATCCCTCATGTGTTAGAGTTGAACAAAAAGCGGGGACAATCGTTACACCCCTTATTTATTCATACTGGTGTGTTGCAATTATTCTCACAAGTTTGCCTGCTGAATTTCTGCCACAGCAAACTGGCCTGATATGTGGAGGTACAGGTAAAAACGCTCCGAGCACACAGATCTGTCCTTCCACAGATCTCCCTCCTCCGGAGCCGCTGCTGAATGCATATATTCATTCTATATTCTGAAAGGAGATTAGGAACAGGGCACTAATGGAAGAAGGAGAATAGTTCATTTTAACAGCCACTGAAAAAAAGATTATAGCTTTCCATTTTTTCTTGGGCACAAAGGTCAAGTCATCTGTCCCCTTTGTTAAATGGCTTTAATTCTGCACAAATTGGACTGGACGTGTAAGAGATTTATTTCTAGACATGAAGATGTTATTAGAGTTTATGTTTCACTGCATCACGTTAAAGAAGACAACACAGATAATTTCTTCCTTTCACCAAACCTTCTTTTCCCCAGAAGAGAATAGAGAAACGAATTGGGCCTGGGGCTCCTGTGCACCAAGATTATTAAAATGCACATTCCTAAGAGAGAAGTGACTCAAAATGGATGCAAAAGGGGCTGGTACTGAACCAGCTGGAACAGATGAGTTACGAGAGGCCCAATGTAGATTCTAACAAAACTGCAGGCAGCAGTTGCAACAAATCTTATAGTGAGGCTGATTTCACAAATATGTATATATGAGAGCCTGACTCAGCCTCCCACATGGAAGAAAAAACTAAAGGTAAGCAACAAGAATGCTCATAGGACTCCTAACATTTGAAATTTACAGGTATTTACAGTTTGATGAGCAAGATTTTTTTCTAGTATTTCTTTAGAGAGAAAAAAATAACAAACAAAACTCTGGATGCCTTTGCTTTGCGCCTGGCTGCTCACACACAGCTGTCATTCAAACAGGCTGGGACAAAAAATGAACACTTGTGCTTCAGCTTTATTTCCTAAGAAAGTCCAGCAGAACCCTGCCTAGCTGCTGACATGTCCTTTACAAAACCTTACCAGGCACCAGTCGATGAAAGCTAAGCTTGTAAAAACATTTGCCAGCACCAAAGTTGTCTTCCTCCCTCTCCACTAAAGTCTCTTTATCCAAAGTACTAAGAGGCAGCACTGCAAAACCTTGGGATTCCCAACTCCCATTTTTCCGTTCAAGCACAGATGTTACCTTTTTTTTTTCCCAATTCAAATCCTTGAGGAACGTCATCTAATCACGTGCATTTCATCAAAACAGTCTGTTGTGAGCATTCAAAAGCAGTGAGAACCACAGTGGGAACTTCAAGTGAGTTTTGAGGGCAACCAACAATGTTTGCCCACAGGACATACCTGTTTCTGGAGGCTTCAAAGGCAGCCTGCTTTGGTGAACAGGTAATATCTCCAGCTTGACATTTTCTGAAGTGGCAGCTAAAAGCTGAGTTGCCTCTAATAAGGAGCAGTGCTCTGTGCTCGTGCCATCAATGGAGAGAATATGGTCACCAACATGCAACGCGCCACATCTGCAAAGGAAACAGCAAGAGAGGTAATTATATATGCGGCCAAAATCCATGTCCTTGTGGCTAGAAGCAGAAACATACAAAATCCAGCTGTTTTGCTTCAAATGATTTATTTCCATATCTCATTTTTGACTTTCAACTTGAACATTAGGTTCAAGCGTTGACAAAAACATCAATTTAGATGGTCAAGTCAGGCTGCTGGTGTCTTGGGAAAGATGTTTCAAGCTTTTACTAGTGCACAGTCGCAGCCGCTCTGGATGGCTGGGTGTTCACCCAGCAGTGTGGTGGGTGCTACCAGCCAGCAGTTCAGTGATGTGACTACTAGAGTGATAAGCTGACTTGCATATCAAGAAAGGGCTCTAGCCAGAAATTTCCTGCCATTCCACAGCTCCAAAGCACTCAGTCCTGAGGTTTTTAAAACAGAGCTCAGCTTTCACGTGCACTGAATTACATTTGTTCCTGGTGAGGAGTGTCCACTGGTCAGATATTTTTAGCATGCTTGGTGATAAGAACATGTGGGCATGGCCATTTAAAGGAGAGGCAGGGAAGTATGGTAAATAACTAACAAGATGACAAAAAAAATCAGTGGAGAAGGGAAAAGAAGCAGAGCAGCCTGTTCAGATCTTTACCTGTCCACCACACTGGCCGGCTTGATCTTATCAATGACAATGACCTGCTTGTTCCGATGCGTGGTTGTCGTCAGCGTGATTCCCAGTGTAGATCCTGGAGTCTTTGCTATTTCAACCAGTAGAGGACCCGAAGCATTTGCTACAGTATCTGCAAAACAAGAGGGTATCTGAAGACACTTCTCCTACAGACTTTTCCTGCACTAAATGCAGAAGCAGACGAGATTGGACAATTGTGCTGACCTGACCTGAGCATAAGTAAATCTGTAGTTGGGACTTCCTACACCCCCACAACTTAGCATTGCATGGTTAATTAGCAAAGAAAGCCTTTCAGTACCTAAAGAGGACCTACAGGAAATCTGGGCAGGGACTCTTTGTCAGCGAGTGTAGTGATAGGACAAGGATTAATGGTTTTAAACTATAAGGGTAGATTTAGATTAGATATTAGGAAGAAATTCTTTACTATGAGGGTGGTGAGGCACCAAAGAAGCTGTGGATTCCCCATCCCTGGAAGCGTTTAAAGCCAGGCTGGATGGGGCTTTAAGCAACCTGGTCCGGTGGAAGGTGTCCCTGCCCATAGCAGGGTGGTTGGAATCTGATGATCCCTGGGGTCCCTTCCAACCAAAACCATTCTACGATTCTGTGATTCTAGGATATTACAACAATTCACACATGGAAACAACTCTCCTGCCTCTCCTTTTTTGGGTTAAATAACAAGACCAAGGAAGAGAATGCTCAAAGTCTATGCAGCAGTCACATCAACTTAAAAGAAAAGCACAAAAGAAAATCAGAAGGACATCACCATTTAAGGTTTCTTCCCAAACAAACCCAAAAAAAGGCACAGAGAAATAGGATTATGCTTTCTGAGGTATTCAGAAGTCTTGCATGCTGCTGACCCACCAACACAAGCCAGCAACTCCAGCACCAGCTCAGGAATATCGCTGCAGCTGCTTGTTTCATTTCCACTAGTGTGGCTCTGGGAGCAGAGACACAGAGCTCCCTACCCACATGCTTACAGAAGCCTTCTCTCCCCCATCAGACAATACAAGGGTAGCTCATGTTTAAACGATTAATTTCTGCAATAAGCTTAATGCATGCTGTAAGTGAGACTATGAAACTCCTACAAAATTGCACCTGTTAGCATCTGCTTCCAAGGAATGGCTGGCAGAGCCCTCGGAGAGCCTGATGCCTCCTCAGCACTTAATTATTCATGGGGAGGCTTTCCTCTTCCAAAGCTATGCTCCACTGAAAATGCTGATGCTACTCAGCTCCAAAATGTGATGCATGGCCCATTCTTGTTCTTTGACAAATGGGAACATTGATGCAGATCTTGGGAGCTAAGCTGCAGGAAGGTCCTTCGTGAGATTTGTTAAGATGCTACGTCCCTGGAGACTTATTTTTCCCTTGTGTAGGGATCAGCCAGGGGATGTTCAGGCTCTGATCTACTCACAGCACCCTTTTTCCTGGGGGAGGAAGGAGCACGACCAAGCCACATTTAAGATTACGCAAGGCTTCAAATAAAACACTGCTTATTCTCTGCTGGAAAGGACCACTGGAGAGACCCGCGGGCCCTGGCAAAAAGCACAGCTCAATCCAAAGTGCACACAGCATCCAGGCGAAGCCTGTGGGAAGTGCACTTAAGCTTCATTAGCAAAGGAGGCACCAAGAGACCAAGGATCTCCTCCAACAGCATCAGCTATACGTTAGTTTTTCAGCCCATGAGTGTCCAGCACATATGCTCCAAAAAGGGATTTACTCATCACATGTATATATTCCTCCAGCCAAAGGGGAGATAGTAAAAATGGCCACGGAAACAGCTTATTGGGGTGTTAGATCTCTGTTTCTTCACAAGAAAAACACCTGCTCCTCTCGGTTTCACCATTGTCCAAGCTTTTCATCTTTGCCAAGTGTTTCCCAGGAAAGTCTCAGCACAGTGGTGAGAGGAAAGGACCATGGGCGCCTTCTCCCATGGCAGGACCCAGCTTTCAGTAACACTCCAGGAAATCACAGTCATTCCTCCAGCCCATGGTCCTTGCTACCCCTGTGCACTACAGCCACCCTGCTGCCCCTTTAACTCCCACCTCCAGTGGCACAGACCAGGATTGCTCCAAATACATTTTACAGAGGTATTCGTTGAGGAAATACCAACCAAGCCTCTATTAATTATTCTATGGAAAGATTTGGCTCAAATCAAAGGTCAGGAGTCTGCAGTTTAGCAATATTTGTGAGGCATGATTAACACCCAAGCTAATTTGAACAGAAATGCTGAGAGGACAGGGCAGGCCAGGCAGCAACCTTCCTGCAGGGAGGCAATCCCCTTGCTGCTTCAGCACCACGAGGTGTGCCTGCTCCACCAGGCACATCCACAGCCTCCCCCTGCATCTGTGGATGCTGTTTTGCATGCCTGTGCTCACTGTCATGGAAGGCTTTGAAGGTGTTTGGCGAGCCATGATCTGCGCCGTTTTACAGACTGAGAAACTGAGGCACAACTGTCATGCAACTTTTTGTAAACATATGTTTTTTAATGGATAGCCAGAAAGCTTGTTCAATGGGAAACAGAAAGGAATCCCACCTAATTCCTCTTTGCTGGATGAAGACCTACACCTCCTGACACTGCAGAGGTGAAAGCATGTACCCGATCCTCATCCACCTTCAGAAAAACGTTTTTAGTAATCAAGTAAACCTTTGTCCTCCACCTTTTTGAAGACATTTTCCTTTTAGGTGGCATTAATTAAATGAATAGGATAAATAAATTGCATAGGACCCTGTTAAAATTCAGTATCAGCAGCTCTGGTCCAAAGTCAGTCCCAGAAGCCCAGCTAACATCTACCCCCAAATCCTGCCTGCATCTCTCCTTCTGAACCCAAACTCCACCTATTTCAAAATGCACAGGGGGAAATTCAGCAGCCACCAGGTGACTTACTGCAGATGTAATGAACCCTAACCCTTTCCAACAAAACAGAAAGAGGAAAGATGATCAAAACTTGCTCAAGTACAGCAAATCCCATTGCCCTGTCCACTTGGCTGACCCCTGGTCCCTGGAGGACACAAAGGGCTGTGCAAAACCCACTCACACCCATACGCTTGAGGAGTACTCATCCTTATCATGGTGGACACAAGGGAGGCAGAGCCTGCTCCATGCGGTCAGACACCCCAGTGCTGAAGGTACAGGAGAGCTGGTTTCCCCACCGATTAAAGGCTGGGGATCGGCAGCTGTTTTCTTAGTGCTCGTTCTCTCAAAAGTTTATTTTTAAGGAAATAATTAGAGAGGAAGGAGAGGACCCAGCAAATCTCTGCTCGTTCATCATCTCTAGCAGAGAGTTTCCCCCTCCATGACTCAACCCTCCCGGCTTGCAGCCCAGTGCCTCGTGTCACGGCACACACAGCTTATTTACAGAATAACTATTCAAATGCCACCAGTTTCTGGCTGATCAGTTTATTTGTTGGATTTTTTGTGCGTGTTATTTTTACCCATTTTTAAAAAGGCCCACAAGATAGAGCGTCGCCACAGGAAAGCATCTGTTTATTGCAATGTTTATCTGGCATCAGCAAAAGGCAGAGACTTTCCCCATGCCCAAGGGAGGTGCGTGCCCAGTTTGCGCTCCTTTTAAATGGAAATTAATTTAATTCCTTCAGTGGCCTTGAGAAATCTCAGCCAATTTGACTGCAAGCCTGCTGCAGCCCCATCCTACGCTGGCCTCCCTGGTGGAAGCCAGCAGCCGGGGGATGCTTGGCGGCGGTGGCGAGCAGCTGCTGCAGCCCTCGCACCGAGAGCTCCACGCAGCTCATCCTCAGCACACAATTTGGGCTGGGAAACTGCATGGCCGGCTGGGGACTCCATGATTCAACACTCCCCTGCAGCAGCTTTGGTCTCTCACCAAGGACAGATGTGGCAAAACAACTTTCCCTCCTCTAGGGTCAGCCCACACCTCTCCACTGGTGGCATCCCCGGCTCTTTCAATGAATCAAGCAAACGGCGTGGCCACGTGCTCCCCAAGCCCCTTCAGCAAGAGCTAGTTTTCAAAATGGGAACAGGGCTGCCAAGGGGGAAGCCTCGCCCTACCACCACATTTTAAAAAACTGCCAGCGGAGTTGTTACTTTTCTCCCCAAATCACAGAGCACACCTTGGGAGGCGGTGGGCTGGGTGAGGGAGGGATGCCAAAAACCATTAGTACGACTAAGGGCTTGGTTGGCACTCCCTGGGCAGAGGATCTGTTTTACTGTGTGGTCTCTTCATCCCATTTAACTGCAGGTCCCCAGCATCCTCACGGCCTCCCTTAGCATGCACAGATCCAGGTACTGCTTTCCCTCAGCTCTCCTCAAAGCTCAGGTCCCAGACACCTGCTGCACCCACCACATCTTGTTCATCTGTTCAGCTAAATGCGGTGCTCCCTCCAGGCTCCTAGTGTCCCCACAATGCTTCCAGCACCTGCTTTTCCCTTCTCTCATCATCTTCCCTTGGTTGCTAAAGAGAATGTCTGTAATATTTGTGATTTGGGGATGAGGCACTCATCCTGCTGCAGTTATTAGCCGTTGCCTTGGCAAAACTGTCTGCAGAGATTGTTTTAAGCTACATGTTCTGCATCATCTTGCCTTTAAAGAAAGCATCCCCTTTATGGGGATGGGGAGGAGCAGTCTATGAAGAAATTAACTGAAAAGGGGCTTGTTTTATACCTTCTTGGGATGTACCTACTGATGGCCCACTGTATAGCAACACAAGAGGGAGAAGCACTGCACAGAACCTGATATTGCTTGTGTTCAGCTTCAGGTGGGAGAGTTCCTCAAGAAATACTGAACACTTTCATGACTATCTTTTGCTCCAAGGCAAGATCTAAAACAGTCAACTTGCTGCAACATTTGCACCAGGAGACCATACAAACAAGCAAACCTACCAAAGCCCATTTCCCACATACCACTAAATGTTTGCTTCTGTTCAGACTGCAAAGCTCTGTGCAAAATCCCTCCCCAGCCCTGCCTGTCCCGCATCCTGGGCAGGACAGCCCTTACTGACCTCTGCAAAGCTACCACAATCAAAATCTTTGAAAAAGGTAGACAATGCGGTTTGGGTAGTTTCTGATTTCCGTAATTTAAGAGTTCCCTCTTTTTCTTGAATGCCAGCCAACTTCTAAAGAGCAGCTGCTACTGTAACATGGCAGAAGCCAGGCAGCAGGCAGGTAACTGCAGAGCCATCCAGTTTTCCTTCCAGCTGTCCCAGCAGGGTGCGTGTCTCTGTGACACAGCTGCCCAGCTCCTGGCAGCCTCTCTCCCCAGGGGAGACAGCTCCGTACGCCCATGCCTGTGGAGTTTGTACTGAATGGAAGGGTAGTTTGTGGGAAGGAGACAGAGAAGGAAGCACAAAGTCCTCAGGGGTTGCAGAAGGAGTTTGCTTATTCTGGAGCAACCCTCTTGCAACAAGTTCTGGTGTTCTCAGCTCTCTTTGCTTGGCAGTGGGGTGGCATTAAACTCTCTCAGCTACAGATCCTTTTGATTTCCTTCCTCACTGATAAATCAGGAAATAACTTGATCTGACTCCTATTTCTCGCTGGATCCCAGGCTCAGATGTGCTGGACTGGTTTGTGGGATTTGCAGAAGAGACTTCAAACTGGTCCAGCTTGTGGCTCCTGTGCAAGCAGAAGCCCCTCTGGAGACACATATACAACACCAAAATCGAACGCACAGCTCAGTGAGCTTCCAGAGCCAGCACAGCTTCAGATTCTGTAGTAACCTTAAACTCATTAACAACGCTCCCTGCAGTAACAGCTGTGTGTCACAAAGCCAGCTCAAAATGACTTTACAGTAGCTAATAATAAATCCTTTCCCTGAGCTTGAAACTGAAAATCAAATGGAAAGGAAAAAAAAAAAAAAAAACCCACTCAAAGTTGCTATCTACTGTGTAGATCATTTTTAGAAATACCCATCCTCTGCCCTCCAGTAAGTTCTGTCTTTTTGGGGTCAATCAGTTGGACACTCCTCGTTTATTGCAGAAGCAGATCTGAACTGAAAGTTCTAAGAAAGGGAATAGCTCTAGAGTTAAACAGGGTCAAAATTCAGAACCAAAGCCACTGCCACTTCAAGTCAATGCCTGCTTGCAGCTCATTGCCCTGCTCACATTTAATACCGGTATTTGCAAGGCTGGCAGAGTACCAACATTCCAATCCCCTTCAACTCTGACTTCTCCCATGTCCTCTTTGTCTACATTAGAAATTCCTCCTTTTCCCCTTCTAAAATCAGTCGACACTCCCGTCAAGACATGTCACTGGATAAGGACATTTCAAATACCTCCAACTAAGCCGCCTTTGAACTCTATCCCCTAGCCCATGCTGGCAGCACAGTGCTCAGCAACTTTTGCGCTGAAACTGAGTATCCCAGTTGCTGCCCCCAGTCTTGCATACTTTCCAGGCTGTCAGAGAAAATGCCACCCCAGCCATTTTGGCCTTACCCATGATGGTCACATCATACTCTATCTGGAAGAGTGCCTCCTGGCTGCACTGCCGCAGGATATTGAGGGCGTCAGCGTGGGTCATGCTGTGCAGAGGAATCCCATCAACGCTCAGCAGCCTGTCCCCAATTTTCAAAGACCCTTCCCTGTAGGAACCAACAGGCAAAAATTACTTTTTTTTTTTTTTTTTAATTTATATATTTTTATATGTGTGTGTAGTTATATATAAAGTAAATTACTTTGATCCTGTAAGAGTTGAACACTCTCTGGGACAATAGCTTGGGTTATTTATAGTGTCAGGCCCATCACATTAAATTAGCAGCCTGAGAATAGATAGGCTGCCTCCTGCTTTCTAATATAGCAGCAGCTCTTCATCTGCACAGGGTTAATTAGGTAGCTGCCTCCGGAAGAGGAGTTTCTGGTGTTTAGGTCATAAACCTCACTGTATCTGGTGCTCATAGGCCACGCTATGAGCACCAGATCCAATCTGCCTGCACACCACAGACCCCACACCACCTCTGTAGCACCACAGCACAAGCAAGAGAGGCCTTGGGGTGTCACCAGCAAGGAGGACAAAAAGGACACATGTCCAAAAATGTGGTGAAAGCTGCCCGTCTGTCTTGTGAAAGCAGACACTGGAGGAGCATTACCTGTCTGCTGGGCCACCTGGCCTCACGTAAGTGAGCACCAGCGGTCTGGACTTGTGCCAGTCTTCATGGGCTCCCCCTGTAAGCAAACCGGGAAAGCCGTCAGTCACTGGAGGTTTCAAAGTCTGAATTAGAGTGCTGCGGAAGTAGAGACATTTATCACACAACAGCTGACACAGCTTGAAAGCAATGCAAAGAGTGCCCTAGATTAGGCAGCCGGCAGTCCTTGAAGGCTGCACAAGATGCTCTCCAGGGCACACTTTTGTTTCTCATCTGAGGTTTATGACATTCACTACCTTTCTTTTCTCTTCCTGCTTCCCATGTCACCTCTGCCAGTGATCATTTCTCACCGAAGAAGCCACTAACCTCGTAGCACAAAGCCAAAGCTGTTGCCTTCCTTGTAGAGGGACACCTCGATGGTCTTGGGAATAATGCCAGCACTACTCTCCGGCACTAAGGGAAGAGAGAGAAGCTTGGTTATCCCACACAAGTCTTTTCCATGCCACTCTACAAAATAATATCAAATAACAGCATTAAAACAAAAGTCCCTACCTCCATATTGTATTGTGCCTGTTTGGCGGCCAAAAAAAGTACGAGCCAGACACATGTACCTTCACTAGAGCCAAGCATCATGTTTTGGGATGACTGGACCAGTTCAGTGTTGTACATCTCACCTCAAATTTGTCTTGGATAATACTCTGACATTCAAGTAAAACCCTCTAGTTTATCAACCAGCTTTAATGTGTTCAGTATTACTCAAAAGCCAGAAGCTTCTGCTGCAGATGGAAACTTATTTAAAAAAAAAAAAAAAAAAAAAAGAGCAGCAGCAGCAGTGTAAGGACAGCCACTGGCTGACCTTAAAGAAAATGAAAATCCCAAATCCTCAGCGCAAAAGGTTGAGTGTTTTTTTCCCTTTCCTCCCACATTTTGACTTTAAAAAAAGATTAAGTGAATCCCTTAAACTGATCCTAGGGCAATTTAGTAATGTTATGTTAAATACACAGTACTGTTTAATGTACAAAAGTAAAGAGAAAAAGAAAGAAAACTGTTGCTGTCTCTTGCCGTCCCCTGTTATTTAATGATTTATTGAAGTACTGCTGTGAATATGAGACAATTTCCCAGCCTTCTCTGATGGTACAAGGCATTTTAGCTTAGTCTGCTCCAAAAAGATCAATTCCTAATCTTCAAAAGAGAGAAAAGACCAGGAGCTCGACTTCAGCCTGGCAAGTTGGAGTGAAAGACAACCCGAGCACATCCAGCCAGCCTTTCCCTTTGGCTCAGAAGGGATTTTTGAAACCACTTTCCCCTCTGTCCTCACAAACCACACTGATTCTCACTGCCAAGCTTTCCAAGGACTTGCAACATGCCCCAGTTAGGGTTAAACTAATCCAGAAGATGCAGAGCTGAGGCATGGTACCCCCTCGCAGGCAGGCAGCCCTGAGGACAAGGCCAAATAAACCCCCAAAGCAGCCCCCGCACATCCTGCACAGGATGCTGACAGGGATGCAGCCTCGAAATACTTCAGAAGGGAAAAGCTTGGGGCACAGGCAGATGGGTGATACATACCAAGAAAAGAGCATAAAGCGTCCCCAAATGAGTTAGGAAGCTGTCCAATTTCTGTCCTAAGCAGCCAAGCATGAAGTTCTGCAGCAGCCTTTGGTAAGAGCAGTGGGAGCAGGGAAACCTAAGCTGGTGCTAATGCAGGGCTCGCTTTATTCATGAAAGCGATGATGTGACACAGTGGCCTGAAAACTAGACTTAGACTTGCAAGGTCTCTTCCAAAGCAGGAAATTACAAACTGGGGAGAAAAACTGAAAGCCACAAGCGCAAGCTATTGAATTGCACTATCCTTCTGGTTTTTGCCTGGGGAGAGAGAGGCGAGTGCACACAGCAAGAGCAAACCTTCAGCACAGATAAAAGCACACGAGCAACCAACAATGAACTGGAGCAAAGCAGTAACGGACGAGTCCCTGTACTCTGCAGCGCTTCTTTGTTTGGATGAGTCATAAACAACATCAATAATCTCATCTGTCAGAAGTCACTATTTCAGTGGGTTCTTCCTGCTCATTCAGAACTGGAGACATTTTGCATCGCTGCTATTGATTGAGCCATGCGGTATTGGCACTGCTCCTTAGCTGCTAAGGACAGCTTATCAGATTCCTAATAGCCAGCCTCACAGCTACGCAGAAAGGTTATTAAGAGTTGCCATCTCTGCATGGAAAAACTGAACCATTGGGTTCTGTGGTTTGGGTAAATTTATGTATTTATTTATTTAATTTATCTGTGGTTTGGGTTTGGGTAAATTTATTTATTTATTTACTTTTACCAGGGCTGTATGCGAAAGCTAACTAACGTTTCCAGCAAAACAGAGGGGGATGAAGAACAGAGATTCAAATGATTCAGATTTGTTTTTTACTTCTTAGGGCTTTATATGGTCATCTATATATTCAGTATCTTTCATGTAAAGGCAGCAGCTACAGCAAAGCTATAAAGTTTAAGATGGGTTGCTAGCTGGGGTAAAATGTTTCGATTTCATTAGTTGTGCTTTTGCCTTTTTTATTTTTAGTTTTTCTATTTCTTCTGCCCAGTCATACTCTGATTGACCCTCTGAGTAACTGAGTGAGTAATAACCAGGGAGATCATTTTCACAGTGATGACTGTGATGAAAAATTGTACTGAGGTATTTATTTGTTACAATCAGACCAAAGAAACCAGGGCAAAAGCACAGTCTCCCACATCAGGTCACAAGCCCTGTTTATGAGATCTGGGCCTGCCAGCCTCTGCCAGGGGCCCCTTAGCTCGAAGGCAGATTGCTTCAGCTTCCCTTCTGAAAACACCAAACATTTCAAAGCATCTTGAGGAGTAACTGCACTTGCTGCAGTTCAGAAAAGAGGATCTGGCAATATATGCTTAAAACTGAGTAAAATCTCCCGTAGCCACGCTCCAAAAGGGAAAAAGAAAAACAAGCTGAAGGAGCATCAGGAGGCAGATTGGCCTGTGCTACCAAGTCACTCGGAGGCAAGACAGATCTAATCAGCCATCTCCCGCCGGTGTGCATGAACGGGCACCCACTGTGCTGGAAAAAGCACTCTGCTCTGACCGCACGCAGCTCTGCAACATCCACCGCGAGCAGATGAAGGCAGAACATCACAGTGCCCCCGGACATCGCCTCGGCCACGATGGCTCAAGCACGAGCAAGCCCATCTGCACCCCGGGACAAAGCGTGGCCAAGAAAAGGGAGCAGCATCGTCAGAGGCACCCACCGGCTGGCGGCAGCTCATACTCTACTTCTAGCACTACCCTTTCGCCCACGTTTTTCAGCAGGCTGATGATCTCGTCGTGCCGCAGCTTGGTCAGGTTAATGCCATTCACCGACTTGATGTAATCCCCGACGTTCAGCTGGTCACTTCTGCCAAAAAGGAAAGAGAAAGCAGTGTTAGGACACACAGTGTTACGCTCAAGCTGAACGTGCCTGGTGAACCTTTGGTAACTGCCAAGATTTTGTGAACAAGCCACCAGTATCGGGCTGATCTTAGCTGTCTTATTGCATGTGCTTGCTCCCAGAGAGAAATGCTAAAATCCAAGCCATCTATCTTTCCCACTGGCAAGCGTTCAGAGCTGTACATACAGTAACAATCGCTGTACATGCATTCACAACCTCTCTTTTTGTTGCTCAATTCCCGTTCACATAGAGCAATCGGTCAAAGAGAAGCCTACCAAGAGCTGTCTGAAATAAAAATCCAACAGGAGAAAAGAAAACATCTTGCCTTTTGCCTGTTTTCTACAAAATTGTTCAATTACCCTTTCCCTTCATCTGCTTCTTGGAGCCTTTCTTCTCCCCTTCCTTTTCTGAGCCAGTCATGTTACTTACACACTCAGTATTCAGAACAGATACAATATTAAACCACTTGGCTTGATCAAGATGTATTGTACCATGCAGCTCTCCTGACAAGGCTGCCTAATTTCACAGAATCCCAAATATCCCTACAGAAAATTTCAGAGCATAATTGCACAGAGCATGGGAAATAACTCAAAATAGAAGACATTCGACTTACTGAAGCAACAACTTTGCATTCTGAGATGTGAAAAAAAAAAAAAAGAAGCCGGGTGCCAATTATTTTAATTATAACCATACTCGTTCAGGAGCTAGAACATGCAACTACTACCCTCCAGCTTTCCCATGCTCTCTGTGCCCCATCTCCATTTCTCACCTTGCTGCCAGTCCTCCTGGCCTCAGATTGGAGACCCTTGGCTTTCCATCTTTGTCCGTGCCACCCGAAATGGTTAACCCAAGGGTGCTTCCTTCCTTCTTAATCAGCTCCACGACGGTGACTCCTCTGAACTCTTCTGAAAGATCAGGAATAAAGGCAAGCCCCTCAGTGGAAGGCACATTCCTCCCAGTCCCAAGGAGAGCCTTTTCCTACAGGTGGTGGGAGAGCAGACCTGCGATGATTTATACCCTTAACAGGAAGAGGAAACTTTTCTTTGAATTGGAATTGTGAAAGAGAAGTGTGCCTGGTGGACCTGCAGGAGCGGTGGGAAAGCATTGCATGCGGGTCTGGCAGGCAACACCAGGCAGGGCAAGGCAGGGGAGTGAGGGCTTGTGAGAGGACGAAAACGCTGTGTTTCCAGGGTGCTGGGAGCTGGGCAGAGCCCCAGGGAGATTACCTCAGGAGCTATGTTTTATACGGACCGGGGTGGGTGTTTGGAGGGCTGCGTGGCAGTCACAGTTCCCAGGCAGGAGGATGCTGTGGAGCTGCAGTAGCTGCCTGGATGGACAGAATAGGGTGGATCTTAAATACTGTGATTTAAAAAACATCCTGAGATATCAATGAAGTCAGGAGGTAAAGAACATAACGTAGGGAGGGGTGGGATCCTGCCGTCAGCAGGGGAAGGAGTGGGAGGCACAAACTTCAGTCATTCACAGCAGCGTCTGCACGATCTGCATCTGGTCCATGTCAAACTTCTTCCATGCCAACCACATCTACATCTGCAACTGAAGCCACGAGACACACACAAACAGCGTATGGGCAGGGTCAGGTTTAGGGGATGCACACCCCATGCCTGCTGCACCAGCAGCACTCCTCCATGTGCTGCAGGCAGTGTGTTTTACCTCCCTTTAGTCCAACAAGACACTCTTGCTTCTCCAACACCTAGAATCAAGCCTGACCTGATGCCAGCTTTGATCCCATTACAGCTCACCTCTGGGCTTTACAAAAACAGTGTCCCTAAACTATTTGAATTTAAGGAATTAACGTGAAGGAGGGGAATGAGCTCGTGGGAGAGCCAGCAGCAGCCCAAGGAGAGACCAAGAGCTCTGCTGACTTGGCAGAAGGCAGCTCCACGTTAATCCACACGACGGCACTCGCACTCTGCTCAGAGGCCGACTAGCCCCGGGACAAATGAGATGACTTTCATGCCTTGCCAGAGCCTCCTCTAAGAAGCTTTTGCAGAATTTGTCTACAACATGATCCGTCCACCTCCACTCTCGCTGGGTACTGAAAACCCTCACAGATTTACAGCAGAAAGCCAGCCTCCCTCACGCAGGGCAACCTTCTCCAAAGCCGTGCAGGAGGAGGCGGTGATGGGCACTGGCAGCAAGTGGACACAAGCAGTGCCATGGCTGTGGAACAAAACTCATGCTGCAAATGACCCACGAGCTCATTCGCACAGCAAGCCCCACAAGGCTTAAAGGGAATGCAGAGCAAGGCGGGTTGTCTTAAATAACACACTGACACAGCAGATCTGTGCTCGTGCTTCCCCTCTCTGTCCTCTTTTACTGGGAGAAAACACGTGTCATTTGGCACCACGGTGCCTCACCATTAGCACATTGCTCCTTGTGTAATGCCATCGTGACTCGAGAAATTGCACCTCACTACATCCTGCCATGCGCTACCTGGTTTGTGCAGCACTTCCAAGAACAACCCGTGCACTTGATTAACACAAGTGGAGAACCTCTTTGCAATCTAGCACTGGTCTGGAAGGCTTTCAGGCACTGCTGGGTCCCTTTTTAACGCGGTAACGGCAGCTTGTTGCGGAACAACAGGTCCATAATGTTCCCACTCTTTAAGCTCAACCAGCTTTGACCCCTTGCCAACTCAGTAACTTAGTTCTCCATTCACCAGCCCAGGATCCCAGGGGTTGCCAGAAACTTTGTGGGGCTCCCCACCGTGCTGGAAGGAACGCCATCCGGCACCATCCTGCAGATTTCCTCTCAACTGCAGACGTGACTGATCAACACAGATGGTGCCGCGAGGGGAGATTATTAGCTCTTCAATGGGGTTTAATTTTGATCCTTGAAAAGTGTTTAAAATGAGAACTCCCAGAGTGCAATTACCCATTGTTGTGGGTTCAAGGAGAAATCACTGCTCTGGAAAAAAGCAGGTTCCTGGGATCAATTTATCAAGGTAAGCAATAAGGGACGTCAGCCAAAGCCTCCATAAATCTTCTGCTGCTATTGAAGACTCACACAGATGTGAAAGTGAGCTGGTTAAGCTGGATCTGGTGCTTCACGACACGGCCTTTAAGTGCCATATGAGTAATCTTGGGTTTCTTCTATTGGCATTTATGCCTAGATTTTGCTGTTCAAATGGCAAAAGGGCCCTGTTGCCTCCCCAGGCTCTGCAACATGCAAAACCAAACCTGAGTCATTAATGGTCAGAAGACAAAATCAAGCCCTGAGCTTTATTAGGAAGGAGACGAGCTGCCAGCCTCCCCTTGCCCTGCAAGCCTGATGTGGCAGCACTTCCTCCCTCTCTCCTTTGCCATTATTTTCCTCTTTGCAGGTGTCAGCTGAGGGCAGGAACTGATCCTTCCCCAGCTCACTGTGACCACCATTAACAGCTCCTCACTGGACCACAGTTGCACCAGGCCCGTACCACTCACTGCACTGGCTACTGCCATCCGTTTCTGCCCTCCAGCAAAAGCCTTGCTGTTAGATACACCAAAAAGGGGGGTTACTCTTTTGGGGTAAAGCCAGGTAAAGCGTAATGCATGCCCCGAAGTGTTGGAAGGGTCGGTCCCCTCCTTTACCTGGGATGCTTTGCCTCCTGGAGACCAGGGCTGCATCCATCCCGCCGGAGTCCTTGCTCCCCTTCGAGTAAGGGCCATCATCTGGGGGCAGAGCAAACACAGAAACTGAAATTAGCGTCAAAAGCAACAGACAACAGCAAAAGCACAGCACTGCAAAACGTTCGTCCTTGTTGACACTGGAAGTAGGATCAGGACCTCATCACAGACTGTGGAGGAGAAAAATCACTGCCAGCCCTGGCTTCTTGCTGCATCACGGGGGCTCTCCAGCCTTTTAGGGAGGGAGGGAAAGAAACGAGGCAGCAGTGGTGCAATAACATTATCTGATTTATTCCTCTGGGAGCTAATCCGTTAGGAGAGAACGAAATTTCCTTGCTCCTGTAATTATGTGGAACAGCTGAGGACAGGGAGAGCCGTGGCATTAGTCTCACAAGTTTTAAGCCTGTCATTATGCTTGTGAAGAAACTTATGGTCTCTGGAAATGGAGTTATACATCTGGACACTAACAGGGCTCTAAATCACTACACTTGAACGAAATTGCCTATTCTTATAGATCCCATTATTTCAAAGTCACATTTTCCTGCTGCTGTTCCAGCCTCTGTACAGTACAGAGAGCACCTTCTCTTAAGTGACTTAAAAAAAAAAAAAAAAAGGCAGAAGAAGGAGAAAATAGCGTTATACACTGTAAATGCAGTGTGGCATGATTTGAAATTTAAATGTAAAATATTGAAATATCTCTGTATTCTCCTGTTGGAAGACACCTATCTTGCAGAGAGGTTATTTGCAGAGAGGGGAGCATGCCTCTCCACATTTAATTGGCATATATCTAAAACGACTGTTTTTCTGGCATTTCCTAAAAAGCTGGGGCTTCGTCAAGCAATAATTTCCAGTAACTACACAGTATCAGATAATTCCCGTTCTCAGTGCCCACATTCCTGGATTGCCCTTCCCAATCCTCCAGTAGCTGTGCAGGTTTACAAATTGTCTGTGGCAGTTTAAATACAGATTACCAAAAAACCCAGCCACATGCTCCTGTCCACAGCCCTCCAGTAACTCCTATTTCAGTTACTGAGGAGTTTTTGTCTCGCTGTGTACAAGGGGAATAACAACTTCTGTTCCTTGGTCTGTACACAGAGCAACCAGAACAGCCCTCTGTCCCCACAAACAGACAAATGATGGTGTAAACTGAAGCATGTGGGTTACACTGAAACCCCAAGAGCTGGAGTTTACTCAAGGGCTTGAGCATTTTTAAGAAGTGAAATGAAACAAATTTCCATGTAAGGTAGTTTCCAAAAAGGCAAAAAACACACACATGTATTTTAATTCTTGATGCCCCAGCCGAAGGAACTTCACAAGTTGACAAAACTCAGTGAAACATTCTGGCTGACCCAAACCTGTATTTCTAAGCATAAAAAGCTTCAGCTGAAAAATAAGCACCCTTCAGTTTTTCAACCCAAGTTGAGCAGCCCATAGGAGGATAACATGGATGTTCAGACCTTAGATTTTTCTCCCGTGTCAGTTTGAAGGCTTTTCCACCAGCATTAAACTGAAGATTTTTAATAAAGCAAGAATCAGCACTTGGCACTAGACCATCACCAAGCAGTGCCAAGTCCAACAAACACTGAACCGTGGTACCCAAGCAACCAGGACCTCTGCAAAACGAGGGGAGAACAAGGCTCTGCCTTTCAAAAGGAGGAGAAAACACTGTCCTGACCATGGAGATCTCTCAGCATGATACAGTGCTGACAGCGAAACCAGCAGCTATGGCTTGGCTGTAACAGCAAGAGCCAAGTCAAGGCACTGACTTCAGATGGGTGCTGGTGCAGCCTGGCATCAGCTCTAGGAGCAGAAAGCCTGAAAATTAAATTTGCATTGTAACGGCAATGGCCTTTTGGGTGATGTGGAAGTCACGGACAAGGTTAATCTGAGCTTAATGACTCTGGAAAGTTTAATTTACTCATGGCAGCTTGGCTCCAGCACGCGAGTTTATAAAAACAAAGCGAAGCCACCTGCCATCTCCTCTTCTGTAGATGTTCAATAACGATAACGATTCAGAGCTTTTACTCTCTACCTGTGTTGGCCATGTTCATTTTAATTTCTCTCTCCAGCAGGTTTTCCTAATGTCCTGCCTTACCCTTGCTGTCACCCCATGCCTTGCACAACTGCAGAGTCAGAAAAGCGGGATGCTTTGGGAGTACACAGCAGGCATCCCCCAGAGGAGCAGCAGGACACCGATCCCACTGCTGCCTGCACACTCCGCTCAGCCCAGGGGCCTTCACCTCCCTTCATTTCTCTCCCACGTGCAGGAGCATGTTGGAGGACAAACCTCAAAACAGCAGCTCAGGACACCCACACGAGGTTGCTTTTTCAGCACCAGAGCTGGGTCTGCAAAAGGCACCTGCAAAATTCCCTGGGACCCTCGCTTTCCATGCAAGAGTGCTGCCCTGGGTAGCACACCTGAGGCAGCAATGCTCCGAGGATGATGGGAACCCTGCACTCCCGGGGAGCCACGCAAGATGGTTCGGAGCCAGCTCCATAATCTGTTGGCAGAGGGAAGCAGTCAACCATCTGCTTCGCATAAACACACCGCCCTGGACCAGACAGCCACCGGCGCTCCTCTGCGCTTCGCTTCCCCATCGCAACCCCAATCCCTATTGATAAGCAACCCCGTTTTGCTGTCCCCCTCTCGGCCCAGGCACAGGCAGGCAGACGTGGCTGCTACTTCAGCAAGTCAGCAGCTTGCCCATGAGCCACCCGCTCCCCCTGGTAGCCCAGAGCTGGGACCCACGCTGCTGGCAATTTGCACCAAGCCCCCCGCGTCCTCGGCCGCCGGCTGGGCTGGCAAATAGTTAGCACCACAGCTCCCCTTCCCTTATCACTTCTCCCTTCCAAATCCAGTTGATTATGCTAAAAATATTTGTGTTTTTTTTTCACTCATTATCTGGCTAAAATGTTTGAAGAGGAGAGGAAGCTGCCACATGCCACCTGCCGAAGTGCGAATTGGCATTTGCTCGCATTAGCATCCCCGCCGCGCGGCTCTTTGTTCATTTTCAGCCCATTTCCTGCTCTGCCACTCAAGCTGGTATTAACGGGGACACTTTGGGGGGGATTACTTTGGGTTTTAAAAGAAGGAATTCCAGCTCTTTTTGCTCTCTCCCTGTCATTTCCCCTGCCTAGCACAGCACCGCCTCGGAGGGAAGGCAGCAGCCTCTCTGCTCACCCAGCCCAAAGGCAGCGCCAACCAAAGCACTGAAAATTCATGAATCTCTCCAATCCCTAAAATCAGAATATAATGTATTTTTTTTAAGCCTGTTCAGATTCTTTTTTTTTTTTTTTTTTTGCAAGCAATCCATGCTGGAGCCATTAGAGGTACATTTTTTGACCTTTTTCTCTCCCACCACACAGGCCAAGTTTTTTCCAAAGAAAATATTCTGTAATGAGTGTTTTCAAGCAGCGGTGTTGGTGCCAGCCCTACACCTGTCAGAAAAGCTCACCAGGTACATAAGACTCTCAATAAAACCGAGTGCAAAACACTTTCCATACGCTGATCCCATAAGGGTCTGTGTCAATATGGGAAAGTTCCCCTAAGTTCTTTTTTTGTCATTTCAGTGACCTCCTACCAGCAGGGAGAGGAGAGCTCCTTGTCCCTGGCCCTACACACACAGCCCTGAGATTTCCTTCCCTGCAGCAAGTGTTGTGGAGTCGGAACATATCTCATACAGTGCCAAAAAAAAATAAATGAGGAGATAATCCCACCTCGTTCCCTCAAAAACAAACTTGACAGGTGAAGAAGAGAAGGAGAAACATCCCCTGGCTTTAGCTGAAGTTGCAGCTTTCCCTAGTTAAATTCCCAGTGAGATGTGAGCGCAGGCACCAGGATCCTCTGTCATCAGACACATCTTAAGAAAACCTCTGCAAAAAAATAAGCTTCCTCGGAAAGAGCACTGATTTAGGAGTTCATTATCCCTGCCTGTGGGGGGAAAAAGGAAGGGTTTTTCATTTAGAAGAGTTATTAGTCTGTGTTATTAACACAGATCACTTCTTAATGAATCTCGTCACCGGCTAAACAAGGCTCTGGGACAATTAGGCTTCCTGTCTGCCACTTGTTCGGATTCCTCGATCGTTTGAAGACAGTTCCCGCAGAGAAAGTGCATTAATCTTGTGGGAAGACCAAGAGGTAAAACTTCCCATTTGTTTAATGGAAAAAAGACAGTTGGAGACAGTTATTTCACCATAAGGCAATTGCACTCCTTGTTTAGAGAAATGAACACTAAAACAGCGTTCAGAACCAAGTGCTATTCATGCTGACGCAAGCCAGTATTTTTTGCTAGAATAAAAGCCCAGGGCTGGAAGCAGGAACCCAAACGACCAAAACTAAGTGGGATTTGATCCATTTTGAGGAGTTATTTCTGCAAGTCAGAGGAGGAATTCAGCTGCAGACAGATAAGGAGCAGTGAGGGGTGTGTGAGAGGGGGTCAGGTAGCTGGTGACACCTCCAGCTGCAGCCTCCTGGCTGCTGCTCTCCAAGGCACGGGGTTTTTAAGTTAGCTGAGTGCCTGAAGATGCAGACATGGGATTGAAAACTAGATCAGAATCATCTTTCCGTACCTTTAGGCACCTTTGGGTTTGGTTTTAAGGCTCTATGCAACCAAAGCTCCCTCTCAGGGGACGTTGGGTTCTTTCAGCATCGCCGTGCGGGTGGGGATGGCTGCGTTAGGTCTGTGTGAGAGCAGCACGGCGGTGGCTGCCCGGCTCCCAAGGGCTTAGCACTTACCACAAGAGGAAAGCAGGCACAAAGAGGCAAGGGCATGAAAATAAAAAGCCCATTTTCAATGCTGTTACAAATAGGTTGCACGAAGGTAGTTAATTATAGTGTCCAAGGCAGCCCAAGAGCTCCCACCATGCCTCTGCTTCAGCCAGGAGTCTGATTCCACAACAGATCCCACCCTCCTTGGAGGGTGGCTGGGATTTTCTTCTGCTCAATTAAGTCCAAAACTCCTTAGGCCCTTGGAAAAGTCCTATATGAGTTCACATAAACAGAACCCAAACAAATGTTAGAAAAAAAAAAAAAGAAAAGAAAAACCAAACCTGCTAGGGATCTCCAGACTGCGTTTCATAGAATACTGCAAGAGTTGAACTAGAGTTCGTGCTTCCGCCCTACATAAAACCAGCCCAAGCATACAGCAACAAATATTCTCAATCCTTAGGCAAGGCAGCTCATGCTCCTGCAATGTGCTTAAAAACAAGAGAGAAGTCACTAAAGCTTTGGGATTCCGCAGCACAAATTTATTTTGATGACAATGACTGTAGTGCTGACTGCTTCCAAAAGACAAATAATAAATAAACGCAACCTTTTAAAAGACACGCTATTTTCTTCCCCTTTATTCTCCAGGATTTGGGAGTACAGCAGCTGAAAAACCCAGTGCCCGTCACAGATCTCATCTCCACCTCCATCACAGAGCATCTGCAACGCAGCTCAGCCCCAGGTGGGGGTTTGAAATGCTTCTTCCCTTCTCTGCACCAGGCAGATTATCCAAGAAGTGTCCCCTGCTCGGTGAGCTCAGACTGAAATAAGCTGAGCTATTTTGGGAGCTGCCCCTCCCTAATTTCATAAATCTACGTACCGCCGCACCTGTGGCACACATGGCAGGGGCTGCCTGGTGCTGAGAATTGCCTCGTAATTTTCCCTTCAGTGGCAATAAAGCCCCTTACGGCACGCATTCGTGAGTTATGCAGAAGACAAACGAGGGCTCGGGGAAACGTTTCCTCTTTGACTTTTCTTACCACAAATTATCCGAGAGCACAGCCAAAGAGGACGGTCGCACCATATACAATACCTGTGCTTGCTGGAACTAAGTCCTTGCCCCGAATAAGACAACTGACCTTCCTCCCGTTTTCCCAGCCATTCTGGTGAAGAAAAAGAAAATGTCCCAAGAGCGTCACCAAAAGGCTACTGGTACCTGTGCCAGCCCCACTGCAGTGACGCTTTGCTCCCTTCCCTGGGGTGGGAGCATGCCTGCAAGCAGAGGTTGCTGTAGCATCTCCTCCTCCTGCTTGTGCAGCCTTTGCTCCTGGCATCAGAGCCAGGAGAACCTGTCCAAACTCTGAGGTTATTCCAGGAGGAAGCCGTAAGTCTGAATTCCCCCTCCCTGATACACACAGCACGAATTCCATCTCCCCACGCCCTCTGCGTCTCCCCTTCTTTTCTTCTGAAGGCTGCATTCATTTATCTACCAGCCCTTCTAAGGCACGTATAATTTCATAACCACCTGCTGCTTTATTCTCAGGAAACGGATCTGTAAAAGATACAATAGCCTATTGTTCAACAAACTCCGTGCTTTGTTCCTCTTTTTTTTTTTTTTTTCTTTTTAATAAGAAACCAAAATTACTTTTAAAGGAACAATTTGTTTCAAGCAACCATTTCCAAGCAGAAGTGATGTCGATAATTATTTGCATAGCAGTAGCCGTTATGAGACCAGGCTATGGGCCACAACATGCCTCTGTTACCAAGCAGGTTGGCTTCCAGGAGATATCAGGGCGTGCTTCTTCCCCCTTGCAAGCCCTCAGCATGTTCCTAACCCTGATGGATGAAGCCTCCTGCGTCCCATAAGGAAGTGAGAACAGAATTTTAACATTTAATAAATCAGGAGATCTAATTTGTGTGTGTGTGTGTGTGTGCGTGCACAAAGCCCATTTCAGTTGGCTCTGCAGTGAAGCCAGGCTTTGGAAAGATTTAACTCAACTTTCACAGGGTATCAGATACCTCCCAAGGGCTGATCCGAGCCCCATCTGATAAGAACAAATGCTGGACCCAGCTGGCAACACCAAGACGAAGTACTCCTCCTGCTTTCTTTAAATACACGGCATTCCATAAAAAAGCATAAAAAGGGAAGAAATGGGAAAGATGTGATTTAAGAACCTGCAGCCAACCTGCCATTACAGCCTTGTTTTCTTATAGCAGAGACATTGCACAGTGCACTGTCTGCCACCCGTTAGGCTTTGGAAGCCATCACAGAGCAACTTGGTCGAATCAGTGTATCGGAAGGAGGGTGCAGTAGAGGACCTGGAAGCAGCTGGTAATTTCCACTCGAGCTATACTGAAAGAAAAAGGAAAATACTTGAAAAAGTGACTCAAAAAATTTTGTTAAACACATATCCTTTTTCTTTTTTTTACTTGATATTCTATGAAAATTAACTTTGCAGGCTGTCTGTCCCTCCATCCATCTATTGTCCTTTTGCACCTTTGGAAGCCAGTGGCCAATATCCTTCAACCTGGTAGAGAGGGAGGGAGAGCCGTCTGAATGGGAATTATAGTTCTGTAACTTTCATTACAACTGTGTAGAGTAGGAAAGTCCCAAAAAATCAAAGCAAAGAGAGCTGCTGCGCAAATAGCTCTAGACCAGCCTCACCACCCACCTTCTTTTATGTGGTAAGGATAAGAATAAGGGATATTGGATGCAGAACTGCTGAAAATTAGGGTTCATTTGTTCTTCTGCTCGCAGAGATTATATTATTGTTCTGCCGTAGGCTGGGGTTTCTTTTCTTTCTCTAATTTAAAAATATCAAGGACAACTCTTCCCCCATCCTGGTGAGGATACGCTCCGTGCATTATTCAGGTTCACTAACAGCTCCTTGAAGGACCGCATGGGCTGGGTCCTTAGCACAAACAGCTTTCCCCATACGAACCCAAAACATCTTCACCTTCATCCATCTCTTCCAAAACATCCTAGAAAAAGTCCATACGAAAAAGGTCCCTTTCGAAAAAGGTCCCTTTTCACCCAGTGAGCCCTCTTCACTTCCATTTTCTTAAGCACTCCCCAGCAAGATTTGCATTTCTAATGTACAAGAACTGAAATACAGAAAGGGAGAGAGAGACTTCCCAAAATCCCTCTCACCCTCCCAGGTAAATTATAGGCAGCTTCATCCCTTTATGTTTATGAACGAGGTGCTGGCAGGGCACACTACGCACCTCCTCACCCCTTGCAGGTCCCATCCACATGTGCGCACTCAGTATGTGCAATAATTTTGTGCAAGAGGGATAAGAATAGTGCAGAAACCAACTCGATGAGATTATTATTTCTCAATGGTTCTACTGCCTGAAATGATGTTATTAAAGTTACATTTTCCAGTCAATTTTGCAATTTCTTTTGTTAAGCAGTATAGACTGTACTGGGGAGAGCCCAACAATAAGCTAGGAAGATGAAATATTGCTGATCTCCTGATTGTGTTATCTGAAGAAACTACCTTTCCAAAGTAAAAAATTAAAGAGGAATAAGGTACATTTTCAGACTGATCTTTTGTGAAAGTTATCCAAGTGAGCAATTGTAATAGGGTGAGAAATGACCAATAAAGGCTGAAGCCGTTCCCAAGGAAGAATGCCTCTCTAGACACAACTGGGTTTATTAATCCAGGCAGCAGGCAGCAGTAAATCCTAGCTGGCAAGGGAATACAATTCTCCCTATTAACTCCAAGCAAGCTTCCAAACTTTTTCTTGAATATGGAGATGGATAAGAAACACAGCCGGCTGAATCCAAATCCTGGGGAGTTCCCTTCTTTCGAGCAACAAATACCCTACTAAATGACTGTGGAGAGAAATCAAATAAAAAAAGACAGCTCTATTGTGGCTTTTCAAGCAGATGGAATTAAATACTGTCAGTTTATTAGACCATAGCACCCAAATAATTGGTGCCATCTAAACCTAGCGGCCACTACTACCTGCTTGTTTAAAAGCCCTGGAGTTCGTCAAAAAGCAGAACCAGGCTTTGTTTTAATGAAAAACATCACACAGCTGCTTTCACTGCACAGGGGTTGGCACTGAGCTGCCTCCCTGCTGGGAAGGTTTGTCTCAAGGCACACGCAGGCAGGTAAGCTTTTATTTTGAAGACATCAATAGTTAAAACTTATAAATGTCCATAGGGCAAAATGTTCTGTTTTCTGAGCAACAAATATTTACTCTTTAGGAAGAAAACCAAACCAACCAACCCTAAAACCTGGTTAGGCCAGATCTGGCTTACCTAACGCTGGGTGTGCACGCTGGGAGGTGCAGGGAGGAGATGGGGAGGCAGGATCCAGGTGCCACCAGCAGCGCTGAGCATGCAGCACCCTTGTGTCATGGCCAGGGTGTGAGAGCACGGCACAAGTCAGCAGCATGGGGAGGGCAGGACGGGGGAGTCAGGATTTCTACCTTTTGAAATGGAGATCAACTTGCTGCAGTGATGGCGATAAGAAATTCTTTGACCTGTTTTGCTTTGCCAAGCTCTGTTTTGGTCCCTGTGATCTCTGCATTAAAAGCGGTACCTTTTGTCTTCCATCCTCCGAGGTCTCATCAAAGACCAGTTGAATCATGAGGTTAACTTCCTGGTGGAAAGAAAACTGTTTCTAGCTCCTGTCTCCCACATCTTTCTGGCCCCAAAGTCTCCCAGGAAGGGAGGGAATGAGCTTCAGGACCACAAAGTAATGCTGCACTGAAGAGAAGAGGGAAAAGCAGTCTGACCTCTGTGCCCACTCATGGGGTAAGAGCACATAACTCCTTAATGGAGAGACAGGAGAGCCAAAAATTGGGAAAGAAAGCTGTAGAAATTCAGCCTAGATGAGGGAATGTGTGTGTGTGTCCTCCCTTTGCACCCCATGAAAAAAATTAACCTCCTGGACATTGTGTTACTGAGTGCCTTATGACGGATGGGCATCTATCTAAAAATCATTCGGCACCCCTGTGACAAGGGATTTGGAGCATGATTCACAGTAACTGGCCTAAGCTCTTTGACCTGTACAATGCAGGGGTGAGACTGGGCTGTGAATGGCTCATTTGGGCTGAGAACAATCTGGTCTTAAAAAAAAAAAAAAAAAAAAAAAAAAAGAAGATGGCCATTTGGGCTGAGGCTAGCTGAAAAGAGAAAACACAGTTCAGTAAAAGGTCATTTTCATCCACAGCTCTTATCCGTGATTCTGGCCAGCTCGGATCTTGAGATCCCACCCCCACCTGAAGAAGGAGGATACGTCAGTGTTTCTCCAGCAGAGCCAAAAATCAGTGAGTGCCCAGGTTCCCTGCGCTACCTTTCTCTGCTCTGAGAGGAAAACCACAATACCCCTCCCCAACAGATACACAGAGAAGAAGGAAAGAGACAGCATGAGCTCTGAAAGAGGAAAACACCTTCTTACTAGGGAAAAAGCCCCTTCTGTGCTAATCTCCAGGAGCAACATCAGTTGGACATCAGCAGCCCATGCACCAGCAAGATTTAACAAGGGGTGTGCAAGGATAGCCCCTCGTGCTGGCTGTGAGGAAGGTCACCCTGCCCCTGTCCAGGCTGCCCCCAGCTACAAACCCGCACTTGTGCAAGGAAAGGACCAGGAGATGAAATGAAGAACCAGATCTAAGAGACTTGCTGTGCCAGGTCAAGAGGTGGTGGAGACTGCTGCAGGTTTGAATCAATCTCAGGGACAACAGCAAGTAGAAAATTTGTGCAAATCCCAAGAAAACAAAATAAAGCAAAAACAGAACATCAGAACATCAGAAAAAACAAACAGGCAAATGAGGCAACAGAAGAGATGCACTTCAATGCAGCAACATTTAATAAAAGCTTGAGCAAGGGGTCTAGGGGTGAACTGAGAAAACAGATTTATTTAAGACCTAAAGGATGCCATCAGCACTAGCATGAAAAAAGTCAAACTATGAGAAGCAGGTATCAAAGCTGCCCATAACCTTATTTGCTACTGCCCTGATCTCACCGCCTCAGCAAGGCTATGGCTTCAAAAGCAGCAGTGAAAAATTAGAACGGTCTGATGAACCAGGACAACCCTGGTTCTTTTTGAGGACCCCAAAGACAGCCAGGACCGCTGGCAGATTGCATCCTAAGAGAAGGCACGCAATGCAGGAGGCTGCAAATCAGGTGCTTCATCCTGTATTTGCACAGCATTCTGATGCAAAGTGTTTAAAAACCGGTGGGAGTCAAGAAGTAAGCAGCAGCAGGCAGTGTTAACTGTTTGAAAGGAAAGATTTCCGGCAGACTCATTTCAGACTCGTTTCCAGCTTATCCCTAAAGCTCTGCTAAACCTTACTAAGACTTAAGTCCCGTAAATGTGATTCTCCCCTCAGTGTTTAGCCGAGTAGCAATGTTTCAGAAAAGGTAAATAGCAAGTCGTGGGAGTTGGATTATTCATTCATGTGGTGAGAGCCGTTATATATGAACATATACAGATGTTCCCACTTCAGGACTGATCTAAACATATGTAGATTTCAGACCCTGACACACAAACCATCCATTATGCAGTGGCCCATGTGCATGCCTGGGCTGCTTTTATCTTCAGCTGTGTCAGGAGGCTTCACAGGAGCTGTGCAAGAGATGGAAGAAGCTTACAGTTAAAAGACTAAAGGAAGTTTAAGGAAGAGCCTTGCTTAAAATGAAAGGAGGGAAGGAGAAAGCGAGAAATCAAAGAGCCAGGGACTATCAGATTTAGCAGGACAACAAGATGAAATAAGGAAATTTCAAAGCTCAAAGATATTTGATGTTGGAAATGGTGTGGTCTGACCCCATCAACCCAGCTGTTAAAAATTTACCTGAAGAGCCCATTAAATCTTGCATCCAGCAAGCCCTGCTCCTGCTTTTACCCCTCTTCTTGCTCCCCCTGCCTTGCCCTGGCTCACTTCCCATCCTCCAAACAGGCGGATGTCCAGAGAGCAGCACAGCACCACCGCGACGAAAGCGAGCATCTGCTTAGTATGAAAAATGGACAAGACCCCGCTCCAGAGGAGTTATTAATGCACTCCAGCTGTTTTATAGCTGCCTTCATCCAAATGGTTGTCTGCTTTCCAGTTGCTTCACATCGTACGGGTAGCACAAAGCAGGGGGAGAACACAGACTCAACTACAGCCAGCACAGAAATTCCCAAAAGGCATGGAAAATCCTGCTGGAAATCAGAACACATTGCTGCAAGCCGGTCTCCGCCACCCTCTGAAAGGCTCACAAGAGATACGCTCGTGAGCACCATTCTGAGCAAACGGGGACAGCCTCGGGATTTTCACGCTGAAATCCTGCTCTTCGCAGAATCTGAGCCGCACGGTCCTGTGCATTAATTTTCCCTTTGGGTTTTTTGGATGTTTAAAATCCAAAACTGCCCCAGCCAAAGGGGCTGGAGGAGCACAGATCCGAGAAGATGTCAGTAAGATGTCTCTGAAAAGGCACAGCTGGGAGTTGTGCAGCTCACGGACGGTAGGAAGTGACAAGGAGATCAGGGAAAATGTAGGTGTAACTAAAAACCGCAGAGTATCGAGGAGAGAGGAGACTCATGTCAGGAGCACAGCCCATTAAGTGTAATGCTTCACATTATGCTTCCCAAATATGCACTTAATTTTGATTCAACAAGCCACTTGTGCTAATAAAAATTAAAACCAGCAGGTTCTGTCGAGTGTGTAATAGACGTGTGGAAGAGCAGCGTGCTCAGGTATTCCTAAAATTAACTACAAGTACAAAGCCCAACTACTTTCCTAACCCCAGGGAAGCCTGGGCACGCTGCATAAATCACCACCCATCACTGGAAGCCAGCACAGCCCCTCACCGCGGGGTCAGGCGTCTCCCCTTCCCTCTGTGCTGACCTCCAGAAGGGGCCTGGATGTCTCCAGGAGCAGATATTGCCAAGTGCTTACCTCCTGCCACCGCCTGCTGGAACCAAAGGCAGCTGCCCAGAACTATCCATGCCCTGCAGGTGGATCAGTGCCAGCAGGTCTGTACGGGTGTAAAAACGGTGTGAGAGAGGACTGAGTGGGTGTGCAGGGAGACAAAAGACGGGGCTCCGTGAACATTAGGCACAGCAGCTCCATTTAATGATTAAACACACGCGATTGTTTGCTTATAAAATGCAGTGGCACATAAATCTGCTAGGAGCTAATTGCCTATTATAGCTCATGGTACTGCTCGAGCTGGCTGCTGAATGATAAAGGGACTCAGACGGCAGAGGAAGCCAGCAGAGCTTTGCAGCTCACTGTACCCACAGCTTGCAAAGTGCTTGGTTCTCCAGCCTCTGCAGGGCAAGCACTCGTCCCCCCGCCAAGCCAGGGTGGACAGGAGGTCAGGGGTATTAAAGCACAAGGAGTAAGGGGGGCTGCTCTGATTTCTTTTTTTGAAGTTGTTATTGTTAATATTAAAGCTTCTTTCCCTCGTTTTGTCTCTTTGCCAGTCTCACCAGCAGCTACCCAGACTTGGAGCTGGCCGACATTCACCTCCACCCTGCAGCAGCCCTGAGGAGTGGGGAACACAGAAGAAAAGAGCCACATGCGGCACAGCGAGGGCAGGCGAGGAAGCAACAGACCATGGGGTGAAAGCTGGGTTTGGAGCAAAACCAGATGTGCCTCCTGGCTCAGAGGCCTTCCACCTTCACTTTAATTTTAACTCCCCAGGTGCAAGGTCTACAGGTGACCTCGGTCCAGATCTACACGCACCGCAGCAACTCCCCACCGATTTCCCTGGATTTCAGGCATATCCCTGTGGCTCTGCCCCAGGACCACCACCTCGTCCATTCCTACCCCCATACACATGCTTTGTCCCTCTGCTTGGCTTTGCTGGGTGCTGCGGGGTAGTCAGCAGAGGCTGGACCTGCAGGGAATCTGCCCCGAGCCCCCCTGCCCCCTGGGCTGCAGGGTTGAGATACACGAGCAGCACAGCGCGGCGTTTCATGGCAGGAAGGAACACGATCTGTTTACACAGCAGGTTATACGGGAAATGCATTACATTATTAAAAGAAATAATCTTGCAAAATGTGTACATTCTTCTTATGCCAAGAGTTTAATCCCACCCAAACAGCAGTGCATTCCACAAAGACATTACCCCTATAAATCACCGGGGCAGGAGCTGGCCACGTCCCTCAGATTTCAGGCTGAACCACCCACTGCGGATGTTACCCCGAACAGATCAGGCACTGCAGGGACAGCAGGAACAGAGGAGATCTCCACTGAGACCCAGTGGTGGAGCAGATTTATTGCTGGGACAGCTGTGCCATCACACCTTGCTATGGCGAGAGGTCCCGCAGGGCAGGGGATGGTGCCTGCTGGAGCTGTCGGCTCGCAGGGCATCGAGAGGGCATGGGAGGGGGAGCAGGACTGGGACTGGGACTGCTCAGGCACTGGGAACGCCACAGCACGACCCCCAAAACAGCAGCAGATGCAGGATCAGGGACCCACATCCCTCCTCTGGGAAGGAGGAGGGTGCAACGAGGCAGGCTGATGCACCAAATCCCATTTGCATCCATACACCAGGGCAGCATGGAGCCAGATCTCGCTCTTAGTGGCATCAGTTCCTGTCTGCCAGCACAAAAGCATTCAGGTTCTTTTTGCACGCCACCTCTGCTCTCCCCAGCATCGCCAGCTCTTAGCTTATAGCTTTGTTGGGCTATACCAAGAGAGCGATCATTACATACCGAGATTGGAAGCTGGAGAGTAGCTGGGAAGAAACCCACAGCTCCTTCCACCTCTCTGACGTGATTTCCTGAACTTGCACAGTAAGGAGCAGATCAGTCGGAGGATGACTAAGTGGGCTCATCTCCTCATACCCCGGCTATGCTAAACAACTTACAAGGCCGTTTTGGGACTGCTATGTGGAGCAGTTTAACAATGATCTAACAAAAAAAATAAGATATTCCAGCCTTTCATGGCTTCCAGGTGTTGGGACCAATTTACTTCACAGTAATTTTCATTTCTGGGCCTTTTTTCCCTCCTCCCCACAAAAACCTGCAGCTGCCAAACGGTGCTGGCAACTCCAGCAGCTAGGAAACGAATTTCCCTGTGAAGCAAATTCTTCCAGGATGAATTGAATGAAGGCAGAGCTCATAATTGCACATTACTGAAAACATTTCTGATAAAAAAACTGGGGAGATATTTTTATCTGCATCTCCAGTTGAAAATTGCTGGGAAAGATGCTTTTGAAAAGCCATCATCCCCAAGCATGTAATTATCAGATCCTTGAACAAAAACACATGGCCAAAGAAAAAGTATTATTTCATTGAAATAAAGAATTGGAGACGGCGATTGTTGGGAATGGAAGGAGAGAAAATCATGTAACATCCTGTGTGCTCCTGCATGTCTCTGAAGTTACCAGACTGATTTGAAAATCCACAGATTAATAAATGTGACAGCTGAGAACATCAAGCTCGGTTAGTAATTTCTCTTGTTACGAACAGAATAATAATACTATTAAAAAGCCCTCAGAAGCAGGCTGGCAGTCGGGCTGTCACAGCAGCAGCATTTCCCGACTCCCACGTAAGCATGCCTGTCTCGAAGCAGCACCCTGCCACCGCGAGCAGACAGCCACACAATGACCCGGGGCTCCTGTCCCAGCGAGGCTTAAGACCATGCACACCCTGATGGGATTACTCACACGCTAAAAATTATGCGGTATCCGAACTGACAGCTGGAAAGAGCCTTAAATGTTCTTATGCCTGCTGGCACTCAATCGCCAATTGATGAACATCGCTAAATATTTATTTGTGCTCTACTTTCCGGTTCTGCAGCAGCACCTCTTCCTGGTTGTTATTACTTCTTTGTTCCTTTTGTTTGCGACACCAACCCAAGGTTAGACATGAAACACAGGCACCTTTCCCTCCCACCTGCCCGGTGCCGCCTTCTGATCCTCCACGTAAAACTGCACATCACCTACTTCAGGAAGAAAATCGTATCACCAGCAGTAGACACTGGCATCCACGAGCAAATAGGAATTTTAACAGTCCATTTTCAAAAGAAATCGAATCCTCCATGCCCTGACACATACGAACACTTCAGCACTGTGGATATCCTTGACATACACGGATTAAATAAGCGTAACAAACATCATAAAGAGTAACGAACCTGGCCAGAAAGCCCAAAGGCAGACATAATGCAGCACAGGGGGTCGGTCCCTTACCACGGGTCACTCGAAGCCGGAGCACACCTCTTCCAGCTGCAATGAGACCTCCTTCAGCAGGCTGGCAGGGAGCTAAGCGTGGACTCCAAGTCAGGGCTGGAGAGAAAAGCTCAAGAGCAGTTGCTCAGCTGACACCAAGGGCTGACATTTTTATTAGATCTGTCCGGCTTTTGCATTAAAAACATCCTTCTGCCTACAAGTGTGTGCTAATGAGCTGTGCCTGAGCACAATCTTTTAAGAGTGAACCCTCTGTGACCTCCGTACACAGAAGGGAGGGAACTGAAAGAAAAGAAATAGATAACTCATTTCTACAGGCCAGGAGAAGTTTTAGGACATCACTTTTGTCTTCTGTCTTCCACAAAAAGTGATTTGGTGGAATGGCCAAATTCTCTAGAAAAGAGCAAGAACCCATTTTCACTGCATAGATCAGTTCATTTACATTTAATATAGTTTTTTTTTTAAAAAAAAAAAAAAAAGACTTGAGAGAGCTGGCCACCGAGTCCTAAAACCATCAGCAGGTATTCTTAAGCCTCTGTGGAGGATGGCTAAGATATCACAGGACTGCAGAAGCGCAATGCTGAACTCAAACAAAACTAAACAGAAGTAATATCAGCGTAGGGGCAAGAGAATGACAAATCCATCCCCTTATCCTCAGTTCCTGGAATTGCCCATCGATGTGCGAGCTGCTAAAAGAGAACGGGGAGGACTAACTGCAAACCCGGAGCTACCACAGATAAGTCAACAAGAAGCCCACGCAACTTCTTTCTGTGGCAGAGCAGCATTTCTGGGTAGACAGAAAAGGCAAGTTGTTCTATCTCAAGTTCAGAAACGCTCCTGACACCATTTCATGTGCTATTTTTATAGGCATGTTTGGGAAGCAGAATACAGATGATTATGAAGTGTATGCAAAACTGATTGGGGAACCACACACTGAGAAAATTCATCAGTTGTGCACAATCAGAAGGGACGGATGTATTGAGTGAAGGTCTGTGGGGGCGCACCCCCACTCTGGTAAGGCTCCAGATATTCATAAAAAAACCTGGCTGACTGCTGAGAGATAGCTCCTAGTCAGTTCATTGTCAGGCACCAGCTATGAGGGACTGGAATTAGGCTGGAAAACAAAATTTGAAACCAGAATGATTCATAAATGTTTGAGAAAACAAACATACAATTCAGCAGAGGTGCACACAAGTTACCAGAACTGGGCAGGAATAAGCAAATGAACAAAGGATGGGGGAAAACATCTAAGTGACAGTTCTGCAGGTGGACTCCTCAGATACTGTGGATCACAAATGAAAGAAAATTCCACACTGCCATGCCATAGACAAGAAAAAAATGGACCCAGGTGGTACACAGAGATGGGCATAGCCTGCAAGCTCTGTAAAATCCTTTCATTTCACCCAGCACTGATAAAAAGCCTCAGCCTGAATGAAGTACCAAGATTTGGGTACCACTGTTCAAGACAGACATGGTCCAGCTGGAGTTCCTTCAGACTGAGGCAGGGCAGTGGGGTCTGACATGGAGAAGACCACAGCCTCTGAGAGCTGGGGAGGAAGGAGTTGTCTACCCTAAGGAGAAGCAAGGAGGGAGCTTTGAGAAGAGCGATGCACAGAGGGAAGGAGCAATCTGTCACCTGTGTTAGGAGAAGAAGCAGCAGCACCAAAACTGCAGATAAGGCAGAAAAGAAAATTGCAGAAATGCAGAAAGCCTTTCCTTAGTATTTAAGTCTAGTGAAAGAATTGGAGCTGTCAGGTTGTTTCCAGCATGGATTCACTCACACACAAGGTGGATGGATGATAACGTAGGTATGGCTACATAATAGTTCAGTGCAGAAGGGCCCAGACAAACTCAGTGACTTTTCAAACCTTCTGTCCAGTTTTGGCTCAAGGAAATTAAGATCACTGCGATTCAGCTCCAGACCCCAGGACGTCTGTCTTGGTACGTGCACACCAGCTTCCTTTTCTCGTAATCTTTAATTTTGCTGCCACTGAGGCAAAGCTGACAGGGGATGTAAGCAGCTTGATGAGCAGGAGTTTTATTAAATAGCACTATTGCGATAAATTCTTTAATAAGAAAGATAAAATCTTCCCTCCTAGAAGGTTTATAGATAAAGATTACCTCCTGTCTTATTCTAGTGCCTCACATCAGTTCTCTGTCCCTTTCAGATATTGTTTCTCTGTTTCTCCCCCTGCCTATTTGGGAAGTTGGGAAGATCTGGGGCTATTGCAGAGAAAGCACAGCACTGAACAGGGGAGCTGATTCCCTGAAAATCAGCAGGCAGAAGGAGGCAAAGACCTATTAACAAGGCATTTTTCCTGGCCATTCCCACCCTGTAAATAAAGAATGAAGCTCAAGAAGAAGGCATGGGAAACTCTCACTGCTCTGCTTCCATCTCAATTACACTAAAAGCACAGCTTCGAACAGAAGGAAAAAAAATACACTGAAGGGAAAAGCACAGAAGAACATACTGATCTGCTGACTTCCTTTCTTTTGCCTTCTATACAAACTGGGTTTTAAAATTTAAAAAAAAAGGGGGAGGGGAGGTGTTCTGAAATTGCCTGTGCTGCAGTCAGTTGAGCATTTAACGTGGGCTGGTTTGTGCTGGGATCCTCAGCTGGTCACCTGCAGCAGCAGCAGGAAGAGACTCAGTGAGCTCTGTCACTCTGCCCACTCCTGCAGTGATCCTGCAGCAAGGACTCATTGAACATGAAGTTTACTAGAGCAAAACACAGAGCATCTTCCCAGACTTCAGAAAAGCCATAAAGCACTTCGGTGAAGTGATTGCAAGAAGGATTTGATTGCCACGTCTCTGTTGGAAACATGCTATTGCAGAGCCACACACGAGCTTACTCTAACCAGAAAAGTCACCCCACCTTTCCACGACCCCTTGCATTTTCTGACTCTTCCCCTCTGAGAGACAGACAAAAGATCTGTGTTATGAAAACGTCCCACCAGAGAATGTTTCAGAGTGGCTGGTGGAGAGCTAAGAAATGAGAACCCCAATAACGGTGGGCCCAAGTCTGGAAGCACTCCTGAACTCCTGGATGCCTCTGTCAAAAAATCCATCTGGTCTCTGATCTTGCCCATCACACTTAAAATGCTAATGTAAGAGATAGGAAACCAGCTCACTTTATTGCTTCCATCTCAGATGATTTCTAGATGAGGAGTATCATGGAAAAGCCAGGAAAAAAACACCACAACCTTGAGACAGCTGAGTGACCAAGAGAGCCCATTAAGCCTCAGCAAAACCAACCCCAATGCATTGCAATCAGTCCCCCTCAAAGCTTTTCTCTGGGCACTGAAATGACACAGAAAAGGAGGAAGGGCAGACACCAGACAAGGTGGGCACCCTGCCCTCCATCCCTCTTTGCTCTGTGGCAGGTGCAAAGGACGGCCTCATCTGCGGGATGCTGAGGGAACCAGCACCTACTGGCTGCTGAAAGCATGGGCTTGGTCCTCAGGAGTGCCACCAGCTCAAGCTGCAAGGCTCTGAAGAAGGCTTCCCCACCAGCTCAGTGACTGCACCATCTCCTTATTGGTGGCAGAACTACACACAAAATTGACACAAGGTCCTACAAAAAAGGTTTGGGGCTGAGCGCAAGAATATTTCTCACTCCATCACCCACCACCCAGACAACATCACAATTTGCAGCAACACAGCGACCACTGGGACTTGCATGAATGAAGCACCAGATGCCTCTGGTGACAAGGAACTGGACAAGAGATTCCACTCCACGGCTGGAGGTGTCCAGGAGATTCCTCCAGTGCAGTCGGTGCCAGCCACCTCTGAGCTTGGGGCCCATTTTATGGCTCAGCCCCAAGAGTAATAGGAGCTCCTGCCAAGCTGTTTTTTGATCTTTCCACAAAACGGCTGCATTCCTGCCCCGTTAAATCACGTGCCTGGACTTCTGCTGCCTACCGGGGCTCATCGCCAGGGCTCAGGCAGCTTTGAAACAAGCCCCAGCCCCCAGACAACTCATTGCCATGCTGCTTCGGTGAGTGGACACTGCATCTAGTCAACACCCATGGAATTAGGCAACACAGCCAGGCTAAGCTGCTTTGCACCTGGTTGACTTCTCAGATTTAGGGAAAAAAAATTCTGAAGTTAGGTTCATGCTTCAGGGCATCTAGTATTTGTACACCAAGGAGAGTACAAAGTCAGCCCTACACTGCTTTAGGCAATGTAAAATGATTATAAAATGCCACTGTACTTCCAGCTCCAGTATCTTTGCTTGCAGAAGGGAAACGCTTGCATCAGAGCAGAAGAGCATGCTCCATGCAGTACATTTAGCTGCAACAAGCCGAGCTACAGCATGCAACAAAGTACTGGAACACTGCACCCAGCTGGAAATACCAAGCCCGTCCATCTGGAGAGCCTGGGGCCAGGCTGTGGTGGCTGTGCCCTCTGCAGAGGTGCCTTTCTACACTTACATACCCACTCCTGCGCAGAGATGAAAGAGATTTCTGACACTCCACTGTAGTACAGTAACTCACTCCAGGTTTCTAAGACAGGGGTTAGCGTCTTGTTGCAATGGCAGATTTCTGGCACACGCTGCAATACCTGATAGCACAGCAGTACATGACTGGAGGTAGGGGTGCCGGCAGTGATCCGGCCATGTCAGCAGAGCCCCTCGGCCCTCTCCCCCCCAGCAGCCCTCGTCTCACCACTGCTGGATGCTCAGCTTGCTCACACGCTCATCTCCTAAATCAGGCGAGCCACCTTTAGCTTTTGGTAAAGAAAAAATAAAGGCAGCTGCACGGGCTCCGCAGCGCTGCCCTGAGAACAGACCCGTGGGGGCTGCCAGCTCCCAGCCCCAGGGTGGGTGGCCTGGAGGGGGCTCTCAGGACAAAAATCCTTTCTGGAGAAGCAGGGACAGGTTTTCAAAATTCAAGCAATTTATTCCCAGCTTGTATGCAAAGCTTTGGATTGGTAACACGCACACACACACCCCACCGAAAGGAGCGCGTGGAATTGTTAGCGATATTTAAGGTGGTGAAAGGAAACCAGAGCAAACAAAAGTAAACTGTTGGAAGAGGAGGAAAAGCAAATAACATACATATATGTAGGTTCACTCACCAAAGTCTGACTGCAAGTCCTTTTTCAGCCCACACAGCATGCCTGCTGTCGCCTAGGAAATCATCCAGCGCCCCCCGGCCCGGGAACCAAAGGAAGAAAAAGAAAGAAACCGTCCTGGCCGCTCCAGTTTGCAGGCACCCAAAGCCGCTGCGATCCTTTAGAAAGAAACGTCTTGAGGGGGGCTCTCCGGTCGTTTCGATAGGAAAATGAAGGCGGTGGAGCTGGAAATCCCGGCCCGGCGGAGCGACCGGCCGGCGAGGCTGCAGCTGGAGAGGAGGCGACTGAGAGGGACGGGGGGCGGCAGGAGGGCGACCCCTCACGGCTCCCCAGGACCCTTCACGGCTCCTCTCGGCTCCCCACGACCCCTCACGGTCCCTCAAGACCGCTCGCGGCTCCTCACGGCCCCTCAAGGCCGACGACCCCTCACGGTCCCTCACAGCGCCTCACGGTCCCTCACGGCCCCTCACGCCCGGGGCGGGGACGGCCCCCGGGGGAGCTGCCGGCCCGCCTCTGTCCTTCATGGGGATTTCAGGCAGCGGGAGGATTTCACAAGGGGGAAATCGGACGAATTCAGCTGAAGCACAAGGGGAAATCAGGCAGCCGGTGTTGGGGGGAGCAATGCTGGGAGCCCCCGGGCTGCGGCAGCGGGGCTGAACGCAAGGAGAGGCTGCGGCTGCCGCGCTGCCTGACACACTTTCCCCCACCCCCTCTCAGCAAGTGCAGGCAGAGCCTCCAGCACCTCTCAAGGCAATGTCAGGCTGCTCCCGGTGCCCGAGCTGCCTCCCCGAGCTGCAGCCTTGTGGCTTGCTTACAGGGCTTTAAATCTTTCTTGGGAATCGCCACCGGCCAAAGGCACCCGAGGCCGCTGCAGGGGCTGGGTGGTGGTGTGGTGGGACATGGGCATGGTGTACTGGGTGCAATGCTTCCCGCGTCACCCCAAGGAGTTCTGCTCCTCCTGGTCCTGCACTGAGGTGGAGACAGGGTGCTGGACCAGAGAGAAATTGCTGCTATCAGCCAGCACTCGCTGCTTTTGCTGCTGAAATTAAAAGTGAAGCAGGCTGACCTGCAGGCCCTGTTCTGGTGTGCTGCGAGGTACAACGCCCTGGGTACTGACCAGCCCACACCTCATGTCCAAAAGGCAGCTTTCACCATAGTTGCTGGATCCCCTTGGGAACCAGCATCACCTACAGCAGCAGGATTATATCCACAAACAGTGAAGAGCGAGCAAAGCTTGGGGTTTGTGAAAAGCCTATGCAAAGCTCAGCGTGGGTTGAGGCACGGCAGCACAAAGGCTATCTACAGTTTCATAGGAGGGTCCAGTTGTTTGGGGCTGCTATGGTGTTTGGTTAAAAGTGGCAAAGAGCTTACAAGTTTTGAGGGAAGCTCCCAGACAGGCAGCAAGCTGAAGTCTTGTTTCCTTTGGAAACCAAAATGGGATAACTCAACAGGACCCGAACACATCCAGCAGAAAGTTTTGCAGACCTGGGAACCCCAACTAACTCTGGGTGGCCCACATGGAGGAGGGAACTGGGTGCTAGCCTAATACCAGAGTTTTTGCCTGGATTAAAATGCAGCAACATCTTTATTTTGGGCCAAACTCAGCTGTTTCATGCGCAGACAACTTATACAAAAGCAATAAAATTACTAAGTAAGAAAAACCTACTTACAAAAGAGATATTTTGGTCCATAATTTGTTTTTAAGAAGTTGTTCAGTCTGACAATAGATTTAATTAGCAATTGAGCTGAAATTTGTAATTAGAAGTCTTTTCACACAGCTATTAATGCTTTTGCTGCAAAGAAATCTCATCTTAAAGGAAAAAAAAAGAATCTCCAGTTGCACCACAAATACAAGAAGCTGCTGCTAATTTGGGAACAGCACATTGCTTGGGATGCCATGAAATGGACGTCTCCAATAGGATGTTTTAAAGAAGAGCTAAAAACAATCATTTATGCTCATGCCACCATAAAGGTTCTCCCAGAATATCTGCTGCATTGAGAAGGGGGCATGAGAGGACAGGGCTGCTACACAGTTGGAGCTGCTTGGCTTCGTGGGTGAGAACTGGACGGAGCTGCCCCACTCCTCTGCTGCCAGGGGAGGATGAAGAGGCATTTTGGCACTTCAGACCCAGAACTGTTTGTAGCATTTGCTGAGCTGGCTGGCAAGAGCACAGCCTGCCAGAGGCCTGGAGAGGAGAGGATAAAGATGTTTACTCTATGGTTTCTGGCCAAAACCCATCAACATGAGGCTTGCTTCATGTTTCAGGTGGCAGTATATTAAAACCAGTTGAAGCGAATAGCTTGTGTCTCTTATGGGAGGGAAAAGGGCACACCGTACACACTGACAAAATTAGGCAGCCAGAAAAGACACATTATGACATCAAAATATATAGGTGTCATAAAAGTGTGAGGCATCAACCTAAATCATGGCTTGACAAACCTGAGTAACCATAAGTAGAGCTTTGACTTTTCATGAACACTCTGTACACTCTCCTCTACCTCCTGTGTGCCTGGAACTAGCAGCTGCTTAAAAATGTTCTTGCAATATCAACTGCTAAACAAGCCTCATCTAAAAAAATGATGGCTATTTACCCACACACTGAGCCCGCTGGAAATAGTGGATTTGGTGGGTAGAGGGGTGTTAAAAAAATAATATTTTTTTTTAAGGACCTTTCCACATTACACACACGTACCAGCACCTGGTTTATCGTTTCTTGTACCCAACGCATACTGCACTGCTCTTGGACTTAATATCCTTCCCCAGAGCAAACTTTCAAATCCTCCCAGAACCTCAGCGGGAGTGAAGCCGCAAAGCTCACGTGGTCTAAATTGGTTGGGATGACATTTGCAAAACTGACTTTTATGCAAACAAGATAGAGAGGACAGCAGAGGAAAGATCACAGGCTATTCAGAATATTAATTATTTAGTCTGCTGCTCGATGGATACTTGTTCCTGTGACTTAAACCATTACTTATTTAATCACTTCCAAAAGCATCTTTGTCGGAAGTCACAGGACTGGGGAACACTACAGCAAGATCCCAAAATGGATCATTTAGCAGCGAACATGCTCTGAGCCCAGGAGAACACGGAGAGGATCTTACATCACTCCACATTAGGAAGTCTCAGGAGATTCTCTGAAGACAGCTGAATGAACGTAATGAACAGTCAGCCACAGAGAAACGAGGAGGCAAAACACCCAACCACGCACACTTACGGCACGCAGAGAAATGCCGAAGTTCTAACCACACACAAAAATCACATTAATAGCAACAGAAATTGCTTTGGGTTAGGGAAGGTTCATAACAGACTGACGCAGATGCTTTCTATTTCTTTTAAATTCAGATCTTAAATTGAGATTTTTGCATTGCCAGCTCTTTCTCCCCAGCTACTTCTTCCATTTAGGAATACACTCCTGCACATCAGGGGCTGCCTGGGGCTGCACACCCCCCTGCCTGCTCAGCTCCCCCTCAAGGTTTGGTTCTGGGGCAGCAGACCCAGTGCTCCCAGACAGCTTTCCAGGAAAGCTGTTTTTTTACTGGGAACTCCAACCTGGCTCTGCACAAAACCAGGAGGTCTGGGGAGCCTACACCCCTCCTCGACTGAATTGGGGTTTCAGCTGATGTGGAAGAGGAGGAGGAGGGACAAGAGGAAGGCCAATTACTCTCTTGCTGGAAGAGGTTTTACTGATGATAACCCAGATTTCCACTGGCCCCACATTTGCTCCATTTCATCCTCTCCAGGTTTCCTTAGCTGTACTTATTCAGAAACCCCAGACAACTGCATGCCAGCCTGAGGCTTGCAGCACAGCTTTGGCCTAAGCAGATGCCCTGTTTTTAGCACACAGACCCAAAATGCAACGCACTTCTTTATTTACATATTTTTATGAGAAGGCGAGAATGGAGTTTATAAAAAAAATCTTTGAAGAAATCTCCTATGTAAACCATTTAATAATGGAGCCAGAGGAAGAACTCTTTGATTATCCTTTCCTTTAAGTGCAAATTCCAGCAGCCAGTCCTAAACATTAACTTATTAGAGGTAATGAACACCGCAAGATAAATTTACCCATCCGGTAGGCAATTAGAGCTCCTGCTGCATGTACACACAGAGCACCAAGACGGAGAACGTTGCTAAAGGTACTTCCAAGGCCCTCATCCATCCCGTCCACCTCTAGAGCGCACTAAAACCGTCACCGCACATTTTTCTGCTTAACCATTTCTGGAGACATCTGCATCTATCATTGCCTGGCTGCACCGAGGGGAATTGGGGGAGAAGCTGGTGGTGAGTGCAGGATGCCTCCCGGAGCTCTGTAATGGGCAGAAGGCAGTGCTGCAGTGACCTTTCCTTGTGATGCTGTCAATTTGGTGCTCCCCAATTACGCATTTTGCCTGTGCACCAGCATCTGTAACCGGACTGAAATGTGTGTTAAAGCAGCAGGCTTCTAGGTCAGGAAGTTTCAAAACGTAATTACTGGGTTTTCCAGTCTTAAAAACTGAAACTCTTACCAATGACCGATGTCCCCAGGCAACCTCAGCAGCTCTCCTTCCCTCCTAATAGAGCAGGGGAATATTTTCTTCCATACCCCGTGCAGATGCAAGCCCAGGCACTTGAATTTCTACTTGCTAAAATTACAAAGTGTTTTCTTAGGGGAAAACATCCCATCCTCAGTAAGTCTGTGCCTCGGACAACACTGATCACCTACCTCCAAATCAGTCTTTTCTTCTCCTTTGGACCCCCAGAAATAAATTATAACCTGCAACGGCTCAGCCCTTTCCTCTTGCAAGCATCTACAAGAAAACTGACTTACCTAGAAGATTTTTAGCCTAAAAGGAGGAGAGAAAACATCTTGAGTTAATGGGAGTCACGAGCCCTTGCCAGAACCACACCCCCACCAAGGCATGGCCTCACACCACCCAAAGCATTTTCCAGCTTTGTGGGTTTAACCTTAACGGCTCACCTGCCTCCTCTGGGCAATTCCTGCTTACCCCCTCCTTTAGCTAACACTTCAGTCAGGGAGCTGAAGTTGTACATGCAGGTCCAAAACCCAGTAAAAGAAGCTCAGACTTGTAATGCTCGGTCTGGGTGGGGAGCAGGCAGTGCTCTGAGCTCTGGGGAGCAACCGCATTTATGGCTCCTTCCTGTAAAGCCTTACTTCTTGCTAGGCAAAAGTGCTGCCCTGCTTCTTTCCCCCGCTTCTTTCTCCTTTTACACTGTATATATGCCATGCAATTTTTTTCTTATGTCACTGAGCATTAAAGGAAATCCCACCATTTACCCCAACCTGTGGTTTTCTGGATTTGAGTAATCAGAATAGGAACACTTCAGGGTTGGAGACTCCAGTGCTGCTAAGAGAAACAGCAGAAGACAAATAGGCTGCAGCAAAATGCAAGATCCCCTATTCCTCAGCCAGCCCTAACGATGCCGAAGAGCTCATTCAGGGACCTTGTTAGCAGAGGTCAGCCCAACAAAAGTGAATATCAGCTTTCTGACATTTTTTAAGCTAAATGGAGATCAGCTGGAGAACACGCAGCAATAAGCAGGAGGGTAATGACCCATCGGCAGCCACCAGCAAGGTGGGATTTTATGACCTGGCAGGTCTGAGGGTTCTCTGAAAGCAGCACCACTCTGGATGCTGCACATACAGCATCCAGAAGCAGATTTTTTGCTTTCACCCAGCCAGAACATCTCTCTCCACCTCTGTGGCTGTCCTGGACAGAACAAGCACTTTTGCAGGGCAAAACAAACACGTCCATATAGCAATGGTCCTAATTAGCTTTACTTTTCTTGTGCTTTTTTTTTTTTTTCCATCCAAATCGTTCATAGCAATGTAGCTAGCAGATATAAAACAGCCTTGGGACACGAGTCAAATCCTCTTGAGCACACATTGAACCAGCTCAGCAGAGAACTGGGCATGAATGGAGGAACCACACAGAAACAGAAACCCAAAGCAGCATCACGTTGCAGAAGGAAACCAAAATGCTTAGCAGCTCACACCTTCTGGGCTAGTAGTGATCAGTGCTCCAGCATGGTAGCCACTCGTTTACAGCTACAAATCCAGAGGGAAAATAAGCATCCAGGTTCTTCAGTGATGGGACTGGTTCTCAATTTTAAGGCCATTAAATCACTCCAATTTACAGTGGATGCATGGCAGCTGCACTTGGCATCTCAGTATTAGCACCAGCACTCACCTGGCAGGGCCTCTTCACAACTGCTCCTCTTAGGCAGAAATGCTGCTTCTTTTTCATATTTGGGTAATATTGCCAAAAATGAGAATAGCAGCGGGCCTGTGTTAGCAGCAGCCAGCATCCACCCTCCTTCCCCAGCCTAGGCAGGCAGTTCAGATTAAAAAGCTCCATCACACAGACAATAATCATTAGAAGGAGAGGGGATGCATATCCCACTATGGACTTCTGTTCTCCCCTCTCCTCATTCTTCCCCAAAATTCAGGACAGCAAGTCTTCCGTCCTTCCAGCAGCAGTAATATTGGCCCTGGCACATCTCACCCCAAAGAAGAGATGCAGCGCTGTAGCTTACTGTGGCCTGAAGGACAGGTCTGAACGTTTAGTCACATCCAGCTCCACTCCTCTCTTGAGGGAAGGAAAACTTCTGCATCTTCCCTTAAGAGATTTATCTTGGCATCCGTATATTCAGACAACACTGCCAACGCAGATGGAAAAATAAGCAAGTGGGTCATCAGTCTTCACAGTTGTCACCCGGTTTCTTTTCAATGAGTAGCAGTGTAACAATGCATTAACAATAAATGAAATGCCGTGTTAACACTAATTTGCATAGTACGGAGCCACAGTATTTTGCTTCCTCTATTCTCCTTCCAAACTCTCCTGACCTGCATATGAATCAAGATGAAATTTAATTGCTGGGGCATTCAGCAGAATCACTGAATTCCTGCTTAATGAGGCTTCATTTGTACTCTGTAGCATCAGATACCTTCTCTCCAAGGTGCTGTGTTAACTAGTTCAGATGTAAAATATTTTTCAAGGCACATTTTCATATTCATTTTGACAGTCAAAGAAACAGCAGGAAAAGCATCAACTGCAAAAAGCCGATGTTAGTATCAGTAGCATGATAAGGCTAGCAAGATCCCAAGAGCACCAAGCCGTATTCCTTACACACACACACACAAAAACAATTAATGGCTTTTATATCTGCTGCTATGCACCACCTTACAGTATCTACGCTGAGCAACTCTTCTAGAAAAGACAAGGCAAAGCTAGGTGGGACGTGGCCAAGGTCTGCCTGGGAGCCAGCCAACAACCAGGAGCAACACCAATCATTTTGGTGACTCACAAAAAGCGCAGCCCACAGCGCACCCAGAAGCCAGAGCCTCCGGGTGGCTCTGCATTCAGACAGCTCATTGAGCTTACCTCATTCAAAAGTCCTTGGCTGTGGTCAGAGGGCTCATTTCCTCGTCAGGTGCCTCAGCCTACGTAGCTGAACGGTTGCCTGAAAAAACAGCTTTCTTCTCTTTTTTTTTTTTGCTTCTGCGTAGCACAGCCACCAGCAGCAGCGCAGGCAGGGCTGCCCTGCAGTTGTGCATAGGGACCAAAGCCTCAGCCCCCTGAATTGCAGCTGACCACATTTCCTTGAGAAGACCCAAAAGGCCCTACAGTGATGTGCAGCATCCCGACACAGGGTGAAAGCAGGCCAGGCTCCCTTGGTGCTGCAGGAAGGCTCCCGGCTCCAGCCAGGTGCCCCAGCAGCAATGCAGCTTGCAGCAGACGCCTTTGGACAGAGTCGATGAGCAGCATATTTTGGGGTGAGGCACATCCATCTGCTGGTTTGGCTCCAGCATCAGCTTGTGAAGTTTTACCTCCCAAACTGGGACAAAGCGGAGCCACCCACAGCCGCAGGTAACCCTCAAGTGGTGGGACCAGTTATATATAAGGAGGTATTTGGGCTTTGGAGCACGTGGAGCTCCCCGAGGGACTGCAAATTGTTTATTATTGCAGGCTTGCGAGATGGGATCAGCCTCCCTTCTCCCATCCTGACTCCATAGGAACAGTTACAGCACGCTGGTAGCAGTAGGTGAAGGTTTATCCTTTTTCTTAGGAGTTACAGAAACCTATCAAAGTCCTGTTTACAGCTCACCACCCTCACAGGTCCGAGCAACAACTGTGAATTTGTGCTGGCTGCAATAGGCAGAAGAGGGACCACAGTCAGTCTGCCATTTGCATCATAAGGGAAAAGAGTGGGGAATAGGGTACGGCGCAAAGTCGGCCCTAATTATCCCAGGGTAGCTAATTATAAAGGATGTAAATTGACAGAAATAAAACCACATGGTCAATAATAGTGTTTTTTAAAAGCTGGAAATTTTAGCCCATTATCTTTCCAGCTGAAAAGCTTTAATTGAAAATGGCTAATCTTCCAGTGGGTTCAGGAAGGGTTTACAAGCTAATTGCTCTCTTTTCTTTAGGATTAACACTGCGTTCTGTGAATAGGGGTGGAGGGCAGCAGATGTGCAGCCTTTACTCCCTTTAATCCAAATGCCCCCACTGCCACAGATGCTCCCAACGCTGTGCAGTGGCATAATGGAATCGCTTTCTCGCACATAAAGTGGTTGTTCTGAAATGAAATTACAGCCATCTATTAGGAAGGGAACAATAAATTTCCTCCACCACACATCCCCATCGCGAAAGACAGAGCATTAGCCTATAAAATCCCTGATGGAAGTAAATCTTGTGGGAGAGAGAGCGGCGAACAGATGAATTTACCATTCTCCTTTCATAACTGGTGCCTGGTGTCATTTGGACGTGGGCAGAAAAGGCATTAGATGGCAGAAATCGGCGCGTGGTCCCACAAACTTCTGGGTGGCCGGGACCTGGCTGCTGCTCCCTAGGCATGGAGATTTACATCAGCAGGGGGGGAAGAACAACTGCCTTCCATTGAAGCTGGAGGAGAGAAATTACTTTTGTTTTGTTGACTGCAATGGCAGCTACAACCTATTGGTCCCATAGGCTGCAAGCAAAGTTAGTTGGTGATCTGAGCTCCTGGGGTAGGTGGGATTTGAGTTAGTTGAGAAAAAGGGATTGGGTGATCTCTGGGAGAGATGCACAGGAGGAAGGAGGGAGTGGAGGATCCCTAAGAGTGAAGGCAGAGTGACCCCTAATTCTCAGAAAGAGTAGGGAAGGAGAAATGGATTCAAAGACATCTGAAAATGAATTAAATCAGGTTGTGGCCATTATGCTCCTGTTGTTACAAGGTAAGGAGAACTCAGCTCTCCCTCTGCACCCACCCTGCACAGAAAATGAGGCACACGATGCCTCCCTGAAAGATCCTGACTCCCAGCTGAAAAGGGACAACACCCCTGTCAGCAAAGCATTTTTCCCTTTCCCGTTATCAGATGGCAGGAAAGCCGCACGGTGCCTCCCAGCAGCCTGCCAGCCCGCCCCACCCTGACTGCGCCTCCGAAAAGCAACGGAGCACCTGGGGTCAAAAGCAACGGGGAGAAAGACGAAGCACCTGGTGTTTGGATTGGAAGGAAAGCAAAGCCGATGTCTTGCAACACGAAAGCTCAGCAGCGCTGTCCAGAACCAGAGCAGCACCTTCCAGGGAGGTGCTACAGGAGGGACCCATCCCCTCCGGGACAAGCTGTGTCACAAACAGGAGAGCATCGCCTGGGCTTCCTCGGGATGGCCAGGAAAGGCATCTCTCCCTAGGGAACAATTCATCTCAATTCCTCTGAATCAAGTTCCTAACTTCAGCAATCTGTGAACTACCGAGGAGATTCGTCTCTTGAGAGAACAGCAAATACGGCTCATTAATTGCTTCCCCTGTTCCTCCTCCTCCTCCTCAAACCTACAATTTCCTGCTGACTCACCGTCAAAGGGAACACCCCAAAACCCAGCAAGAAAGCCCTGCAAATGCCACCCATACCACAGCGTATCAGTCAAACCCACGGCAGCAGAAGACACAAGAACTGGCGGGACAGATACCAGACACAGAAACATCAAAAGCTCAACAAGTTTTAAAAATACAATACATGTAAAGTTCTGCTGAATAGACGCCTTTTCAAACCCTTGCTGGAACAGTCACTAAGCTGCTGTCCTAAATCAAGTCTTTTATTAGCTGGAGAAATTGAATATTTAGTACTCAACCAAAGATGAATTGTTGCCAGTCAAGGCACGATACTGCATTCAGCAGCGATCTCTATCTGTCATGCAGAATATTTCCCAACTCTACGGCAAGCAGACGGCAGACACGCAGATGATGGGCACATGACGGGATCAAAATCGAGATGGATGCTGAGATAGCAAAGGCCTGGGTTAGGAGGAGATATCTGCAAAACTCCATTAACACAGTGACCCAGTTTAACAAGGATGCCTCCTCACTTGTACCTTTTGATGACACAGGAGAAGAGGCAGCAAGTGCGCAGTCTGCTACCTCGACAGCTGTTTGCACACTGAAACACAGCAGTCACCTGTGGCAGCAAGGCATAGAAGTTAGCTGATCGTTCATTACTGCCATAAGGTTCAGAGCAATATTTAGAGCGGGGCTGTTCCCTCGATATGTTATTTCCCTGTGCTTTCCTGGACCATTGCTTCTGCTGCTCGAGGGAACTGCTGCAGCAGTTCATGCTCCGGAGCTGCAGCTCCTGCTCCAGCGGCGCGGTTCTGCGCCAAGACCACTGGCAACAACGCCGAGAGCCCCCTTATTACTCTGCGCAGACAAACACCAGAACCCAGGCCAGAATCAACACTCCGTGAATTGCTGCCAAGAGGCTACGTTTTGTACGCTTGGCAAAAAGAAGGTTTGACTGCCCCCTTTGTATTTTTCTTTGAAAAAAAAAAAAAAAAAAGAGAGAGAAGAGAGAGACACAGAGAGAAAATTATTTTCTGAGAGCTTTGGGAAGAGCTCTGAAGACCTGGTTTTGCTATCTCCCACCTTATACTTGCTGACATCGCTGACACGCAGTAATAACCAGACCTGCTGCAGAACAGGAACGAGCAATACAAGTTTAAAAGGGCTCCCTAGAAAGTTTTTTGTAACTGCAATATTTTCTCCAATTACTTACAGAATGGTAATTTAAGAATATTTATTCTCTAAAATATATTGTGCTGTAAAGCCCTTTCACTCGGCTATTAATTCGTTGCTAAGGAGCAGCGCAGGGCTTAATAGGACGTGGAGGTTTGAGTGAAAATTATGGGCTTGCTCTCTCCGTAGCTGTGAACTGATGCATGTACGTTGAAGGGCAGGGGGAGACAACAAGAAAATAGGCTCGAGAGAAAAGATCAGACAGAGCAGTGGGGCTTACAGGTGCTTGGAACCAACAAGAAGCCCCTGAGGTTGGTGAAGGGGACGTTAATGCCTCCTTGCAAGATTTCAGGAGCACCCCAGCAGTAACCACACACCCCTGGAGAGCATCATGTGGGAGGCAGACAGGGGGCCAGGCATAACTGGGTAACAATTACCTGGATTTTCTGTGATTTCCAGGGGTAATTAAGAACTGAATTCCTTTAGAAACAGCATTTATCTGAAGCCTGCAGGCTTGTTTTTTTAGGCAGCGGTTGTGCCATTGCAAGGGATATTTGTGATGTGAATCGCAGCCACGTTAAAGACGCTGCTAATACACAAAGCACACCATAGCCTCCGTTATCCCTGGAGCAACTCGTTCCGCATGTGAAGCTCCTGGGCCAGAGGAAAATGGGGCTGGAGGAGGAGGAGGAGGAGGGTGCAAGTGCTCTTCACAAGCTGGTCTTGTTGCTGCCACCCCAGCGCTCTCCCAGGGGCTCTCTCACCTCTCCCAGTGTTGCCACGAAGAAGCCCCACACTGACAAAGGCCCAAATCCTCCCCTTGCTCGGGAGGCCGCTGGCAACACAAGCATTTGGTGAGACCCCAAGGGCTGGGGAGGCCGGTGGGTGCCCCGTGGCAGGACGGACAGACGGACGGACAGACAGCTTGGCCAGGATTCGCCTCTCTGCAGAGGGCAACCCAAACACGCCAGCCGCCCTCGCTCTGTGGAAGAAGGCATTTGGCAGGATTTGACAGTTGAGTGAGAGAGCATAATTCCAGATGAAACAGGCCAGATTGGAGGATTTCTGCATAATTAGGAGCATAATGCTGGATAAGAGCCTCCTAAATACCCGCAGTTAACAGAGGGCAGCGTGCTCGGAGGAAGCCCGTCTCATCATAAGGGACTAAAGCTGGCGCTAAGTGGATGCAGATCTTCATTTTCCTTAATACCCGAGCAGCCCCACGGCAGTGAGGTCCTTCCCAGGACGTGCCAAGCCCTCAGCAGATCTCCTCGACCAGATGCCCTGGCTCGGAGGCACCCAATGTTCCCAGAGCAGCACCGCAGCTGTGCACGGACACAGGCTCCGGGGAAGTTTCTATAGAAACAGGAATCAGATATAATTTAGGTGTTTATGTGGCACAGCTGACTTACACCAGCTCAGCCACTTTTAAGCCACTGAGGCTGAGGAAAAGAGCCTATAAAAGTAAGGTGGGATTTCTTCTTGCTCGTCCTCGCTCTTCTACAAGGAGAAAACAATTCCCTTCCCAAGCAAAAAAAAACAGGACAGGGGTCTAGCAGAAACCTCAGGGCTTGTGACTTTCCCAAGCCCTTCCCTCCGCTAAGACAATATTGCCACCCATTTGCTGTCTCAGCTTCCCTCAGCACCCCTTTGCCTTCCTTAAAATAAAAAAGAGACTGCCTAAGGGCTAAACTTTGGCTTTTTGCAGATGAGGAGTTTCACGTTCTCTGGTTTTGAAGCAGCAAATTCTCAAAGCAAGTTGCAGATGACAGCTCCTAAGGGACGGTGCCACCAAACTTTCCTGCCCCCTCCCTGGAAACGCTCGCTGGAAGGCAGCTGAAACTTCGAACGGAACAAAATAAAAAATGTTGAAAGGGATGGGCAAGGAAGGGAAAGCATAGGGATCGAGGAGACAGCAGATTAATAGCCTGGCATTTATGGCAGTTTAATAATAGAGCTGTCACAATAGGAGAGATTTACTAATTGCAGAGTCATTTGCTATGGATTCCCATCAAGCTGCCATTTAAATCGCTGTGTGGTTTTAAGATGCCTTTCGAAACAGGGGGAGTGGGGAGAAGAGACAACGCCCACAGTACTTACGCAGCTAAATTTAGGAAAGTATTGTGCTCTCGTGCAGATGAACGAGCAGACGAGGACAGCAAGGAGGGAGCCAGAGTTACCACGAGCCCAGAGGGGCCGGAGGCAGGTGCAGGCCTGTGTCTTCTTGCAGAATTCGTCAGCACCAGCTTTAGGAGCAAAGAGTCACGTTAAAACACTGATCTGAGAGTCCCGATCACTTGGGGTTGTCAGCAGGGAGAAGCGAGTGGGTGCTCCTTCTGAGTTCGAAGTGAGCTGCAGGCTTGTCATTCATGATTTCTCAGCACGCAAACCGTGCATTACGCAGTGCCTCAACCTGGCTTTGCTACAGGAGCCTGGTGAGGGCACGAGGCAGCGAAGGAGAGCCCTGAGTGTCCCCTCCACCCTGCATCTCCTCCCCATCACATCCCCAAGGCCACCGGTGCCAGGCCAGGAGGGATTCACAGAGCTCCTGGACCCAGGGCACCGGGGCTGTTTGAAAACTGAGCAGGGTGAGAGAGGTCTCTAACTAAATCCTCCAGGGACAGCTGGTACCTGGTAGAAATGCCTCGTTCCAGTTCAATCTGATGTTCCTTGGCCTTGACTAGAAAAGAAGAGGGCGCAACCATCCTTTGCAGCACGGCTCTTGCTCCTGGGGAAGAGGCAGCAGCTGGCCGGGGCTGCCAGCACGCACCCCCGAGGTGCTGTGAGAGCTGCAGGAGGCAGGGGAGATGTGTCCCCCCCTCAGCCCAGCACTGCCAGCCCACCCAGCCGGCAGCCCCAGGGGAGGCCGTGCCTTCTGCACCACGTATGCTCTCACGGCTCAGCCGAGACACTGGTGAAAAAGATGTTTTAATCCTCTTTTTCATTAGGGAACAAGGAAGTTAGGCCAGGGCTTTGCCTTTGCAGATGATCAACAATTAGCAGCCTACACGAGCGCACGGCTGGGGCTTTCTAGGCATTGCAGTTCTGCTGTCATTTAATAACCAGCGGTGACTCAGAGCTGCTCGCCTCCCACATGCTGCGGCCCAGAACTCCGGATCTTTTTCATCCCTTTTCACCCCAGTGGTACAGAAGATAAGAGTCTATTAAACGAGGCTGCTTTAGCAGTGCATCTGCAGCCAATCTGACCCGCCAAGAGCATGATTTGATCAGGTGTTATGTTCACAAGGCCGTTGTTCAAATGCATTTGCGAAGAGGATGCTGTACGTGGGACTTCCCATATCAGCGCTGAGGACAGGAGGCAGCACCAGGTCCCATCCAGCCTCAGCACCTTACTCTTGTACAGCTGCTCTTAAGTGGGTTTGGTCTACCAGGACCACGTTCAGATATAGACGAGGTGTGTTACACGGCATTTTCTTCCCAGAGGCACAATCAATCCCTGCTTTTAGTGGGGTAAGATAGCAGAAGCGTAAGTGATTGTATTTTAGGGGATGCTTTACCACGAGCATGCTCAGGTAGGATTCGGGTGTAATGAACATACACTACAAGAGTCTTCACTGAGGCAAATGTGCTAGGGTCTAAGCAACTTCAGAAATGTTACTCTACATCTTAGACGAGGCTCTTCAGTCATGTTAAGCCCAGCCAAGCCTGCCAATATATATGTTCCCTACACATTCCCATCGAGATGAAGGTGAAGTTTACCCCCAGCTCAGCTCCCTTGATAGCTGAATACCTCCCAAGAGAAGTGTCCATTTCTCTTGGGAAGACACAGAAAGAAAAGGATTCCCTGGTCACTTCATGTGTGGTACCTTGGGGAAATCTCTCTTCATAGACCACCAGAACTGAGCACCATTTGTTGTTGCTTCTGCACAGCATCCCAAAGAGCTACCCCAGCACTCAGGGCTTGGGATCCTTCTCATAACACTCAGCTTGCAGTCCCTTCACCAGTCCCTCCTGCATTGCCAAAAGCCCCGCTGCCACCCACCAGTGACAGAGATGAGTGCCTGCTTGTTTCAGCAAGCACACACCGTCACCCCTGGCCCTGGCTGGCACTGCTGGGAGCTGGCTCTGCTCCAGGAGCTATTGAGGCAGCCCTGCGTGCCTGCGCTAGCACGTCCCACCCTGAGCACCGTCTTTGTGTGCTACCAGGCACCCCCTCTGCACGGATTGCAAAGCCCAAGGAGTTAGTCACCCCATCAGCAAACCCCAAAACAAACACCACTAACCGGTAAAATCAGCTTTTTTTTTGCCTGGGAAAATGCTGGGCTGAGGCAGGGCTGGAAGAGGATTAAAGCAGTGCTTGAATTAAACAAGTGAGAGGGTGAGAGGGGAAACCCATTTCAAAGCAACTCCGAAGACTGATAAGAGAAGCATGGGGGAAATACAAAGTCTGACAAGAAAGATATAGAAAATGGCTGCACTCAGAGACGCACAGTCTGGGAGGCTCTGGCAGTTCACTTTTACTCTATTGTTTGGTTTTGGCCTGGATTCTCTCCCCTCACCCCTTTGTCTTACCTTCCTTGGATACAGAAGAAGCCTGTCCTGCTTGTGCCCAAAGCTGGTGGCCTTGGCTCCTCTGCCTGCTGCCCTTCACCATGCAGGGGACAGCTCTGTCTGCCCTTGAAGGCAAAGCAGAAATAGCCTCAGGCTATTTCAGATTTTTTATTTTAAATTATTTCGTCACTCTGAAGAACTGACTTCAACACCTAGGCCATGTTTGCAGCTCAGTACCCAGCTCTGGGTTCGTCTCCAGCCCAGGAGTTGAGCAGCCATGGCTTGGGGACCTCAATGCCTCACGTGTGGCCACCCACATGTATTAGCAGGTTGTGATCTGCTGGAATTAGAGGAGTCTGTCCCATGCCAGGACAGTCTGCAGGGAGCCAGAGCACCTCCGAGAGAGGTAGCACCAGGAGCAACCATCAGCAGACCAGGAGGCAGTCTCCCACCATGACCCTTCTAGCTCCTTCCATGCAATTCAGCGATGGATCCTTCCAAAACATGCCAGTACCAGCAGCCTGCTGAGCATCTGCTAGGACGACGTGTTCATTAGCAGTGACATCTCCCCTATTCTAAATCCAAACGGGACCTGTGATCTGCATTTATGCCATTTACCATGTTTAGAGCAGACGCTGCTTGAGAAGCCTGCCCCCATGCATCATTATCAGCGCTGCTCGAGCCGCCGTTCAGCTGCTAATTAGAACTGAAAGCACCAAGTGATTGTTAACATCAATATTAATATGAAGCCTTTACTAATGCCACGGTGGGATGCCCACAAGTGCAGCACGGGTGCAGCTGACCTTTCAAAGCACTTGGAGAAGGGTCCCAAGCCGTGTTCTTGCCTTATTTTTATATTCCCCTGGGTACCCGTGGTGCTAAAGGCCAGGCTGAGGGCTGGAAGCAGCCCGGGCACTGCCACGTCTCAGACTGCTCCCAGCAGCAGGGGACAGGACGGCTCCTGCTGCCCCTCGGTGGTCCATGGGCTGGAAGAGCTCAGGAGCCACGAGCCAGCTCTGCCCTCTTACAGCCTGGCTTCAGACCTCTCCCTGCTCTGTATCCATCAGCAAGGAGCGGGGCTTTTCTCCCAAACGGTCCCAGCCTTTAGCAGATGTGATAAGCACCATTTATTTATTGCGCCCTCATTTCATCACCTATAAAATCCCATTTTCCCTTCCCAGAAGGGAGCAGCAGTTGTTTCAGAGGCTGCTGGACCAAAACCTTAATGCACAGCAATTCTGCTAAGGCAGCAGGGCGCAGAGGCACAGAGCTCAGCTCTCCTGCGAGCTGCGCTTTGCCTGCAGTGCGCGGAGCTCCAGCAGGGAGCAGCATGTACCTGCGATTGAGGGCCCTCCAGCTCCTTGTAAAATGGCTAACGCAGGGCTGGGGGAGGAGAAGAGGGATGGAGAGGGATGCAGATTAATATTTTCCTTCTCTCACACACACGCAGGGTCACAGCATCGCCCTGCAAGACAGAGGGCGCTGCTGCAGTGCCAGCAGGTTGTTTCTTCTTGTCCCTGTGGGCTGACCTGCAGAGCAAACAGCTGCTGGGCAATCAGAAACACAGACTGGAAACCCAGGGAGAGCCAGGCTCCTGAGATGACTTCAGCCTGGTTGCACCAAGCTCTCCAAGAGTCTCACGTTGGGTATTTAAGCCAGGAGGGCCTGGCTTGCCCATCACAATAATTGATTCCTATTCCCAACGGGTCCAACACAAGCACAGGAGAGCCCTTATCCTCCTCAGCCTTGTGACAGCCTGATCCTGGCTTGACATTTGTCCTTGCTGCTCCCCTCGTGCAAAGTCAGGAGTCACAAAATTCATATCCTAATTTAAGTCTTATAAAGCCTAAATCAAGAAAAAAATGCTATACATCAGCCCCTAAAGTCAGGCCTTTTGGAAGACACAGAGCATCCTGGAAAGGGATGGGGAAAGGGTTAAGACAGTTTGCACAAGAGCTTCCTGCACCATGTTATTGATGATATTGGGATTAAGATTACACTGCAACACTTGCAGCTGAGCCTCACGCCAAGGTCTGCCTGGCCAAATGCCCACTAGATCTCTACGCATTCGTGTTCTGGTGATGGACACACAAAATGCCCTCAGGCAGTGGCAGCAGAAAAGCTTTACAGCTGGTTGGGACCGCAGCAGAAAGCCCCGTGGTGGGCTTGTGCACGTGGATGTGTGCATGGTGCAGCGGGGGTAAGAGAACAACACCGTGCAAAGCTTATTTATCATCAGGACAATGCTATCAAGAATATTTCATTGTTAGATGATGGGAAATGAAAAATGACCATTACCTTGTAAAGGCCCTTGTAGCTCCAGCTGAGCGTGGAAAGGAGAATATAGAAGAAAGCTGCAACACGCCTGTCCACCAGCTTGGGGACGGCCCACAAAATCCCCACCGTAGGCACAGGAACGTGGGGAAAACTGCTAACACATTTAAGCACTAGTAAAATACACACACACACACATACGTATACACTGCTATCAACAGAAGCTGGGCACACACCGTCTCTGTCGCATTATGGCACGATGCATGTTACAGTTTGGACAAAATGGTAAAGACTTGAGCGAGGGTTTTAAAGTTCTGCTGGGGATGAGGACAGTGCGGATGCCCTCTCCAACGTGAAGAAGATAAAACAAGGAAGCAGAAATATCTCAAGGAAAAAAAAAAAATAAATACAAGGGCCACCACGTCTGCAGGGATGGTTTCTAGGTGGGATGCTTCCAGGGGCTAATCCTGAGGGCTCGACGGAGAGCTCAGGCATCTTCAGGCTTTGTTCAGCTAAGAACAAAAGAGGAGCTCCATGGCAAACAATTTTTCTCAGCTCTGCTGTTTTCACAGCTAATGCATGGGCTTTTTCTGTTCTATTCACTCATCCTACAGAGTTCTGTAAACTCCCCCTTGCCCCTTTCCTTCCACCAAGATACACTGGGGGGAGATGGAGGAAGAACTCCACCTGGCAGTTTATTCACACACACACACACACACACTATTAGCATCGAGTCTCGGGTCTGTCAGTCTCAATGAGCAGTGATGGATGGAGCCTTCTAAGCAATGGGTTTTGTCAGGAGAAAAAAGAGGAGGAAAGCTGTAACGCTGCCCAAACTACTGCAGTGGCTGACGTAGACTGGAGAGTCCTCCGTCTTCCTCAGTCCCCCTCCTCCCAAAGCCAGCCTCATACGAAGCCTTTCCTCTACATTTTCTGATTTCAGGTACTGGATTAAAACAAAATAAAACAAAACAAAAAACTAACAGTGAACTACCTGTGCCATCTCACTCTATCAAAACCTCCATCCCGCAGCAATCAATGGACAGGCTGGCTGGCGTTTACGGGAGCGCCTTCCAGATCAAAGCACGCAAAGACTGCTTTGACAGGCCTGCCTTCTGGAAGGCTTGTCTCTGTGTTTGTCTCTGTATCTCCCCATTAGCTCCATCCTGACGCAGGTCAACAGCAGATGAAAGCCAGATGTTTAGCAAACACACCGAACTGCCACGAGTCTTCATTCCCAGCCTCTCACCCAGCCCTTACCGCGGCCACCTCAAACCAAGCCTCTTTCTCTTGCACCCCAAGAGCTGGGATGCCAACGGGTCAAGGGCAACGGTGCCAGCTCCTGTTGGGCCTCCCCCACGTTATATGTCCTGCATCCTTCCTCCTGTGGTCAGCGAGTTGTACAAGGCACTTCAGCCCACGCACAGAGGCCGTATGGTTATTATTTACGTGAACGCACCCAGCAGCAGCTCACAGGATGGAGCACCAAGGGGACAAGCTGCTGTTGGCAGCCCCGTCACCTCCCTCTGTGGGGCACAGCGATGAGTTACCCATCGCAGGGGGACAGCTTAGCCCCTGTCTGTCCCAAGCCAGCATTAACCCGTGCCAACTGAGACATTTTGAGTGCAGTGTCTGATGGTGCTTTTAATTATCCCCTACCAGCAGCAGCCTAATGGGAAAATCGAATCAGATTTATCCTCCACCTACATTGGGTAACTCTGGCCTCAAAGCAGAAACAGGGGGGGATGAAAATCCATCAAGGAATCCCTTTATGGCTTGAAAAGGACACGACCCATGGAGATTTTCAAAATCAATTCTGCTTCTGTGGAGCCCCATAAAGGGGGGATTTCAATCAGAGCTCTGTGCCTCTTGCTGTCGGTCATTCCCCCATGGAGGGACGTGTTTCCTTCGTGTCTCACATCCACCCAGAAAGCTCCCCCTCTCCCAGGGGCCCTGAGTGTCCCCAGAGCATCACTCTTCTCCTCGATGGCGCTAGTTGCCAGCACTTTAAACCCTCTTAAGCACAGATCAGGTCTGCAGCCCAACGATTTCAGACCTCCAGGGGCAATTTGCACGAGGAGTTGAGCTGCTGAGCGACACGGGTGCAGGAAGGTCAGTGCTCAGGTGGATCCCTGCAACCCCACCGCGAGGAGTGAACCACGGGCAGGTAGGAAGCAAGCAAGCACTGCTGGAGCTTGCTACAGGAGGTTATAGGCACAAGGAGGTTATAATGTTCTGCCACAACGTTATCCGGGAGCTGTTCGGGACATCTAACGGCCACAAAAAAGCAGGAGGAAGCAATTAGCTGGGTAACGTGCCTCTGCATACAGCTTGGGAGAGGAACAGCAAAGGGGGAGGTGGAGATTTTCAGAAGATCCAGAGGGAAGAAAATAATTTTCGAAAAGAACAAAGAAGACACACACACACAATGACTTTGGCCAGGTTCCCTAGGAAGTATGTAGGCTCTTAAATCCCACACACTTCAAGAGAAGTAGAAAATTTGCTATCTTTAGGGGATCTAAATTTGGACAAGCTGTGGTGGGTTTCCAAAGGCTATTAGAAAGGCTGTTTCTATCGTACCGCCACTCTAAATTTGGATTCTTTGTCTTTTTGGAGGTGTCTGCCGTTCCTAACAAGATTAGGCAAAATGCTTAGAAGACTTCATGCAAATCTTCAGCTCAGGTTCAGCAACAAGATGCCTGTGAGAACGGCGATCCCAGCCTCTGAGCTCTTTGCAAACCCAAAATTCCCTGATACTGGCAAGGGACCATCTCCTGTCCCTGTCCCTGTCCCTGGAGGAAGGCGCTGGCCACAGCAGTCCTTGGGCTCAGGCTCGCTGCCCTTGAGCCAGCTGCCCTGTCAGGAGGAGGGTATGAGCATGGAAAGCCCGTGTAATTTAAGTTAGCAGTAAAACATCCAGCTGAAGATTACTCAGTACATTGGAACATAATTATGGCAAGTCGTTCTGTGTTTGGAAGTAAAAGCACAAGGATAATAATTGAAGATCTCCAGAAGAGAGGTCTGGTTTGGCTTCCTGCACAGCATGTGGATGCTGTCCATAAGGATGAGGGCAGAAAAAAGAAATGCCAAAGGATAGACGGATGTTAAGAAGTATCTAGCAAGGGGCAGCACTTTCCAGTTATTTTGTTAAAACCTGTGTATTTCACATCACCTGTAATGTGATTCTCAAGGCTGTTTTTCCTCAGCCTTAAGACCTACAGGAACCAAAGGCTCACAGCAGAAGAGCCAACAAAACCCAACCCACGCCACGGCAGACGCTCAGCATCGCACTGACTCACGCACAGACTAAATACCAGGAGCAGTTCATGACCCCAGTCCAGCGGGACACACAGTCCTGCTGTTCCAGGAAAAAAACAAAAGTACAGTAATCTCATTACATTTTAGGGATGATTCAAGACCTCACAACAGTCTCCGGCTCTCCAACAATGTGATGACTTCAGAAGAAGCCATCGGGTGCCACTGTGCCTGTGGCACAGCTCCATCCCCAGCCCATGCCACGGAGGCAGGCTTCAGACTTAAATTTTTTGCTTGTAACAGGCAAACCCAAGTTCTGCTTATAGGAATGAGCCTCCAAAAGGAAATAAGCCTTTTAATTAAAAGCACGTAACTAAGAGAGAGAAACCCACCGCCTCCTGTTCCCCTTCGCAGCCTGCCTGAGCAGCACACCGACACGGACGGGGGACACAGAAGTTTCTGTTCGGTTAATGAAATAACCAGCTGCAAACCTCAAACAGGCATCTCACAGCCCACCCCGGTCCCTTATGGGGAGTTTTAAAACCAAAGGAAAAAAAAAATAAAGAGTGAGAGAAAGGTTAATTAAGCCACAACGCAAACGAAGCCTCCCACCAGGCGTACAATTACCTCGGAGTGCCCTCCACCGGAGGAAGGTCTGCAAGAAGTGCATGCTCTTTTTTCTCAGTCCCAGCGGAGGTGGCAGCATCACAAAGGCCAGGTCCGCTCTGCTGCTCGCTCACAACTGCTCGGGCATCGCCGACCTCCTTCCAGACGAGGATCTCCTTCCAGCCAGGGACCTCCTTCCAGCCCAGGACCTGCCCCCAGCCCCCAGCACTACCTGGCTGCAGCCCTAGGGCAGTGCCCCTGGTCCGCTCCGCTCATCCCCGGTGCGGAGTCTGGGGCTTCTCTCTCGCACTCCCACTCCCTCTCCAAATAAGCAATTAGCATGAATAATTACAGCTCTGCTGATAATACCCAGCCACCTTTGAGCAAGAGGGAAAGACTGTAATTAACTCTTTCTTAGGGATCAGAGGAGGCTGAAATAGCACAAGCCTAATTATCTTCTTCTGGGACACCTCCTGGCTGCCGAGGAGCTTTGGAAAGAGCAGGCGCCAGAAGTCGGGCACCGTCCTTTCAGAAACCTCCCCACCAACCCCATTTTACACCAATTTTAAGAGGTGTGCCAATTCACACGGAGGGCAGGATGATCCCCCATGGATGTTCCCCGTGATGTCCTTAGCTGGCAATGAGCCCCCCATCCACCTGCAGCATTACCCCGCGATGAATCCCTGATCTCTGAGCACTATTTAGCCATTCCTCTCTCGGGAACACGCTGTGGTCATCTGTGAATGCCCCCGTGTGCAACACAGAGCTGTGCCAGCAGGGAGATGTCACCACCAACCCTGCCCAGGACTCAGGAGACCTGGAACAGGCACCGATGCCCCCCCTACTACGGGATCCTGCCTTAAACCCAGCATGAAGGCGCTCCCACCCCAGAGCCTTCTTCCAGCCCCAGCCCCCAAGCCACAAAAAGCCATAAATAACGCAAGTGATGACTCAAGATCAAATCGGATGCTTGAGTGAACCAGTTTAACGTGCCTTTGCAGTGAACTGGCTTTGCCCCCTTCCCAGAGCCAGCCGATGGGACAGACACAGGGGCACATCTTGGTGCCAGCCCCTCCCGAGAAGCCCCCCCAGCTGCACCACCCAAAAAAAGGGTTACGGTGAGCTCAGAGCCTGAGCCAAGGGACGGGGGTCCCCTGCAATCATCGCTCCGCTTTTCTAGAGACACCACAAGGGGGGAGGGCGTGCTACATGGCTGCTCCAACATGCTCTCTTCTCTTTATCAGAAATAGTGATTAATAGAGTTATTATCCAGTCCTGTCATGCTTTATTGCCACGGCGGTGGCTGGAGATACTCTTAGGGCGCTGCAGCGTAACAGTCGGGTGCGCTGCCCTCCCAGCACTCCGGTCTCTTATTAAAAGAGCAGGGGGGTTGTGAACGTCTCCTCTTGTACTCTATTGACCTGAAATGTTTAGGAGTGGAAAAAAAATTCGTGTGTTTATGAACCCCTTATCATTCGCTTTAGAAAACCTGCTGAAATTTTTATAAGTCTTCAAGCACTTCAGCATTAATTTTCATATTGCAACGACTCCACACGATAACTCTTTTATTTATGAAGCCAAGGTGCTCAGGGCACTGTACAGTGTAATAAAGCAAATTAAAATGCAATAAAATATTTATTTAGATAATAATTTGAAAGATCTAACAATTTTGTAAGTAGGACTTGACCAAGATGTTGTACATCACGCGTATTTAAAATTTCCCCATTTCATATGCTCTTTTGTTGCAGAACTATCTTTTTTTTTTTTTTTGCTAATTCCTTGAAAAACGAGAAGGTAAACATCCTCATATACAGACTGAATCCCTCTGATTATTACATTCATTAATTTCCCTGCAACATGAATTGTTCCATGGGCATTAACTGTATTAGGCGACGGTATTAGTAGAAGCCAGTATGTCAAGACCCAAATGGTAGCTGTTAATAACTAATATGGCCAATACTGCTCAGTGGTTATGGGAACGAAGTCTTAAAATGCTGTTTTGCTGCGAAAAAACTACACCCGTGGTACCTATACCAGCTGTGTGGGCCAGTGTAATTTCAAGAGTGGGGTGAGTTTGGAAATGGCAAGCAAGGATTTTGCACAGATTTGCACCAAAATGAAGCCACGGAGATCAAGCAAAACATCCCCAGTGGATGTGGCTGGGATGAGCCATCTGAAAACTTACAGCTTACGGGGAAACTGCAGCACAGAGGGCACTGGGGGAGTAAATCGGTCTGCAGGCAGGGACTGAGCTTTAGAAACAAAGACTCAGGGCTCAGGACTGGGGCTCCACGGCTCTGTCACCCTGCTCAGATGGATGCCGTTTGATCAGCACTTAGGGTTACTGCTGCACAGCGAGTTGTGAGCCATGCAGCCTGTTGTAGTCTGCTCCACGCTCAGTACTGGCTGCCTTGGGGTATTATTTGCTAAAACTTCCAATGCTTTCAATTAACACGTAGCAAAACCATTAGTCACGATGTCTTCATGACAAATAATTGCTCTCCCTGGCTCCTTTCCTCACCACCGTGAGTTTCTGTTTAATTTACGGACGCCAAGAAAACAGAGAGAAATCCAGCCTAAGACTTCACCGGCTTCCCAAGCATAAATTAATCGGCTTTTCCAACACCTCTGGTGGTGAGTTGGCACTTTGCTATTTCACGGACCCAAAGGAGGGGTCCAGAGGCAGACAGAGTTGCAGTGGGGTGCAGGAGGGACCCAGGCCCTTTGAGGCACATCTGTGGGGTCAAAGCATGAACATTGGCCCCGCTGTGTAGGGCTGCTCCTCGGCACAGCCTCTGTGCTGCCCCCAGCTGTGTGGGGCACCCGCAGCGGGCATGAGATGAAAGGAGGAGGATGCAAACATCAGAGGAACCGAGGAGACCATGTTTTAAAGAAAACATGGCTAATTCCTTGCTAATTATTCAGACCTCAGGCTTTGCCTTATCCAACAGCAGGGGCTTTGTGCAGGAAGCGCAGCCGAGGATGCTCGGGGAGGGAGGAAGGACCTGCAAACCCCCCGGCCCTGGCTGCACGTGGGGAAGGTGATGGTTTGGGGGCTGCCAGCACTCAGCTCACCCCTTTGGAAATGGTCTCTGAGAGCAACACCCCCAAAACCAAAGGGCTGAGGGAGCTGTGCCCGGGTGATTGCAGAAACGTGAGCTGAAAGCTGTTCAAAGGCATCCGAAAGGGAAAGGCAAGAGGGCTGCCAAGCCTGACTCCTGAGATAACGTCTCTGTGCTGACAAGTTCGCCTCGGATTTGGGATTCTTGTGTCTGACGGCATCTGGAGCCGAAGCCGGCCCCATCTGATGCCTCCCCACCACTGTCCTCGGAGCGAGTGGCCGCGGTGGCGTGACGGGGTGCTCAGGGCCGGCTGTCCTCACGTCCCCTCACTGCCACCACCCGGTGCCTCAGCCAGGGGTGACAGCCAGCCGTGGGGACAGCCCTGTCCCTGCCAGGCCACCGCATCAGGGCCAGCAGCACCGGCCGGGCTCTCCCCGTGCCGCAGCCCCGACCTCCTCGCTCTGCGCTTCGAGGAGCTCGCAGGGAAAAGTGTGAATCTCAGCAGAAATGGGGGTTGCGCTATTATAGCCCGGTGCCGAGGGAGAGGATTAAATAATTAATCACAAAAGCAACTGAATGTTAACAAGGCGAGCGGGATCAAACCGCATGCAAGATGCACAGCCCGCCCCCAGCCCTCTTCGGGGTGCTGACGAGCCTCATTTTAATAATGCAGCTACGAGGGCTGAGGGGATGTGGCACAAATACCCAGATCCCAGCCCTCGCCGACTGGTGCTGGGGATCAGCCTGACATCTCCTTCGCCAGCAGGCAGGGCTGGGATCAGCTCAGAGCCGTGTTTCGCTGGGAGAGCCGAGTGTGCCGGGCTCTGGGTGGGCTTTGCAAGCCCAAGCACATAGACAGGGGGCTTCTGTGTGAAGCCCCTGTCAGACTCCACGATTTAGGGTGCCAATCCTAAATCACAGAGCCTGACTGTGCAGTGTCCAGTGAATGGGACTACAGCCCGTGCACAGGACAGGAAGAAAACACATGGACATGTCTCTCCTGGATGCTCCACCCAGCCAGCCCAGCCTGGATGCTGCATCCACCACCCTGTCATGGAGCTCTTAAGTGCTAATGTTTACATCACAGTCCCTTGACCTGTTTTTCATCAGGCTTTTTCCATCCTATGGTGAGAAATGGTTGTGCCTACTAGGGTGAGTAAGACCATTTAGACTCCATTGTTCCAATAACTACAAAAAAAACAAACACATCTCTAATAATTTTTTACAGCATCCTGGCTTCCAAAAGGGCTCTGCATTTTTAAACTGATAGGAACAGCATCTCTCCCGTGCTGCAATTTGAATTTGAAGGGACATAAAGACCTTAATGCTTAATGGCACACAGGAATATTTAAGATTTAAGGGTACCTGCCCACTCAGTGCAGCTCACCACACACAGGGATCCATCCTCTCCAGGAGTTTGTTTTGGCTCTGGTATTTTTACCCTGTGAAGTCTGAATAGGCTAACTCCCATGCAGCTGAATGTGGGAAGATGATTCAAATAAGACCACGAGATGAGCTTTTCTAAAGCATCTGCATGGTTGTAGGGCAGCGGCCTCACAAAAAGACCCATGGGCTGAAGTCTGTGTGATGCTTCTGAAAACTCCCTGTATAAAACACAAAGCCCTCGCTCTTCCATCATGGACATTATCATCACAAAACTTGGTTCAATTAAGGAAAGCCATAACCTAAAACAATGCTCACGCTATTGCATTTACAGTCTCCAAGCATTATTTTATAATACCAAGGGTACCTTCACACCTGCACCATCTCCAATCCACGAACCTTCAATTCTGTGTGTTTTGTCAGGAATAAACAACAGTCCATGAAATCACCTCCTCCGTCTGCCTCTCTGCCTAAGACTGGAGGAGAGCAAAGTGAATTCTGAAGGCTTCCTCATCGAGGTACGAAAGCCACAAGACAGCCACAGGGTCAAGATTTTCCTGGGATGAGAACGCTGCGAACAACAGGACGCTGCAGGACGTGGCTGCAGCCCCGACAGGCGGTATCAGAGCATGGGTTGGGGCAGGGAGCTGGGTCGGCAATTCAGCAATCCAGAATTGACTCAGGCACTCGCTGGCTTCGAGAGGCTTTGCTGCAACACTTTAATGACACATGGGCTGAATATTTTGCATTTCTGTGCATAAAACCTCACTCAGCTGGAATGAGGTTGCGTCCCCTGTGGTACATCATTTACATTAAAATCCCCCCCCCCGCTTCTCAGCATGACTTTCATGTCCCCCCACCATTTAAGATAGCAGAGGAATATATATGTGGGAGGATAGACGGGAGGGGGAAACATCTTTTTTTAACATTCATTGAGCTGGAAGTGGGGAAGATGCCAGCATACAAAGGGTTCAACTGATGTGGAAATGCAGATCCTTTGAAAAGAAGGAATTGAACACCAAAACTGGTTCAGTGCAGCTAAATTGGTCCCCTAAGGGCTAGTGGTAAGAGAAACCTTCAGTCCAAATAAGAACAAGTGAAATATTCAGCAAACAGCATTTGATGCTTACGTGCGAGGGAAAAAAGGGGTGAAAATGTTGGAAAATGAAAGCATCGCGCTACCGAGCTCAAAGAGAAGAGACAAATAAAGCAGGTTTTGGGCAACTTCTCTAGGTGGTGCGAGGATCTGGTGACCCAGCAGTGGTAACTCCGACATCCCCCAAGAACGTGGCTAAAACCTAAAGGCAGTGCTGGAGGTTGCCCCACGTCACGCCATCCCACTGGTCGTGTTGGGCTCCCTCCAGGCTCTGAGCCACTGAGCCAAGTGACACCACCTCAGCCAGACACACAGACAAAGCCTGGACTTACTCAGCTAAAGCTCAGTTCTTAACTATTTTCCAAGAAAAATAGATAAAAAATATGACAATCTTTTAAATTTACCCTGTGAGGGGTGCTAGAGTTGATTTTTGTTGCTCAAATCCGTCGGTTTTGTCCCCTTTCAATATTTCTTCGGGTTTTGTTCTTCCCAGAAAGAATTGTATAAACGCAGGTTCTCTAGTACCTGAATTTCTTGAGTCATTTTAATATCTATTATTACAATCGTTGCTTGAAGACAAAACTGTAAGCAATAGCTGCTTCCAGGGCACGAAGGGAGTTCATCAGAAAATACAAGAATAGATTCAAAGAAAGAAAACGCATAAGAAATGAACTGCTCGGGGAAGCAGTGCTTGTTTTATGGGAGGAACACAGACACCGTAACGCTGTTTAAATTCCTTGCTCTCTGAAAATGCCTCGTTTTTATGAACGTTCAGCTACGTATCGTAGAAACAAAAAGGAGTTATTCCTTCCTGCTTTACCAACCTGGGATGAGTTTGTCAAAGAGAAAACCTTGCCAGTATCCCTGGGATATAAGAACATAGCTGTTGCTGATACACGGGGACAGTAGCTGAGAAGTCTGGTATTTTATTTTCCAGCTGGGATCACTGAGCAGACAGTGGAGGAACCAGCGCTCAGCCTTGGAGCCCTCACTTGCAGGCAGAGGAAGAATTACTCGAAGGGAGACCTGTGCTATTGGATTTGTATCTCTCTGAGCAGCTCTTGTTGCACTGGCAGCAGATCTGAGTGGGAAAGTATTTTTTTTGTCTTGCAAAAACCAAACTATTTGTCTGGTGATACAGAGGTTATACATATCACAGCTGAAAACGTGAAAGAACTGAGAGGTCAGTTCCAGCCCCGGGTCTAAATCAGGCACCAGGGATCTGAGCTGGGAGCTCTGGTTGTGTGAACGTCCTGACCACCCGGTCACTGCCTATGTCTCAGGAAAACATCCTTCTCCTCAGTCTGACTGTGGTTAGAAAGCTCAAACCGGACTCGAGAAAAGTCTGTGGGAGAAGAGCACATCTCCTCATAGGAAAAGCTGTGCCCCTGTAACTTCATGTATAGGTCAAGGCATCTTGGTCAAACCCCCACACAGAAATGCCTCAGCAAGTGGTTTTTAATTGCTTTCACTCCCTTACAATGTGTTTTTTGCAGGGGATGCTGATCTACCAGAGGCAGCACAGTCACAGCAGTAGCAGTAGTACGGAGCACACCGCTGCAAAATCCTGGCCAAATGTCCAAAGCACTGGTTTTCTGCTCAGGCATGTCATCTGGGTGGAAAAAAAGAAGTGTGCATGAGGAGAAAACATTATCTCATGCTGTTCCCTTACCGTTCAATGCACTCGGATGAGAAGGGACATACTGGTCACGAACACAGACAATTTATTTGAAAAGGCAGTTGGTTTCCTCTTGCTTTTGCATTTCCTGAAATAGATTGTAAAAAAGGGGATGCAGGCAGATGTGTGGCCATTTCCTAAGAAGCACAACGCTTCCCTGTGCCTTCCCACTCTGTTATCAGCCCTGAATTACACATTGCTGTTGATTTCCAAGGCTTTGTGTGATTAATCTGGCTATACTCTGTAAAGCAAAGAGAGCAAGAGGGAGAGTGAGAAAAGGAAATCACTCACGAAAAACTAGGTTACAATAACCCTCGGGGTCTGAGTGAAACCAAGAAGAGGAGAAAAGTTCAGCACTGGGCTGCAGCCCGGCAAGGACACAACCCTGGCTCCAGCACACAACACAGCGTGTTTAGAAACAAGTTTTTATGAAGCCTTATTAAAAGAAAACAATGGAAACCAGGTGGTTTTTAGGGATGAAGACCCAAGGATAAGGACATCTTACCTCCTTGCAGCCAGCAGGATGCAGCTAGCTCATACAACAGAGAAGAAAGCAGAAGGAGCCTGCCCCAATCCTGTCCCATCCCGTTCTGCAAGGAGACAGGTCGCTCCTCCTGCCATGAGCCCAGATACCACAGCAGGGAGGGAGAGGGAAGCTGGAGAAGCACCTCTCGTCAGCAGCTAATTGCTGCAGGAGTGCAACTGCTAAGCACCAAATTCCTTGGAAATAATTAGAAAATGCTGGAGGCTAATTTTAGCCTACAGCAAGAGCCAGTCTTGCTTAGCTTTGCTATTTGTATCTGCAACTCATAAAAGCATCTTTTTCTTTTTTGGTCCAGATCACAAAAAATATCAATTAAAATCCAGCTCTCTGTACCTAGCTAACACGTAGCCTTGGTATAACCTCAGGACCCCACCAGAGCCAGAAAGATGAAACCACACTTCACAATATTGTCTTCTTATTCTTCTGCGGTGCACTGTTAAAATATTTTGTTAGTTAATAAAAGCACTTCATTTTATCCACCAGCACTCACAGTAACTCCACTGAAGGATGAAATGGAAACCTCGTTCCTTGCCAAGTATTTACATCCAGACAGGACAGGATGCCCAGATCTGCCAGCAAGGACATGAAATGTCTCCTACTCACATCAGTCCGCAGGTGCTTTCCTAGCACCTGATTTTGAATATAAGAAAAAAATATATATTTTTGTAGGTGACTATATCAGAAAGAGGTGAAGAAAGAAAATTCATTTTTAGCGATGCGAGGTTCTGATTTTGTCTAGTTGCTTCCGACAACGTCACACTGGAGGGCAGCCTGGTGGGCACCCTGACCTGGGAGGCTTTCACCGGCAGGGAGAACGGCACTATGCAAAATTTACCAGGTGCCCATGTGGCAACTTGAGACTTCCAATTGTCAAATTTGGGGAGATTCTCATGATCAAAGCAGAAGTACTCCCTGCCACACGTATATCCCATCAACTCCAAAATAAATGCAGAGGTGTGATTTGGCACATCCCTGTGAGCACACAACGTCAGATGCCTGTGCAGGAGGGAAGCAGTGACACAGACAAAAAGCTCTGCTCCAGCAGGGGAATAAAAGATGAAGGTGTTTCCTCACCTGTTTCAAGTGGTTTTTGCTGACTTTGAAGTAGGCAGAAGTCTCACAGCTGTATGTAAGGAATGGAGTCAGTAGCAAAGTAGCTCAATCACTAAACAAGGAGAAACACCTTTCTTTAGAGCTACATCTTTAACATTCAAACCCACTCTGATTATACATCTACAATGGAGTGAGAGCAACCTCAGTCAGTCTGTAAGCAGAAAAAAACAGCATCCCCTCACTGATCCCATCCCAGGGCCCTCTGCATTAGCTCTGCCATGCCCCAGCACCCATTCTGCCCTTTCTGGGCTTTTCCTGGGCAGAGCCACAGCTGGGGCAGATGCTGCAGAGTAATATGGGTCCATTAAAACTCCCAGCAGGCACCAATTGTTAAATCTTGAAAACAGAAATGGATGGCACAGGACTAAGGGTCCCCAACCAATGGTTCTAGGTTTAATAACCCTGGTGGGGAAAAAAATGTTTTTATAAGCAGAAAAGGATGAAGCTTTTGTTACCATTTTTGTCACACAGCCACGCAGCAAACCCCATGTGTGTGGCTGTGAAAGGGCAGAGCGCTCAGCACATGCTCTTCACTGGTGTGCTTCACTTTGTGTGCTCAACATCCCTGCACGCAGCTGTTGACATCCAGTTTTAGGACAATTTGGCATTGCTATAAGACAAAGACTATTGAAAGGGGGAGTAAAAGCCGGTGACTTTGGCAGTGACAAAGCAAAGCTACCAAAAGCAAAGCCACCGACAGAGCCTGGGACTTGCTGTCCTGCACAGAGGCTCTGCTGCAGGAATTCATTGCCTGCCTCTGGGCTGCAAGGGGGCTTTTTCATTCAATTACCCCCCCTAAGAGACCAATATCCTCCCTGCCACCGGAGCCTGGAGAAAGATGAGGGGCGAGCTGAAGCCGAAGGAGCCACGTGGAGCTCAGAGCAGCTGACGGTCACCTGGGATGCTGCAATGCTGGGCGGAAAAATGGGCTTCATTGGGAGACATAAATAAACCATGCCTGATCAGGAGTTACTCATGAATTATGGAGAGGCTGAAGCGTAGCCACGCTGACAGAAGAGGAATCACAGCCTTCCCCAGCTCAGCGGCTTGGGCTCGGGGAGCTTTCCTGTGCTTACCACTGCCCGGCTTTCATTGCTGCACAAGGAATGAGCCCGTAAATATTCACCATGGCAGCCTCTGAGATGTCTTCCACTGGGAAACACGCAGAGGAGGATAAATCCCAGGAGGCAGCGACCATCCTGAAGAGCAGGTGGCCAAGCAACAGCTACAGCGGGGCGTACACCTTGGGTTTCTGAGCCCACAGCCTCAACCTCTGCATCGTGACTGCATTTTGGGCAGAAGTCTGGCTTTTTGTGTGCTGTTTGCACATCTGCTAAATAAAAACAGTGTTTTTGGTGTGTTTTTTTTTCACTGGTTACTGCAGGTCTGGAGGATGGATGCAGCAATAAGGATTCCTACCTGCTCCAATGCCTGCTCCATAGGACTTCTCACCCAGCACCTTGCTGTGCTTTGGTCTTGGCACCACACCACAAACAGGAAACAGCATCTGCATGTTTGCCCATTTTTCACCCATCCCTCCCCCTTTTTTATCTGTTCAACAAGAGATCCCAACTTTTCTTGGTTTTCAGCAGTAAGCAAATCTTGTGGTGAAAGAAACCCAGCCACAGAAACGCCCCCTGCTAGGAAGCACAGCCAGGATGCTTTATGGCGCGGCACTGCCACATGGCAAAAATGGGGAATAAAACCTAAAATCCTCCTATGCTGAACAGGACACAGTCACTTCTGTCCAAAGGACACGTCAGGATGCCCACAAGCACAAATATGGTGTCTTGGGGAACCTGGATCTCAGTATAAAAGCTGCTTTGCCAACCCCCGATTTTACTGCAAGTCTCGTGTTGACAGTTTTTCTGAACACCCTCTTCTTATTTGTTCATGGGGTTTGGGGTGGATTTTCTTTGCTTACCCATCTCGCAGCTCCCATTCAAACACAAGAAAAGGAAGAACAATAAGAAAAGGAAGAACAAATAGTAAAAGGAAGAATCTAATCCAAACATCAAAGAAAAAGGGTAGTAAACTTCCCTTGTTGAAGCTTCAAAGGCTGAAAAATGCAGAGGTCAGTAAAAAGAAAGCAGAACATAATATTTTCTTTTACAAATTTGGATGTCTGGCACGTTCCAAATGACAGCTTTTCACAAAGTAACAGCGAAATGACTTCTGTTTCTCCAACGTCATTCACACCACACACCGGGAGGAATTACAGCAGGCAAATACAAACACATTTTAAGCTCAAGGATCTCAAGCCAAGCTTCTCCTTCTCCTGCAGCAGTCAGCCCCAAGCCCCTCAGCATGTGCTGCAGGGCAGGCAGCTCCCAGTCCCACCATGGGAAGCAGAAGGAACAGTGAAGGCACCACTGAATTACTCTCATTTGCTGCTTTCCAGGCTGACACGTGTATCTGGTTAAAGATTTAGGATCCCCACCAATTCCGTTTACTTATTTATAACATACAGCTGATTTGCTGCAGTAACTGGGGACGATGAGGGAGCCAAATCCACTCTCCAAAGGGCCCAGTCTGAGCTGAACGCCAGGCATGGCCATACAGAAACGGGAGCAGGACACGTGGTGGTAACACAGCTCTGGGACAAACAGCCCTCCTGACAGATGTTTGTGTTGTGGCCCCCATGGCATTTGCTCATGCCACTTGGCTTTTCCCAAAGGAAAATCCCACTAACACCAAGGAGAGTTTAATTCTTGTAGCGGACAAGTGGGTGTTTGTTCCCTGGGGGCTGCTGGGACCTTCTGCAGGGGATGAAGGGCCCCTGAAGGACTGCAGGGAAGTTTCGTTTTGAGCAATTAAGGATAAGAAATTAAGCAGAATTTGTTACTTGCTAGCACAACTCCCACCAGCTCCCATCCTTGCTTGCTCCCCAGTCATGACGGGCTCCTCATCCTGGCAGCACAGTGCCCAGGCATCATTGAGTCCTGCTCGAGCTTCTGGGGCTGTTCTTTAAGCAGCTGTCCCAAAATATACAAGACGAGTAACAACCTCGCTCTCTCTGGCTGTTCATTTCAAAGCCCTAGTCCCAAAAGCCAGTTCCAGCTCAGCTTAATCCTTGATCAAAGCAGTACAACTTAGCATTGGATTAGTGATTCTCTTACTTAAATCTGCCACCAAGAAACGCAGGTGAGCTAAGCTAATTCTAAATATTGCAACGAAAGCCACTAAAACTTCATCAGCTAGCGGAGGGATAACGCCTTTTTCACCTTTGTTACAACGTCAGGCTACATTTCCACAGTGGTGTGCAGGCAGAAATGAACGTGCTCCACTCATGGCTTGAGTCAGAGCAGGCAGAGCTGTCTTTCCTGACTTCCCTTGAAAGCTGCATAAGAAAAAAAAAAAGAAAAAAAAAACTCTTTGCCAAGCACTTTAGGATGCTTGAGCAAAAAAGAGTGCCAGGAGAAAAGAACTGGAAAAAAATAAGGAGGAACCAGCTCTTCTCCTGGCACCCCACCACTGAAAAGGACCTGAGGGCTGCGTTTGATCCAAGCCCTTCCAGGCAGCTCTGGGAGGTGGGAATCCCGCCCGTGCCAGCCTGTTTGAGTGGGAATATCAAACTCCTGCCCGTGCAGCAAGACGCTGACAAATCAGTCACTCTGCTCCATACCAGGGACGAGGAGAATCATCTGCATACACCACCCAAAGCAGACGATGCCAAAGACAATCCACACGCTTGAAATAAGCTGAGCTCCGAGGCTGACACAGCAGGGAGGGACCCCAGGGTGCACACACCCTTGGGAGCAGCAGGACATGCGACAGGCCCCCTGCTGATGCCTGCAACCATTCCCTTTGCCACCCCAAGCCACGTGCACAGCCGTCCTCACGCTCGTGCTCTCAGGTCTGCCCCTCAGAGCTGCACCCCTGATCTGAGCAAACACGTTTTCTGCCCCAGAAATGCACACGCTGTGTTCGGGCCCTTCCCTTTCTGCCTAAGTTTTGTACCTGCCACTGTCCCGACGGAGCTCCCAAGTGTCAGCGCACAGATCCCTGTGCCAGAAACCGCGTGTGAGGCAAACAGCCACGCTTATAGCATCAATGAAGCCTGAAATCAATCACACCCGAGTTACGCCGAGCCTCTAAAAGCTGCTGATCTTCAGCGGTCCCTATAAAGCTGCTGGTCGTCCTCCTTCACACCCCAGGGCTTTGATCTGCTGCAGGAGTGCCCCAGAGCACCAGCGGGGGCTCACTCTGTGCCCCAGGAAAATGCAAACCTTTCCAAAACAAGAAGCAAAACGAGGGGACTGCACACCAGCCACCCAGTGCCACATGAGCAGCAGCTCTGCAGCCGCAGCAGCCTCCGGTGGGAGGCTGGCAGACTCGGATAGTGCTCACCGAGCGGGGCCGAGGGGTTGATGTCCAGCACAGGAGACCTCTCCACTTCTCACTGCATGCAAGGTTTGGAGCAGAGAAACTCTGCCCTGCCTCAGGCTGACTCATGCAGAGATCTACTTAACATATCGCTGCTTCTTGCTTCCCAAATCAGCTTGAACTCAATTCTGGGGCACCACCATGCCCCGTTATCCACCCCGTTTTCTCGTCCTTCCAACCCGCTCCCTGCTGGAAGGAGCACATGGGGACAGACCCCAGGACTGACGGACGGTGCCGTGGGGTCCACAAGCACCCCACCGCCTCTCCCAGGCAAGGAACAGCTCCGCACGTGCACCTACACCTGCTTTACTGCAGCAACAACCGTGGCAGATGGGTAGAATAAAAATCTAGAAAATACCTCTGAAAAACACACGACATGCAAAAAAGTAAAATAATCCTATTTCCCCCCAGCCCCTGCCAATGCACGCTGAGGGTGAGCAAGCAAACACAGACCGTGGAGTTTTTTTTTCCCTCCTGTCCAGCTAAGGGAAAGCAAGCATTGCAGTGGGGCCCCTCCGAGCTCCCTGCTCTCACCCTACCTTTGTTCCTCCGTCTCAGCACCCCGAGCCGGCACTTGAGCGAGACAGCGAACATCTTCCCCGACCGCAGCCGCCAGCGCTCGCTCACATGGCTCTGTGCAGCTTCTCCCCCCGCACCTCTGCCTGGCTCTGCGAGGGGCTGCCGGCTCTAAATTAATTTCTGATTACTGTGAAATGGAGCCGTACTTTCTGTAGTTGCAGAGGGACTGCGAGGGAAGAGGATTTGGGGGGAGGGTGGCACAGACGGAGCTGAAGGGGGCACAGACCCCTTCCGACATGACCTTCAGTGTGGGGCTGCTTTGTCTTGTTATCTTGTCTAGATCAATAAAATCACCAATTAATGTATATAAATCTATCTCCAGCCTCCTGCTGTTAAGGGCTGGGAATCCGGCACTCCATTAACATATTAATTTGCGAAATAACATTACTCCTTAATACCTATGGGTGCGTGCTTGCTCTGCACCAGGAAGCTAATCCAGAGCTTACGGAGGACACAAAAGCCCTGACTGCCCAGGGACCAGACCACCAGAAACCCAGCTCCAGTGCACGTGCTGTTGGTCCACATGCCAGCAATGGCCCCAATGGCACACAGAAACTTTTCTGCAGAAGTTTTTGTGCCTGCAGCAACCCCAAAGCAATGCCTCGCAGGCCTGAGAGCAAAGCCCTGGCCTTGGGGACACAGAAACCACCTGGTGAGCATCACCTCCCCGGACAATGTGCCTGATGTGTCCCCAGTGCCACCTCCTGCCTGCAGAAGGGGACATGAAGAAACAAAGCTGTGGATCAGGAGGTGACAAGACATTCCTCGCCCTCTCTCTGGGGATTTGGACGACAGCAGAAGTGGTTCCCCACAGCTTGTTACCAGTCAGAGTGAGCCAAAAGGTCCCTTCCAGGAACTCATGGGGAAACTCTGGGTTTACAGAAGAAATCCCCATTACCAAACCAGCTCCTGAGGGTTAAAGGGTGCCCACAATAGATGGAAATTTGGGAATTTACTGCCACAACATCTCTGAGCACTTCGTCTGGCAAGCATTTCTGCCAATCCCACAGTTGACTTAAGAGATCACAATTTCTTCCTGTAGACCAACTGCTGCAGGCAACAAGACAGCGCATCTTTGTAGGAGTCCCTTTAGAGACACGACACAGAACATTTCACCTCCAGCACCTGATCGTAGCTGTGCTCTGCCTCTGAGCCTTTGCACCTAATTACCAAGGTCACCATCCCACTGTAGGACACACAGTTTGGTAAATTCAAACTCAAACAAGTCTGGAACCCAAAGCAAAGCGTAACACGGGCTGACCCAGAAAGTTTTGTGGCAAGCAGAGAGCTAAGAGGGAGCAGCTCGGAAGGCAAGGCAGCGTTAGTGGCACAGCACAAACAGCGGTCCCAGAGGAGCTCACGCTGAATTTCAAATCCAAGAATTCCAATTACAGAGCCTCTAAACTCAATCAGCCTTCAGTGCTTCAGAGATCAATCTTTATGTAACAGCACGAGAGATTTTCTTCTCGACTCGATCTTGTTTTCTTTAAAATAACAGAGTCGAGAGCATTGACGGGTGTGTACGTATATACTAAGAATAGATCAATTTAGATGTAATGTATATGTCTGAAGCCTCGTAGAGAAGACGAACAGCCTGAGCACGTTCGCAGCGCACAAGAAGCACGCTGCTCGCACTGCCCTCCCTGGGAGCATTGCCACGCCAGGCACGAGGGGGTGATGACGGGGCCAGGCTGATCGCCCTGCCTCTGCCACAGCTGCAAGAGCAAGCTCAATAAGATGCACATGAGATTTTCTCCCCCCTTAAAACAACAACCAGACTGGGGTCTAAAAGTGCTGGCTTCTTATCCCAAAACACCCCAACGCCCTGTCTTGCCCCTTTACCTTCCCAATCTCTGCTCTTCTCCGCTGATGTGGGTCCATCGTTTCTGTCACCATCTCCTCTTTGTGCAGAGAAGCCACCTGCACTGATTTCAGCCAAGCAGTGAAGGACTTTAAGCCCTGCTGGGTTTCTTGTACAGGCCTGGAAATAGGGTGTTACTGGCTAACGCCAACCCACAAGGAGCCCCAGATGTTCTGTTTTTTAGGCAGACTGAGAGCTAACCCCCAGGTCTCTGCCCACTGCTGCTTGCTCATCTCAAGTTGCTTTTCCTTCCCTCACCTCTGTGAAGCAGATGTGTCTCCAGTGAACTTTGCTGGAGCCGTGACAGAGGAATTTATGAGGTTTCCCCAACCGAAATATCATTTTGCACAAGACTTCACCTTCTTTAATGCTGCTGAAGTACCAGTCTACGAACAAGACGAGGCGAACTGTGCCATTCCTTCCTCTCTCTGGGGTCACTGCTGGAATTTAAGCACATTCAGACACAAACCTGAATATTGAGGTTTGCCCTCCCCTGAGAGGCTCGGAGAACTTGGTTAGCCAGGGAATTACACCTGCATGTCCCAAGCCAATTGGTTTCACCTCAGAGGAAATCCCAGTCCCAAACGGAAGGCAGCTGCTCCTCTTTGATACCCAAACAAGCCCGCTTCCAGCTCCACCGCACATAAATCCCAGCCTCAGTTCAGCTAAGGAAATGGCTGCGGGGACACTGGTCATCAAAAGCAAACAATAAAGGGAGTGAGAAATGCAGCAATTAAACCAAGAGGATAAAAAAGCATGTGTATAATGGGAAATCTATTACCATTTATCAAGTCTGGTATTTGAAGTGGCTCTGCCAAGCCTGAGAACCCATTGCAAATAATGCAAGAGGATAATGAAAATAGATATACACTGAGCATCACAAAAATAAAGCAAAATGCAGCATGATTAATGAATATACAGCATTCAGAATGTATGTAGGCACTTCTCTGCTTATCTGGCAATTATTACCTTTTTTTTTATAGTGGTAAATTGTGGAGGAATGGTGAGGACAAAAGCAGTCTTCATGCAAACATTTAAAAAATATCTTTCAGAACAAAATTAAAAGCGCAGTAACTATTGTAAGTAGAGCTTACATTACACTAGTTCATTCCCTCCTTGAAGTTGCTATACAGCTTGTTTCCTTCCTCAGGAATAACAATGCAAAATCCTGTGTGTCTAATCCATATCCTGAAAATTACACACTGCACTAACGCATTTTAAGAGGCAGTATTTCTCCTGCAAACAGGTACGTTTATGGATGAATGCATTAACGTTACAAATACTGATAGCACTGCCATTGTGAATTTCTTCACATTATGTTCCAACCTTATTTTTATTTTGATTCTGTATGACTACAGGTGCTGTCAGTGGGAAGACCCATGAACCCATGAAACTGGGGTTGGGGAGAAACCTGAAGATTTCTGTGAAAACCAGCTTTTTTTTTTTTTTTTTTTTTTTCCTTTTCATTAGATATTCACACAATGTCTGCAAAAAGGAAAAACAGACGTTACCAGATAGTGGGCTACCAGCCATTTTGTCATCACTACAGATAGACGGGATTGAGCTGGTTCACCAGCGTACACCTGCCATTAAGAAAAGAAAGCAAAATAAAGACAGTTCACTGCAGGTGGGTGAGCTCAATAAATTGCACACCAGTAATTCCTGCTTGGAATAATTTCAGGTATCACCAGAAACAGGTAAGAAGCAACCTGCCTTCTTCTCGTACAGCACTTTGTTAAAATCTTGCCCTTGGTACACAGATTTTGTCGTATAGCTCTGTCTGGTAAAAACACATCAAACGCTGAAGCTATCTCACCCAACTACTCATTCAATAGGACACGTTGAGATAAGCCACTGCAATTAGCAGGCAGCAGACCTCCCCTAGGAGGCTGAGAGCTCTTTGGGAAGCAAACACCGGCCAAAGGCGGCACGGAAGCATTTGGAGACAAACAGTCTGCCTTCGATGGGTCAATGCGGAGACACCGGATCCGATACAGCAATGTCTTGAACCAAACACGAGGCAAGGCAATCGATGAAAATCAGATATCCCGTGGACTCCTGGTGATGACTGAGCCGTGTGTGGGCGATGAAGCTCTCCTGCCTGCTGTAGGATTACCCCCAGCCCAGATATTAAGCAGCAGCAGCACCAGGGCAGCCAGCAGCCACCTACATCCCCCCCAGAGCCACTGAGCAGACCCCAGGCTCCCCTCTTCTCACTGCCTCTTAAATCAAATGTGCTGGGGGGGCACAGGGACAGCTCGCCAAAGCTGAACTCGCTTCTCCTCGCGGGCTGACACCGTCAGCACCAAAGGTCTGGGAGAAGACAGTGACACGCTGACACCTGTACTGCTTTAACCGATGATCCTTAATAACTGGACCCGGTGACAGCATGAATGATGAACAGTTTCGCTGAAATCACGCTGGATTAGTAGACAATTCCCAAGAGGAAATGGCCTAAATTACGCTTTATGAGTACATCGCCTGGTCCTAATTAGCGTGGCTGCAGCCTTCCCTGTGCGGTGCCACAGCCTCCAACGGAGCACCAACGGGGGGGACGTCTGACACGGTGCTATTAGGTTTAATTACCCTGACAATAACTTAGGGAAGTGACAGTCTGTCATGAAACGGATTTCAGCTAGGCAGACAAACAGGTTTCAGTCATTAACCTTCACCCCCAGGATTTCCAAAGCCTGTCTTATTTTCTGCATCCGCGGGTGACTTCTCTGACACATGCTCTGAACACCCCGTGCAGCTTTTTACAAATTCTCCAGCTTCACAGCAGGACTCACCGTGAGAAATGATGCTGTTAACTCTCAGCTATGTGCAGTCATTTCCCCGAATTTGACCGGGCCCTTGACCTCTGCAGCATCAGCTGCAAGGAGCCAGAAAGGGGCTCTTGGGAGAAGAGTCCAGTCCTCACCACGCTCCCACAGTTTCAAAAGTAGCACTCAAGGGGACTGCACCTTCAACCCAAACCACCGAGACACCAATGCTTTGTATCTAGATTAAACTGAGACTAGAATTCAGTGAGGATCATTTAAAGAGCAGTGAAGACCAGGGGTGAAAGCTCTGTGCTGCTGCTGCCTTCCTAGATGTCCTCTCCGTAAATCACAGCCCAGATGGCAGGAAGGCTGAATGTGTACAATTTTACGGGCACTTTTCAGCAATTCAAGTGGGAGAACAGGATTATGTCCCAAGGCTAAGAGGAAAGCTAATTTAAACATTTACATCTATGTTCCTTTTCTGAGCTTCTAACTTGAGCCCAGTTAGTATTACCCAGACATCTCCTCCTACTATCATTAATTTATCAGCTGACAAGTTCTCAACAACCCACCTGTAAAAGCATTCTCATATCCTTCCCGAGCAGTGTTTCAGTGGTGATGTGCAGTGTTAGCAGCATCCACAGCAAACCAAAAGCTCAGGTGCTTGCTGCTTGGTCCATCTTTTCTTTTTTCCTGCTTCCACACAACACAGAGCGTAAGAGAAGCCAGGTACCTACTTGGAAATGCTACTGGTAAATAACAGCAGCTATTTAACTGCAAGAAAAAACTGCATACATTTGGCAACAGATACAAATGGGGCTCGGAGAGTTGTATTGTCCCAGAGAGTGGCAAACAAAGCAGCACAGCCCGTTTCCCATGGCAAGAAGCGTGGCCTTGCAGGTGGAACACCGCTGCCAGGATTCAGCCAAAGACCATATTCTGTTTTTTTCCTGGAAACGTTGAAAACGTTCTTTAATAATTAAACGCTACAGTATGCTTGTTCATTCTGCATACCCACGGACAAGGCATCAGTCTTTCCAAGGAGACAGCTGAGTCTCCTGAAGCAAGAAATTAAAACAGCCTTATCTCCTGTGCTGTACCGCCACTCGCTCTGACTGCCAATTTAGTCAGAAGAGCAAAAGCCTCTCGCAAAAGCCGGCTGCAGATGCCAGCCCAGACGGGGGTCAGGCTGCCTCCATCTATGTGCTCCCACCAGCCTCCTCGCCGCGTTTTCCACCGCTGCCGTGCTAATGAAGCAATTAGTTAGTAACAGCTCGAGACAAGTTAGCATGCCAAAGGCCAGAAGTCGTTTCCCTTTTAAGCAGGTGCTCATTACCCAGTTTAAGTGCCAGCTGCACTTTTGCTGTGAGAGCTGTTAGAGGAAAACACACAAATCTAAGCGTTACTTACAGAGCATCACTGCTCTTCCTCACCCCAGAAAGGAGGCTAGGAAGGCTCTGCGCTGTCTGCAACTTGCAGCTGAGCTTTGAAATTAAACAGCAGCACTTCAGGCACGTTGTGCTGGGGAACTTAAAACGATCATGCAGAATCAGTACTGTTCCCGTGAGGAAATTCACGTAGTGTGTTTGTGCTGGAAGACTTGCTGTTGCTGGTATTTACCACCTAGTAAATCACTGCTTTGTTTTTTTAAGCAAAAGGTTGAGAGTTCCAGGTTAAACTATTATTAATCAATGGCAGAGTGCTCAAGAGATCATAAAGACCCATGAAATTGGAAGTTATTGGTATGATTAAACACCACTGTATCATGGTTGCTTACTTATTTTGCCCACACTGTACCAACGGTCCCGTGTCACGGCAAGTGTGGTTTGAGTAGAGGAGACAGAGGTGAAAATTAAATTAAATCCTAATTAAATGCATACATCCATTTGAAAGCTCATCATTATTTTTTCCTCCTTTAGGCATTTTTCCATTCTTGAAAGGCCTGAGTCTCTTACCCTGTCTGCCAGTAGGCGCAGGTCTGCCAGCGCCTGTGGTTAGCAGGCCCTGAGCCGCACGACTGCAGAGGTGACCCCGCGCTCACTCTTCCAAGAATTGACAGCACCCATAATTAACTAGAGACTTGTTTGGCAATACCTAAATTGCAGTAATTACCATCGTGATGGCGTAATTAAAAATGGATGAAATCTCACTGACAGGTGGTAGTTGGAAAAGCACTTACCATCACTTGCATGCTTTCCACGGAGGGGGTTACTTTACTTTTGCCATCCGAGGGATATTTCAAGAACTCCAGCTCCCACCTCCACCGTCTACAGACCTCATTTATCATCCCTCCTGCTGAAGTACCTTCCTACCCCAAATACCTTAGGTCTCCTTCACCCAGGGATGGTTACATTCATTTCTTTAATTAGCAATGTCAAACTCACTCCCTGCCCACTGCAACAGCCGCAATTTCACTCTACACATTATGTTGACCTCTAAAAACTGCCTCAAAGCCACATTTTATAGCCAGCGACCCTGAAGCTCTCACTCCCTGTTTGCATTTCCTTTTTAATGGGTTGGTCCCTTCATTTCGCTCCATGGTCAGTGTTGATGCACCGCACAGGTGGGGCTTCAGACTGCTCAGAGGAAAGATGGAACTTGGAGACGTATAAAACTCCCATCCTGCCTGAATTTACTTGTTCATTTCTATTATTTAACGGCAAAGTGGTGCCAAAACCGGTGCTGCAGAGTGTTTTGAGAATCTGCGCTTCCCTAAGGAATCAGGTGTTCAGCCTCCAGGTTTACCTGTGCTTGTTTCAACTCAAAATCCCACTGGAAAAAGGACGAAACTACCCAGCTCCGACAACATGATAAGCAAGCAGGGTTTGGCCAGCATCTCTAACCACACGAGCACTCACGTACACGCTCTTGAAGAAAAAAGCCGTCTGTCCCATTATATATTTTCACTCTTATCCACTTCCTTGGCATTTTTCATAGGTGACCCTGAGCTGGAAGAAGTAGATTTAATCTGAGCACTTCAGTCCTCTGAAAGCCCAAACCTGTTTCTGAGGCTGTGATTTAGCCTCTCCCTGGAACTTTGCATAATATGATAGGTGATCAAGAGGCACGCGGAAATTTATGGAAAGCTTAACGGTGTGGAAGTATATTTATCAGGGCAAGATTACTGAGATTTAAGGAATTCATCTACTTTTCTTCTTCTTTTTGCAAATATTAGCCCTCAGCAAAGACATGAAAACATTTGTCTTTATTCTAAAGAGGGTATTATCAGCTAATTAATTTCTAGCACCAAACAGTCCAGATGAAGAAGGGTTTAATTGCTGAAAATGTTGAAACAGAGTGTTTTCACAGCGAAAGTTATGTTTGGTTACAATGGTTTGATTCTGTTTGATCAAAAGCTTTCTCTGTACGATTTGCTGGAAGTCAGACATCCCATAACCAGCCGGGAGCTCTCCGTCACCTCTGAATCTCCTGTGTATGTCCAAAATCCCCTTCCACAGCCAGTGCAGGACATGCAAGCGGGGTGCTCAGGAGGAGCTATAAATAATGCAGCTCCCTGACCCCTTTAGCAAAGAGGGAGATGGGGGGTGCTGGGGCTCGGAAAGGGCAGGGGGCTGCTCTCAGGAAATATGGCTTTCCTCTTCTGCCGGTCACCACAAGGGAAATCACTTAGAAAGGTTGAAAAAGGGCAAATCTTTTTAGCTCAATAGACTGGTTTATGTCCTGCAATATGAGCATAACTGCTAATAATTGCTTCATTTACAGTACGCTGACTACCATCGGGCACAGGCGTAAAGACAATGCTGAGGGTCTCCAGCCTGCTGCCTTCCTCGGGAGCCTTTGCCTCCAGCTACATGCGTCCCTGCCTCAGTGCTATTAACCCCGACTTCTTCAGAGTCCCACATGAATTCCTGCTCCTAGCTTTTCCCCTTCCCACCAGCAACAATCCTGCCCCCATTAAGCAGAGCACGCCCTGGTGCCAAGTCCCAGGGCTGGGGCAGGACCCGCAGCAGGTCCAACCTCAGCATGGCCAGGACCAGACAGCACATGCACACAGCCTGGTGCCAATGCCCAAAGGCTCTTTCTCCCCTCTCCCACCTCTGCCCCTTCCCTCACATCCAGCCCGATCCAAATCACCTCCTGCACTCCCATATAAACACGGCAAGTGTTTATTTAGAGGTTCCACATGACGCTATTTCAGCTACCATCACTTTTACCAAGCAGCATCCTCACACTCGGGGGTACACGGAGCTCTGCGAACGGCTGCATTTGAAGAAGGGAAGCGGGGATGCACAAATCTCTTCTTCTAGCATCTGAATTTATTGCTGGAAACGAAGCTATCAGCTTTGCAGTGATTTACCGCTGTACAACGAGACCCATGAGATATAAACAGAGGAGACAACCCTGCAGGACAATAAATTGCCACAAACCAAACTGTCATCATGAAATGCAGAAAAGCCATGTGAAAACAACCCCGCTGACGGGACACAGAGGGCCTTTTGGCAGCTGCTCTGCCTTTGGCATGAAGCACAGGTGCCTCTTCCAGAGCAGGCAAAGGGGAGATGCCTGGGCCTGGCCTCCACGTCACCAGGACAAGGGGGCTGGGACACCTCCTGGCTTTGACCCACGGTGGCCAGAGCTCCAACCCCAAATCCTGAGGCCGGGACACTTTCCAAAGACTATCAAGGTTCGTCGGCCCCTCCAGCACCCAAACCCTTTGGAGAGCCCAGCCGTGTAGTTTCATACACGTTGGTATGGTCCCACAGCAGGACAGGGACCTGTGAAGATGTTTGCCTTCACCCCAAAGATCAAATGGGGCAGGACTGGCTTTGAGAGGAGCCCATCAGCAATCAGCACAGCTCCTCATCTCCACTGCCTGCCAGGGCTGGGTCCCTGCAGGCCCTCACGCCCCTCCAAGCCCTACTTCTGAACTTCAAAGCCACAAGAAACGCAGGAGCAGTGCTGGGGAGCTCAGCCAGTGGCTTTATGAGGACGGCTCGGTTTTAATTACGTGCCTGGGGGATTTCTGGTGGGAGGATGAAGCAACTACGACTGGCACCACTTAGCAATGGAAGGGTGGGATTCAACACACAGATCTGAAAAGCTGAGCAACGTCCCTTTGGATGTGTTTATTTAACTTACAAATGGAGTAACTCTCTATTTCTAAGGCAAATGGTACTGGGTGGAACCTCAGAAGAGTAAATGTACCTCAGCTTTTGGAGTGACCAGAGCACAAATAAATAAATAGAAAATCTGCTCCAGTATAGATTTTAATTCCCCACAGCAGTATGCTTTACTGGGACGCGGATTTATATGCAGAACCCTAGGCTGGTACAAAGCTATGATGGATGCACACACACCTGGGTCCCCAACAGTTCCCCCTCCCATCCCAAATTGCTCTCTCTGCTGAGGGCAACGTGAGACTTCCCAAACAGCCCCTTTGCTGAAGCTGCCTTTCTGCTCAGACACAACGCCAGGCAACACAGTGCTCGCTTTGAAACAGGGGGAACAAAACCAAGAAACCCTGAGAGCCTGTCCGTGGGGAAATCCAGGGAGAGAAATTGAGAGGCAAAGAGGGATCCTTATGAAAATGCATGAGATGTGCAAAACTGACAGGCCAATTAAAGGAGCCTAAAGACGATCAGAGATTACCCCAACGCCACTGCCACGTCCCATTGTTCTCCGCGCTCCCTTTGTTCCCCCCATCCCTCCTGCTCACCCCTCCGACCAGCAACAACCGCACGAGTTACAGGCTCCTTGCCTGTCGGCGCTGGGCACGCTGCTTTCTTGCCACTCGTGGGCCAGCTGGTGACATTTCTGCTTTCTGTGCTCCGCTCCTGAAGATCGCACACCAGTGCCGAGAGCCTGCGGGGAGCGGGGGCTGGCTGACGCGTCTGTAAACACCGTGCTAATCTGTTTAAGATATTAGCCTCCCATCTATGTGTTTTTAATAATAAAGGCAACATTTAGATGCTGCCAAGGTATCAGAGAGACAGCAGCAGACGCAGCAGAGCCACCTCTGCCATATAAACAATGGGAAATGCTCTCTTATCTTTCCATACCACTGGGCCTCCAGGCTGCAAAATAAATGATTGCATTCATTTACATTTTATTGTGGAGATATAACGGGCTGGAATAACTGCCGGCAGAGAACCTGACTGCAGGAATGCACTATTTTTCTCCCTGTTTGCCTTAACAGTTTTTTTTTTCTGGCAATCCATCTCTATCGCTGTTATCTAGGTGGCAGAAGGGACATTAGCCCACTGCCTGCCTTGCATTTAGGTAAAAAACAAAGCCATCAGCTCCGCTTCTTGCAAGGCCTCGCACTAACGAGCCATTAGAGAAGAGACTGTGAAGGTGGGTCTGTCCGCCTGAATCGTATCCAGGCAGTAGAGCTGGGACATTCACTTCCCCAAAACCCTAAACCCTTCCCCAAAACCGTCCTTTGGGACATTCAGAACAGGAGTCAGCCCACCTGGGACACCTTAGCCGGTCACCTCTACTTCCCTCACAGTCAACAGAGAGGAACAAGCTCTTTGGACAATCACACATCCCTCGGGTTAGAGATGCCCATTTTGGGTTGAGAAGCACTGATTTCTCTCCTTTCCCTGCTCAGCAGCCTTGACACAAAGCTCGGAGGGAGACGCCTACCTGATACCGAGACAGACCCAGGCCACCCAACTGGTGTTGCCCATGCAGGTTGCCCATTAACCACGGGTTCAAAAGAGCGCTGCCATTCTTTTGATAAACAAGAAAGAACTAAAGCACACTTCATCTTTCAGGTCAGCACCCAAACACTGAGCAGCTGGTTAGAAGGATGTGGATTGAACATAAACCTCAATGCTGCTGCTCCCCGTCAGCAGGAGAGCTGCTCAGTGAGAATTTCTGCAGCTGACATCTGTCTATTAAAAAGAGAAACTAAAATACACAGGGGGTTAAACACAGTAATAACTTAATTTAGGCCTAGCTAGTGATTTCCACTGTTTGCTTGTTTTCTGATACTTACATATTTTCATTTTTTTAATTTCTCTTCTCATCTGTTGATTGATTACAACTAAAGATGATGTGAAAAATGTCACGACAAGCTTAAGCAAAAATGACTGCTAATAATAGTTCACTGGAAGAAACGGAGGCAAACACACATCTCAGACTCTTGAACTACCTGATGAGGTTAGACAGGAGAAAGTCTGGGCAACTGGAAACAAAATGAGTAAATGAAATCTGATCAAATCACATCCTGCTACAAGCAAAAACGACCCGGTCAAGGACAGTTACACTATTCTGTCCTTGTTTACCCTGCAAAAAGCAGGGAGACCTCAGAGAGACCAAAGGAGAAGATGACTTGACCCCACTGGGATAACGTGCAGCCAATGCAACCCTGAGCAAGTGCCCTGGTTTTCTCCAGCCATCAGCGAAGGCAGCCAGCTGCCCGGGATGCTGGCACAACGGGGCCACCAGGCACTCCAGGCCAGGCTGCATTAAAGCAGCTCAAAGAATTCGGTGGATGAGAATGAAAAAGAATGAGCCTGTAAAATGTTCAAACACTGCAACACCACTACAGCAAACAAACCATCAAATGTGACAATGAAAGAACAGTGACCTACATTAGGCGTGAGTGTAGCTTCATCTTAAGGGTGGTTTCGTAAGTGCTCCCTGTCCCTTTGATGCCAGCAGCGCAGAGCAAAGGCAGCAGAGCCTGGTGACCAAGGGCACAGCCCTTTACATTTTCCTCTGCTGGGTCACAGCCACATGCAGGGAGTTCAAGCACGCTGTGCCATGCCACTGAATGCTGGAAATGCCCCTTCTCCAGGTTCTGGGCTCCTCTGGTTTGGCTTTTGTCCAGATAGGCTAAAACCAGAATCGTTTTCAGTGATATTGCAGCCGAACTATAGTTTGCTTGGAAGGTAAGGAGTGATATAACAGGACCTGAGTCCAGACCAGCTTTGCCTGTAGCACACTTTTGCAGACACAAACGTCCCTCTGAGAAACAGCAACCCAAATGTGCCCATTCCCCACTGCTTTTCTATTGCACAAATACATAGAGCAATCATCCACATTTTCTATAACAAACATAAATCTCAACGAGCTGCACGCTTTCCCTGCACTTTTAGGAACACCATCCCACCAGAGAAGACTCTTTGCTGTCCCCACTGTGCGGCTGCACCAAGTGCCACCCTGGCAGCCAAGGGAAGGTTTACAAAAGGGACCCAGCCACCCCAACTCCCTGTCCTCACCACTTCTCCCACCAATATTTTTAAGCCCTTGAAAAGTGTGACAGCTATGGCTGGCTGTAGGAAGCTCTCCTGTCATGTAAGCAATGGATATCAAACACAGGCACGTTATCTCCGGGCGAGCAGGAGCATTCCTGTTTCCTTACCACCAGTACAGAGGTGCAGGCGGCACAAACCACCTGGGGCACAGAGCTCCTGGCTTTCCCCTTCCTCCTCCACCCTCAGCTCCTCTCTCCATCTCCTCCTCCTCCTCGATGACTTCTTGATGATCTTCAAGACCTTGTTCACTTGATTCATTTGGTCGTGCGGCCGCAGAGAGGGGCAGGGATTCCTCCTCTCCTGTGTCTCAGCAGCTCCAGCTCCTCGGGAAGGAGGGACAGCCAGAAAGCAGGCAGGTCACTGGGAGGCAAAAAGCGCTCCTGTGTGTGCGTGCCTCTGTGTCAAAGCTTCTTTCCGCCCAAAGAGAGAGTTTTGGGTGGCGACGGGAGGGGGGAAGGAGGGAGAAGGATTTCTTTTGCCTCTGTCCATCCAGAGCTCTGCAGATGAGAGCAGGCATTTCTTCTCCCTGATGATTGGGAAAGCTCATAACTCACAGGGGCAGCAGATCCTGTATGGGGTTTTCAATTTCTGCTTTTGACAATACATGCATTCTGGCAGATTTCAAATGCTCCTCAGGCAAGAGTCAGCATCAGCTCAGAAGCAGCAGTGACTCTTAAAGAAAAAAAAAAAAAGAATAATTCTGGCTTCGTTTCAAAGATTAGAAATAGCAAATGAAGACTGCAAATAGGAGCTGCATGTATAGGAACTGCTAAAGATCTGTACGCTCTGTAGGAAAGAAACTTGACCTTCCTGGTCTTCAGTAATTACTCACATTTATCCAGCACCTTTCAGCAATCACTTTCTCACTGATGTCTTTGCAAAGAAGCTAGTCATTTCCCCAGCTTGCAGACACAGAGGTGAAGCAGCTTCATTTCTGCACAACTTCTGAATACATCCCTGCAAACGGCCTCTCTCCCTGCTGTGAAAGTTCAGTCTCTCTAAACTTCTGAAACAGTTTACATTCTCTAAAGATTTTAAATGATCCCGTGATGTTTTTAAACAGACTTTAATGGACAGTAACATGTGTGTCCATCCAGGACACACCTCCAGGAAAGGAGGTCTCTGGGGGCAGTAACCGTCAGCTCTGGAGGAGCCCCCTCCAGGGTGGGCAGTGGGGTTAAGGGAACAGAGAGACAATTCTGGTTTAAGGGGTAAAAATCCTTCAAAGCCACGTTTGGGATGGACGTGGCTCTGGCAGGCAGCAGGCCCGGGAGCCCGTTAATGTGCCTAAAGCTCCATTTAGAGCGATACAATTGAAAACAAACCCTGCGGTAGGCTAGTAATGGATGTACAAATTAAATTATCACGCACTTCATTTAAGGCATTATAAATAGAGCTATCACTCCTGCCACAGAACAAGACGCAGCCCGTGCCCACCACCCCACAGAAGGGCGGTGTGGGGCAGTGTGTGACCCCCTGCCAGGCCCCTGCCAGCCCCTTAGGCCTCAGCTCCCGCACCCACACACGGCCACCTCAGCGCTGCCACAGGGCAGGCCCCAATGGCGAGCTCTGGTGGATGTCATCTCCTCAGCTCATTAGGGCGTGGATTTTAATGAGACACAGCCCCAGACAAGCAGTTCTGTGCAAACTGCAGCACCCTAGGAAATCGTGCTGCTCCCACACGTCCTGCTGGGGCAGGATACTCCTTGATCATTGAACATGGAGCTCGGACCTCCCTGGTGGGGCCAGGCGGCCTCGCCGCATCCCTTCATTTGTGCTCCATGCCCATGGGGGAACCCATCCTTATCCACACAGGGCAGGGGCAGAATTTACCCCCCAGTGCTGCCCCCCTTTGCTCACACAACCCCGGGCACAGCAGGAGGGGTGGCACAACAGCACAATGCTGCCGCCCCCAGGCCTTCCCCCTCCACCTCAGTCCCGCCTCAGCCTCTCTCCGTTTCCTCTCCTTCCCTTTGGCGGGTGGCTGCAATCTTTCATGTATTCCTCATCAGTGAGATTTATGAGCACAATTCCATTTTATTTTGATGGTTAATACTAGCGCTAATGCCGCTGTCATGTCTACATAATTAATAATGAGACTAATAATGCCAAACCAATCTAAGAGTCACTTTATTGGTCTTCAATGTCATTAGTTAGAGCTGACATAACCAATTCAAGTTGTTGTCTGTACTGAGCCACCATTACCACCTCCATAAAACCTGGATCGGGGGCTGCACAGCAGCCTGAGCTCTCAATAGAGTAAGCAATCCTAGAGAGGGTCAGCTGGGGGTGATTTCCTTCTGATGCTTTAATTAATATTTCCGAGAGCTGCAGCAATACAGGAAAGCAAGATGGCATTGAGCAACTTAAGTATTTTGCCGGGATGAGCTCTTGGGGACCGAGAAGACCTCAAAGCCACAGCTTGCACGTGCCCCATGGCTGCAGAAGCTACTTGCACTCAGGCCAGTCCACATTTTCCTCCCTGCTGCAGCATTGTGCAGGACAAACAGAGAAGGAAAATCGTCTTAGACACGATGTCGCTGTCTGCCCTACTGTACAAACACCTACAGAGCTGCTGCTCTCTGCAGCAGCAAGGTTGGTCCACGTTATCAACACAGGGTCTGGCTGGGCACTATAGATTTCTGCTTTACGGCCAGCCCGATAGCTAATCCCGTAGATTGCACTCCTACTGCTTTCAAATTTTATTCCACAGTCAGGGCAGCAAGTTGCTCCCTTTTCATCTGAAGGCTGAAACCACCGCCTCCAAATGCTGAGGATTTAAGGGGTGAAAATCCTTCAAAGCCAGGCAGTACTGTCAGGATGGAAGCACTTTGGTTAGCATTCAGGTAATAAGGCGCTCTTTCATGTGCTATTCCCACTTTGCTTCACCTTCTGCTTCTCACAAACGAGCTGAAGCTGTTTGATTTGAGCCAAGATTTGGGTGGGATTTAGCAAAGTTCAATACTAACAGTTTAATTTTGGTAAGTTAATCCAAACTATTTACTTTTCCCTCCTTTCCCAATCACAGCCCTAGAGTTGAAGTATAGCAGCCATTAAGCGCTTTCCAAAGCAAGCCACGCAAGTTTCAAATTGGTCTCAATTTAGCAGTTTTATTTTTGTGCTAAATGATAGGGAACGGCATTAGCACAAGGGTCATTACGTGAGTCAGCGGCACGCAGCGGCTGCCTCTCGCCCAGCAAGAAGTGAGAACAGCCTCGTGCTCTGCTTCAGCCTGGGCAATCCTTTTCTCTCCAGGCTCCTGGTTGATCCTACCCGGGCTGCAGAGCCATCCTACGTGCCATGGAAGAGGCTGCCCCCCAGCCAGCAGCATCACTGGGTGTTTCTCAGCGTTGGAGCACCCTATGTGATCTCAAACAGGAAAGCAGACAGTGCTGTTATCCTTCATTGGATCAGCCACAGGCACACTGACCCTCTGCCACAAACCCAAATGTGTGGTAGGCTTTCAGCAGGATGACCCTAAGGACTGAAGGATGCAGAAAGATATAGAAAGATATCCCCATCTGCCTCTGCCAGCCCCCCCGAGTCAAAGCTGCCAGCCATAAGTATGCCCAAAGCTCCTAGCCTGAGTTTTATGGGCAGCCCTCAGGCAAACCTGTAGGCATCGTCCTCCGGAGGTAATACCAGGAGGCAAGTTCCTGTGCCCAACAAGTCGACCTGTGTATCACCGACTGCTGTAGCTCTGTTCCCAACAAGCACGTGCAACACGTGGGGCTGCTGGGGCACAGGGAGACACCGCACACACACCGTGCCCTTGGGCACCACTGAGCAAACTCCCCCAAAGCAAGGGGACGCAGCCTCCTCCAGGCACTACTTCCCGAGTATGCCCTTGCCTGATCCTGCCCTACCACCGTATATTCTGCTGGTTGCGTAAGTCCAGGTTTCTGCTGGACACAGTGAGGCTAGAGATAGCACCAAATGCCATCTCGCTTGCTGCAGTTATTAATCACAGCCTGCAGGACTGCAGCAGGCTTCATGTTAGAAAGTTTTCTAATGTTTTAACACCAGTCTGGGGCACTGCTCCCTCTGCAGGTTTCTACTGGCTCCCTGGCATTTAACTCCCTCCCCTTTGATATTTTCTCGCTGTTTCAAAGACCACGAGAACCTTTTGAGACAACAACCACTTGGTGTCTTGAACTGCTGCATTTCAAGAGAATCGGTTTGGGCTTTTGGCGCTATTACGAAATAAAAAAACTTGACAGTAAATCTAAGGCAGCACAGAGAGCAGATCACGTTGGAGATCTGCCACCTGGAGATCTTCCTCCTACAGAAGGGGAAGTTGGGGATTTCAAAAGCTTCCAGCAATGGAAGAGCACAGGCCTGGCAGAGCAGTTAAGGATTCGGGCAGCTACTTTCAGCCACTCACACTAAGCTCGTGCTTATTTCTAGGGAACGTGGTCACAGAATTAAAAGTGCCCCCAAAAAAGGCGCAGACGGCACTAAAAAATTTGAAAGCAACACACGCAGATTTGTGGCATAATGAGCCATGCCACTCAACACTGAGCCAACCCCTTGCGGGGGCTGCGGGGTTCCTGCCTCACCCACCCAGCAGAAAACAGGGAGAGGAGCACATTCCCCCACCAGCAATCCCGAGGGACCAAATGCATTCAAGACCGCAAAGCAGCCGGAGGTCACAGTGATGAGCTGCAACACAAGGAACTAAGCTTTTTGGGAGGGAAAGCAATTTCATTCTCTCCTTTGAATTACGGATTCCTGCAGCCAGAGCTCAGCACTGATGAGAGCTGCAAGATGCAGGCTGTCCCCAAGTTTCTTGCTGCCTTTCCCCTCTCCCACTAATTTCCACCCAGGATCTTGGCTTGCGTGCCAGAGCTTCCCAGCTGGCTTGTGACTCCCCATTAATCAGGGGGGCTCCTGAGCCCTGAAGCTGCCATCCCCAGGGAGATGCAGCCAGCCACTGCTCCTGAACACCCCCACCTTTTTAATGTTCTCATGAGACATCACTTGGAAATGAAGTCATGGGCTTACTTCAGCTGTTCAGAAGCTCCGCTCTTCTTGTCTGGTACTAAGGGAAACAAAAGACTCTTTCAGAGATGGAACTGCAAAGCAAAACACAACCAGTGCTTCTGGGTGAAGAAGCTGAGTTACCTCACCAGCATCCTGGACAGATAAGAAGCAGAAGGAACAACATTTCTGGTGCAAATCTCCCTTTTTCTTCTATTTCTTTCTGCAGTACCTACCCCAGGTCAAACCCAAACCCCAGTGTGATTTTGACTTGCTCTCAGTCATCAACCTGCTTTTGCTTCCATGTGGAAACCATGTGTCAGCAGGCTGGGTAAGGAAGGACACTTCCTATAATGCACTGTCAGTACAGATTATTTCATTCCCTTAAGCTCCTTGGGGCTGTAATTTGCAGATAGCCCACATGAAGCAGATGCCTGAGCCCTTAGGCTCGCAGAGGTAGGTATTACTGAGTCCTGTCACCAGCGACGGTGAAGGTTAGCATATTCTCTCCAGACATTTAGGTTCACTCCCATAATCACCAGAGATACACCCAGGTGAAGTTGGAGCTCTTACTGAAAAACCAGTGCGTGGCAGCCCTGAACAAATGACAGTTCTTGCCAAAGAACTTAATCACAGTAAGAGCTCCCTAGATTTTATCAGGACTAGGTTTTAGCACCGAGGTTTCCTCTGTGTCCCCAGAGAAGTGTTCACATTTCCATGCTGTCTCCTGGGCTTGCATTTTCCCAAAACATGCCAGCTCTGAAAGCCCAATATCAGCCCCTGGTGGATATAAAGAAAGGGGCAAAGAGAAGAGGGGGAATAGGAATAAGGAATTGGATGAGCAGAGAGGAGGGACAGCAATAAAGGAGTTTCCTGATGAAATGTATTCTGTTCCAAAGCACTTGCAGGTCCTAATAAAACTCAATAGGAGCAGCTCCATTTTTATGGGCACCCAGCGGAGCCTTGCCTGTGTCCTGGCCATCCTGCCCGGCTCTGCTGCGTTTCTCCAAGGTTTCCGAGTCCACAGAAGTCACAGCACAGAGGCTGCTCAGAAACAAACTGGTTTCAGGGTCAGTCAGAGCAATCTCAAACAGGGAAGAGAGAGATAAGGAGGGATGGGTCAGCTGTCTCACGAATCAGGCGGCACAGGATCCGATGGGTGCTGCAGGCTGAATCAGGAGGGTGTGCAGTTGTGTCTTCACTTCATATTCTGCGAGCACAAGGACATGTCACAGTGGCCAAGCTAATTGTGGGGCTAAAGAGCCTGCTCAGCCTTGTGTGGCACTTACAAATTCATCCATGGCCTGGAAGCACGGGGATCCATGGAGCCACAGAGGCTGCAAGCCCCCAAAACAGCAAATTGAGCCCAATGTGAATTTTCTCAGTCTTGTACCACCTCCTGCCAAGGAGCTAGAGAGAAGCTGACAAGAATAATGCCAAGTTCATCCCAAATCTCACAGAATAGCAAGCAATCTACTACCCTGGAAACATGCTTCTGTGTTTTCATGATGGATTCTGTGAAATTTTGCTTCTTTGGATCATTTTTAAGTTCAGATGTGCTCTGATTCAGAATTCATTTTGCTCCCACAAACCTCAAAAGTGATTATGGAAATCAACCTCTCGGTGTTCTTCAATGCAAATACACTTCTTTCCAAACGTTTCCTAAATGTCACTTATTTTCTTCACAAGTACCCACAGCAGTGACCGTCGCAGGAGAACAGGCAGCGCTGCATCCATTTCGAGACAATCTGAAGAACGCACTTGTCCTGACGAAGGAGAAAGCTTTCAACTTTTGAAAAAAAAGAATAGAGCCTGTGGCAGTTTAGACTCATTATCACCAACAAACAGCCCCAAATGGCATATTTCAAGGTTTCTGTCTGACTCAGCTGTCAAAACCTGTCATCCTAATCAAGGCTTGTAAGAGCATTTACACATAGCGGAGCTTCATCCGAGTCAATGGTCCAGCTCTCAGTAATTAAGTAGAACCACTCACGATGTAAAAAACACCAGCATCATCTTATTTAAGGAAAGATGTGCAGGGTGAGTCAGACCTGTGCATGGAAATATCGTTGCCAAAAACTTCATTCATTATAAATTGTTCTGCAAAAGGATGGGGAGAAAAAAAGGGATAAGTGAACAGGGACAAAGAAATCTGAAGCTTGAGCTGAACCCAGAAGTTAATTTAACAACTGGGAGAGTCTAAGGAAGAGAGTCTAAGGAAGAAATGGAAAAGACAAAAGGAACTGTATTTTAAATTGTTATTTTCTTTTTCACATGCTTTGGAAAACAAATGCAGTATAATGACTTAATCAAGGGTGCTTTTTTCTTTCTTTCTTTCTTGTTTGAAGAAAAATATCTAAGGTATTTTGAGCTTTTGGGTGGCCAAAAGACTTATTTAAACAGTTTCAGACCTACAGCATTCTTCTACCATGGAAAGAGGAGGATGTTCTCATATCTGTCCATTGCACAAGCGCCAACACAAGCCAGGAAACGAGACAGGGCTCCTGTTCCCTTGGGGCTGGTGTGGCAAAACCAGCCCCAGCTGCCAAGCACTTTTCCTTGGACATGACACCTCCATTTGCTACACCCCTCACTGCAACAGAGCTGCACTGTGACAGGCTGTGGAGGGGTTTATTCAAGCCATGTTTACTAAATGCTCATCAAAGAATTAAAAATATCTCCGTTATCCTCAGCTGAAAAGTAACCTGTGGGTTGCAGGGAACGGCTGTGCTGTTATCAGCTGTGACCCCGGCTAACATCTGACGGACAGAGCCCTGGAAGGCACTGGCAGAAATCCCCGAGGCCCACACGCGCCCCATCACACCACGGCACCACACGCCTGTGCTACCAGCGAGGCATTAATTCCTGGTGGAACAACAAGCCTGTCAAGTAATTGTGACAAAAAGCATTAATGGCCTTGCCTTTTCTCATGCCAAAGTGATCTTAATGCATGTAACCACCGCGAGTGATCGACATGGCTGTACACAAGCAAAAACCCCAGTCAAGTGAATATCGCTCGGCTGTTCCAGAACTTCTGACAGCATCCCATTATGTCAGATTGCATCAGGTAAGGTCATATAATCCATCAAAACTTGACTTAATGAGGCAATTAAAAACAAATGCATTGCATGGACAAACTCCTGGCTATGTAGTCCTTCCCTGATTCCACTTGGCTTCACATTTTCTTAGGGGTGAGGAGTTTGAGACGAACTAAAAGGAGTTGTTTACTTAACTCCCCTTCAAGCACATGAAGTGGAAACCCAAAGGGGCTGACGTTAGTGATACTCTCCTCCCAACAACAGCTTCATAGCTACGTACCTGAGCAAGGCTGATACAGTTCTGAACAGACAGATGCACACAAGAAAATGAAAGGCGTTTTGACCTTTTTGGGGGTGGGGGGAAGTAACATTAAGAGCAGGATGACAGCAAAAGGGCTGAAATAAAGCAATAAACTCCTGGAGCATCACCACGGGCTTGTAATTGCGAACCCACATGGCTCCCAGCCACAGCAGGTCTGCAAAACCAGGGCTTTGCCATTTCTTCCAGTACAGACAGTGCACGGCTCTCCTCAGTCTGGAGGATCCTCCTGCACTTGTAGAGGGGACAAAGCTGCATGTTAGAGGCAGTTTGGCTGCTTGGAGAAAGAGAGAGAACCTCTCCCCCTCACATAACAGCCCGTATGAGTCAGTACCTCGGCAGGCAATTTCTTTTTGCTGTAAAGCACGGGTTATTAGTCACTGCGAGAGACAAGACATCAAGCTGGTTGGGCTGACCACCCGGGATTCATTGTGCTTTTTCACATTTAAAAAAAAAAAAAAAAAAAAAAAGTAGATCTGGCTCGGGTGCCTCAGCAGGACGTGGCACACCCAAGTGCAAGCAGCCCTCGCTGCGGGGCTGTTTGCAGCCACGAGCAGCACCAGGGCTCAGCACGACACCCAACTCACCACAAGCAATTGTTCAGGCAATTACCACGGGAAGATTAATTTGGTGCCGAGATGCCTCCGGGTTTATCCATCACTTCAGTGGGGCACTGGAGCAGGGGAGCCTGCCGGGGTGCACGTTCCTCTTGAAGCTGCATTGGCCATTTCTGCACTGCCAGATAATCGCTGGTGAGAGCTCCTGTGCTGATTTTCCTAGGCCATGCGCTGGTATCAGAGGTGACACCAACACACAGCTCTTCTGGGGATATCCGAGAGCAAAACTCATCAAGAGATCCCCAGCTCCTTCCTCATCTTCAGCAGCTTGAAAGCAGCAAACCCAGCACTTCCAGCAGGCAGAGCAACCCAGATACAGGCTGCAGAGCGAGCCCAGGGCACGCACAGCGTGAATACAGCACTGACAACTCCGTGCCAGCAGGTTCTGTACAAAGCTATAATGGACATCCCCTCCCTGAAATATGAGTCAGGCAATTCTGTGCTGATACAGGCCTGGAACAAAGCACTTCCCCGTTTTTATAGCTGAGGCATCTTCTAATGTTTGCAGCTAGCACCGATCATTGATCATTCCCCTTTCTGAACCCGAGGCCACTCAGGTGGCCACCAGGAGGTCAGCACGAGGGGTTGCTTTGGCAAAAAAAATGACCAGGGAGGTGGAGCACATCACTTCATCCCAAACAAAGCACCTCAAGGTGGGGCAGTGATGGCTTTATTAAGCCTGTGGACAGCACAGGAAGATTTGCACGAGGCAGGAGGAGCTGAGACACCACGCACTCAGTCAGACGCACACAAATTAGGCCAGGGCAGCTGCACCACAGCGTGCAGGGGCTGCCAGCAGGACAAGCAGTGGAAGAAACGCATTACTTTCACAGCAATGAGTTGCTGGCTTCCGAGCAAAGCAGTTGTTGCATTTAATTTGCCCAAGCAAATGAAAACTCCAGAACTTCAAATGAGCAAGAATCCCTGAGTCCTCAAATATCTTCCCAGCTATTGAATTGGGTGACCTGAAAACTAGCGCTCGCTCAACGGAGAAATGGGATTTTTATAAATACGTGTATCAGCAAATGAATATTTAATGCTTTCTGTACGTATCAGTGTTTGGGGCTTGCAATATTTAAGCAATAAGACTTGTCAGAGATTGTAGTAGCCATGAGATAATTACATCCCTGGGGTATTTCGATGCACAAAGAGCAGACAAGTGCTTGTGCTAGCTCAAGAGCGCGATTATGTCATGATTATAATATCATATGGAAATAGGTTATTGAGAATAATAAAAAAAAAATCCCTACGTGATGACCACTCCATAGCTTTCGTGGCTCAAAATGAGATAATACTTTGTTCTTTCACTATCAAAATAATAATTACACCCCTGTGCTAGCAATGTTGTCATCATGACTGACAGGATATTTTCATCAGCTGCTGCTTTCTGCAGCTACCATTTAGCACACAAGAAATTCTCAGCCTAAAAGGTGTTTTCTTGTATTTGCCCCTGCATCTAGGGACAACGGTGCTCCTCTCGGAAGGCAGCCGTTTCAGAAGTGTTCCTTTTAGTCCTTTTGGAGACTTCTGCATAAAAATAAACATCCCCTGTCAGCGAAATGCTAACATATGGGCTTTAGGAAGAATTCAGCCATGCTTAAATACTTTGATGAATCAAGACCTAAGACATTTCTTAGATACTGTAAGCCTAATTCTGCCCTCCTTTTATACCGGTGTCAATCTAGACTAACCTCATTCCCTTCAACACGCTTAAATCCAGACTGACATCAGCTCGGCCAGCCCAGCCTCCTGCTGCCGACGCAGCTCCCACTCTCTCTTCCAAAGGCTCACTGCAAAACCCAGCTGGAATTTGTAGCTAGGGCAAGCATCTCCCTTGAAACTCCCAGTGTGGCAAAGTCCCACCTTGCAGGTGTAGGGGCTGACCAGGGCTGCACGTGGAAAATAGGAACTATCACTTGTGTGCAGATTTGCCAACGCCATGGTTTATTGGGAAATACTCCACATTTTTAGGACCAGCATCTAGGCAAATCAGGAGGAGGCTTATTTTATGCAAAGGGGAAGCACCAGCAGAGGTACTGATGCCAAAGTTTTGCCCATTTTCACAGTGGATCTGGAGGGAAGGGTCCTTGCACGGGTGGTAACACAGCCTCTGATCCTCCTTTTGCTAGCCCAGGTCTTTCAGGAACGCAATCGGCTGTCCCATGCTGGAGGGAACAATACGACCAGCACCACTGCCGTGCCACAAGCAGCAGGGAAGGCTGTTAAGAGGAACAGAGCTGTGATTTTTCCCAGAGTGTTTCTCCCTGCCCTTATAAATAAATGACTTATTGGCTGTTTGACCAGGAAATTGGTACTCCCCATCCCTTTCTGGGTGTTTTTTGCCAACCCTCTGACGAGACATAAGTCACACCCTGAGCAGGGGAGGAAAGATTTATGCAAGCTGTGCAGAAAAAAGCAAACAAACAAACCATTTACAGCTTCCTAGAGCAGCAAAACAGATTGCAAGTAGCCAAAGAGAACAGCCAGTGTCACCCCTGAGATGATTTTGAGACTACAGTACTGTTTTTCAAAAGCAAGAGACTGGGACAAGCCCTGCTAGAAGACGAGGCTGTAATCTCAATGGGTTTCCACCCAAATAAATAAAGCCAATGCAAAGGACCAGGCAGAATCCAGGAAATTTTGCAAATGGACAAAGACAGACTGCTTTGCTCCTCTCAGGTTTGCCCTGCTCCTTTACCTTTGATTAAGCATCAATCTTCCAAGAGCATCTTGTGCACAGAATAATAATTAAAAAAAAAAAAAAAAAAAACCCTGCCACAACGCTGAGCAGGAGCAATGCATTTTGTCCACAGCGTAAGAAAGCACCACTGAAAAAACATCAATGCTATTGCAGAAAAGTGTTCTCTCTCTCTGAAAGCTGGTTCGTATGGGGAAGGCAAAAGAAGACCCCGTTTCTCAGAAAAAAAAAAAAAAAAAAAAAAAAAAAAAAAAAAAAAAACCATAAAATCTTCCAATTCCCCCCAACATTTGCTGTTTGCTGATGTCAGAGCAAACGAGTTGGGGGGCTAATCCTGCAAGATGCTGCAGCATACCAAGCACTGCGTGTTAAGACCTCGTGCCCCTAATTTATGATTAATTAGGACAGCGAAGTATTCTGCTCTCTCCAGTGAAGTGAAGAGAGTCCAGATGAGATTCGGCTGAACAACTGATATGCTCAACGCACTGGAAAAATGTGCCTTGTGTGGAGTGGGCTCAGATCAGAATTTAGCAAGGCACCACGGTGCCAGGATCCGGGGAATTTGATCCGCAGGCAGACACGCTGGCCCCGAGCAGCTCGGCGGCTGCCAGCAACCACTCCTCTGTGCTCAGAAAGCCGTGTGGAAGTACTGTCACTGCCTGCACCCCGTCCCTGGCCGCTCCAGACAGATTGCACAATAAAATAAAAAAAACATGTAGAAAAAAAGAACTGAGTGCAAGAATATTAAAGCTATAAACTGCACGATGATAGCGTTATGAAGTGTGCATTGAAGAGTGTTTGTAGTACATTAATTCACCCTGAGTGCATAAAAACGAAGGTAGAGATTTTAATTATATGATACATACTATTTTTAACTCGGGGTCACTTCTCCCTTCCCTTCAGTGGTTTAATGATGATAACCGAACAGGCAGCCCTTCCGCGTGCTGCTGAAACCAAACTGTCACGGGTCTCGGCGCCCGGCTCACCGCACCCCAATCTAAGCCTTCTCTGAGTACAAAGGCCCTTGTTCCTCCTCATAGGCATACCTTTCCTACAGGATTAATCACTGCAGCATCAGAGTGCTTCACAAATATTAAGGAATTTATCTCCACAACCCTCCTCTCCTCTCCTGCACCGGGGTCCTGCTGCACACAGCAACAAATGGCCAGAGGAGAGGCTTCGCTCCAGCATCCTGCTCCAACTGGCAAAGAAAGAAATTAATGGGAGTGTTTAACCTTGCCCTTGCAGCCCTGGGAGGAGAAGCGTTCTTGTTCTGGTCAGCAGCTTATAAATCAGCAAAAAGCTGCCGCCCAGGGAACGGAGCAGGTTCAGAGACCAGGCGGCGCAGAGCCCACACACTCTAAGAAACCTCGGCTCGGCGCGTGCAACTCCCTGCGTTTTTTCCTCCGATGAAATATAGGCCAGCATGCTCCCCTTCCTCCCTTCCTCAAGAGGCACAAAACATTAATTCAGTCACTTCATTAATTCAGACTTTACACATCAAAGTGAATTGCTCTGGGTTGGTTTCTGGATGGGATGAAGCTGCTCCAAACACCAGAGCCCGGTGGGAGAGGACATCCGAGCCCCGGTGCGAGCGCCAACACCCACGCGGGCAGCGCCTGCTCGAAGATGGCAAAGGCTGCTCAGCTGCAGGCCAGCATCTCGGGGATGCTGAGCAGGGGGGACATTAAAGAGAACTACCCACTAAAAAGAGAGCAAATACAAGTTTATTTCATTCTCTTCTCTGTTTTATGGCTCATTTTTTTATAATGCCGAGTAATAACATGCTACAGGCTGCTCGTGCCCTGCCATACAGAGAAGGAGTATCTGTGAGGTCCTGCAGATGTCCACCACGCTACCTAGCTTCCCACATCTGTGGAAATAATGGAACAAATGCACACACACCGTTATCCTTTCCCCTTCACAAGTCATACCTCCCCACATGCTGGGAGATCCAAGGAAAAGCTTGACTGTTGCCGAGCTGGCCCTGTGGGACAGGGGAGACAAATGCAAATGAAAATATTAGAGAAGGCACGCAGGCAGATCTGGAAATCGGTGATATGCAAGCACAGGAGATTCATTTATCACAGAAGGAATTTCAAACATGAACAAATGCAGCTCATTCATCACACCTCTGTACCATCATCAGGCTCCTTGGCCATGCGCCGCAGTGCTCTGCACTCCTAAGGAGCAGGACTGCATGAGCTGTTTCCCCCAGGACCACTTGTGTTTCCAAAAGGCCTCTTGAATTTTGTAGCTCTCCTTCCCCTGCTTTCTGTCACCTGGGATATGCAAAGCTTCTGTTGGCAACGTGGCACTCGGGCTCTCTGAGCACAAAGCTTTCAGTAGCTAAAATCCAGCTCCTGGAAACCGCTCCAGCCTAAGGCCAGAGATCCAAATCCAGACCATATATTCAAATCCTCACTTCTTACCAGAATGCTGTGCCATGTGAGGAAGAAAATGGGACCACTTCATAACCATATATTGTCCCACCTAAAGACGAAACCCTCCCGAATTCATGATTAGACCAACAGCAAAAAGCAGTAGGGGACCAAACAGAGGTACTCCCGGAATAATCTCATGGACCATGCACTTACCTGTGCCCTGGCCAGTTCAGTACAGTGAAATGAACCTGGATTTCACACACATAAATACACAACTCCTACGACAAGTTCTCAGGCTTTTCAGCCTCCCCCTCCGTCTTACTTTGACCAGGAATTTCTCCCAGGCTCATAGAAACACTCCTGAGCAGCTTCCTCCCAGGTTTTATCACATCACCACTGTGCACTCTGCAATTCACTCTCACTGAATATACTCAGTGGTAAAAATAGAAGTGATATGGTGCAAAAATCCATTCGAAATAAGAGCTGAGGTACAGAAAGCAGAAAGAAAACTGTAAAACACAAAAATGACCCTATTGAGGAAAGCTGACCATGAAACTGGAAATAAAAATAAGCTACAAAGACTATGTTGAAATGATCTCTTTCTTCCAAGCTCCTTCATATCAGGATTTCCCAACTGCTTGCAGGGAACAAGAAGCCCTAGGCTGGAGAGCTGAGCTGAGGCTTGAAAGAGAGAGAGTATCTTACATGGCAAGGGAGGAATTAAAAAAAATTAAAATAAATAAATAAATAAATAAATAAATAAATAAATAAGGAAGGGGAAAAAACTAGGTTGGAAAGAAGTAATTAAGCATTTCCCATCAAATCTGACATTTGGCATCTGCTCAGGTGCCTGCCTTGTTTCCACTTATTATGTGCAGCATCGTGTGATTTAGCCTTTAGCTAAATAACTCGCAGAGCCCAAGCTCGGCGAGGTGGGGAGGATAGGGATGGGCCAGAGTCAGACAGCAATTTACTCAGTTTACTTTTAGAAGCAATGCAGGGTGTCCGGCTGCATATCCCCACGTGTCACACTTTGGTGCCAGACAAGCAGAACAAACACAACTGAACTGGATTAAGCCCTGGCTAAACAGCACGGCTAGAAGTAAGCACACCAGTGGGTGCTCCATGGCACTGCTGAGGTTATTCTGCAATGCAAGGCTCAAAAAGCTCCTTCTGTTACAGGAGGTGGTTGTGCTTCTATGAAATGGGAAGACAACAGGCGTTTTAGGTGCAAAAGCAGCAATACAGCCACGTCATGACCTCCTAAGGCACTCAGATGAAGAACAGCTAGCAGTTAAACAAAAGATGGCAATTAAGGCTCTTGGCATGAGGAATGGCGCTGAGCCCTTTGGAGTCACCTTCCCCAGCAGTTCTGCAGGAGACACGTCCAGAGCCTGGAGCCCAGGTGTAAATTGGCTGGCGGTCCCTGTGCTCCTGATTTGTGTTACGGAGGTGTGGGACCGTGCAGCCCTTTCCCACCTTAGCCATGCCTGTGGCTCCTTTCTCTGCTTCAGCTGCCTGGGCACTGTGTGGGGGCAATGAGGCACCCTACAGCCCGCAGCCCCCTTCCCAGGCAGCCAACACACAGGGTGCGTGTCCCCCAGCACAGGGAGACAGCCAATTAAAGCAGTTTGCCTTCATCTTTGCCTCTTCCCTGCTCACGCTGACAGATTTCTGCCATCCATATTTATGACTCCATTTATCCACAAACACTCGGGACTGGCACTAAAGCATTTTCTTCTGTGGCCCATGACTACATAAAAGGGGCCAGCTGCACAGCCAAGGTAGATCCGAGGCACAAGTGCCCAAAACAAAGATGCATCTCACAACAACAGTATTCACCAGTGACTGCGATGTGAAAGAGAAAGGCGTAAACCCTGATGAAAGGGAGAAGTGCAGGATTTGCTCTGAGGTGCTTGCTGCAGGCTAACTGACAACGTCTGCCCCGAGCCCTCCTGAAAGTGTCTTTCATCTGGGTTTCTCTTAAATGTGCCTCTCTATTTACATACATCCAACCAATTCAATCAAAACTGAACTTCAAATTGGTCCTCGAGGGAATCCTTGAAAACACTTCTTATGCAGAAATGAATATTAGAAGGAAAACTGGGCTGGAGAACTCTCTCCTAGCAGCTCTCACAAGTATTACATAAATGGCATGCAACAAGACCTACCTTGGCTTCGGGCAGGACCATAGCTCAGCACTCAGCGAAGGAAGGGCAAAGGCTTTGATTTCCTGGAGATCCACTGAGGTGACAAGTGGAAATGCCCACTTTCATTACTAGTGAGTGCCTTGTCCAGAAGGGTCCGTACAAGACACCTCTCCTGGCTCTCAAGATAACTCTCTCACTTCACAGAGAGCTTCAGGACAGAAGTTTTGAAGGGCCACAGAAGTACTGAGAGAGGAGACCCAGCAGTGAGTTAAAACCCACCTCTTCCCTTCACCAAACTTTGGTCTTCCCAAGTAGCACCAAGCATCCCCAGTCTTCTCAAAGCCAAATCATGGCATTTTCTCTCCATCCATGGGATGCTAAGTTGCACAAGAGCCATCCTCCCTTGACTGCTCCTTTTTCTTCCTTTGAACACTGAACACCCTGCATTTACAACATCCTCCGGAAAGGAATTCTACAAGTTTACTGCAAACCACTTCTTGTTTGTAGATTTTGGCCCATTACCCTCACAAAACACGTATGGGTGGAGGTAGGATATTCTGAACTGGCCTTAAACAGGACTGGTTAGGAAACAACAGTCAGAGTCAAGTGAAAGTCTGCAATGTTGAAATTGTAAAGTAAAGCAACTGCATTTAATGAAGTTTCTTTCTCTTTCACTGTTACCATTAAAGAGTTATTACATTTCTTTAAAAATTAGGCTGACACAAATCAGCTGACTGCTGCATAAAAACCATATCAGATGATGGAATTTGGGGACTGAAACCTTATAATGCAAAATTTCTGGTCATTAGCTAAATGGAAGCATATTGAACTCCTTAATCACCAAGGATAAGTGCACCAAAGCCAACAAATTGAAACAGATCTCATCAGTTGGATCCAAACAAAATACAATCAAACGAACCCAGTACATCTGTAATGACAGCTGCTATGGGGATCTAAGCAAATAATATTAGAATGGCAAAATGTTTGGAGCTACACATCACTGAGAATTCCTGCTCCCTTTAACAGGCATTAAAAATAAATAAATCGAAAAGTGCTCTCAGGATTTCCTTACAGCATCCCTACCCCAATCTTAGCCACATATTTGCTACCAAGTACTCCAGACAGAGCCACCCCTCTGCTTATTCCCAATCACACGTACCTAGATCTTCTTGGTACACTGCTTATGCCAATAGATATTCAAGCCATATTTTTATCTTCTCCTGTATTACTTCAGAATTCAAAGGGAAACCAGCAACTTAGCAGGATCAGGGCAGGAATAAAGCCCTTCACTGCTGCATGGATGAGGCTGAATCACCCCCAATACCTGCATTTATCAGAACAGTATCTTTTAAAGTCAGCACAAAGCAAATGTATCATTCCCTTCATTTTCAGGAGTGTATCAGCTGCTGACGTAGAATAGGAAGCACGTGCACAGCCCCACAGCTGCGCTGCCAGGGTGCACGAGCGCAGAGCACCGCTCTCACACTGCTGAATCAGAGAGGGGCACTCGCCTCATGAGTGCCAGAACCCATGCGAGGCAGGCAATGGTTTTATTAATTTCCTATCTGTGTTCAAGGAAAAGCTGACAAAAGTCCATCTACTGATCACAGCAGTGCCAGCGTTATTTCCCCAGCAGTATGACACCAGTTTGCCTTTGTAACCCTACAAGAAAGGAAATTATGTTCCACGTACAGTCCCTCATGCTCTATGAGCACTGTTGATAAAATCACTAGTGGCTGTCCCAATCTACTTACAAGTGAGTTGAAATTGTTGGGTAAGCTGCCAAGACACCACCACAATTTGACAGCAACCTGTGAGCTGTAGGTGAAGACAGCAGTCTCGGTGTAACCACGAGAAACAGACTTGGCAGTGCCATCAGTTGTTGGCCATCAGCAACCCGACAATAACACGGCGCTCATTGGCAAACAGGATGCATTTGGGCTGTAACAAAAAGAGGTTCTTGGGCCTACAGAGTTCAATTATATAATTACACTTGCTGAAAGAAGCATCTACCCTTTCACTTGTTCTCCTTTTGTGTTCACGCTTTCTTCAGGTTCAGTTCTTCTGTTTCCATTATGGACCGATCCCCCCCTCAACTTTCACCAGCAACCAAGGAAAAGGCAATAGAAAAAATGTCAGGAAATTCAAACCCCATAACCGGGCATTTGCTTACATGCCTTAAATCACTCTCCAAACCATGCTCCCCTCCATTACCCAACGAGAAATTCCAGAGAGACGAAGTACCCAAGCTGCTTATATGAGCAACAGGTTGCGTGGTGTGAACGTCCCCCCACTGACAGATGCTCCAACAGGTTGGCAATTATGGCTGTATTTATCAGGAGCAGGGTGTGTTTTCCTGCTTTGTTTTGGCTGTTGCTCGTTTGTTTGTTTGTTTGCTATTCTAGCAGGGATTTGGAGTAATGAGTCTTTTCTCGGAATGTCTCTTTGGCTGCCATCGTTATTCTTTTTAACAAGCCAGAGGCAAGATAGGTACCTTCTGCAGCCAGGACCAAAACTAAGAATGAGATCAAGGTGCCTGCATCACTGATTTAGGAGAAGGACCCCTAAAAGTCCTGTTACCTCTTACAGCAGCTGTGTCCTCAAGTCTGCCCCATTTCTGCAGCTACTGACCTGGTTAGGACTCCAATTAGGACCAGACCCAACCCGACTGTGCAACCTATATATAAGCCTTCTGTGTCATTCCAGAAACCTTGGTTTCAATCCATATAAGCTGTGATTATGGGAGCCTGTCAGACATTGCTGCTTGTGTCTGATACCATCTGGTAAATCTACCCAGTGGTGTTGTTAAATCAGCTGGGGGATTGCAGAGCACACTCACCTCAGTGATTCCTGGATGCAGCAGAGCAGAACGTGAGTCTTGCAGCTGGCCTGAAGGAAATCAGTGCATAATGTAGCTGACATCTCTCTGCACTCAGCATCACCTCCCTCCCCTTCTTGGTGGCCTTTCCTTCTACCTGTAAGGCTTCTTGCTACCCATGCCCAGCCCACCAGCACACTGCCACACTGCTTTCCAGTCACCTCCGATCAGGAAAGGCTCCCGTGCTGAACTTTAAAAGGGGAATGTTGCTAATGAGACATCCTCCCAAAGAAGTTTCCTTCACGACACATCACATGTCCTTCCTCCTGCAAGTGGAAAGCTTCGAGCTGAAAATCCACCTCATATCTCATTTGGTCTTTGCACTCTCTGCCTGTATCTCTGTAGGAATTTAATACCAGGCCTTAAGCATTTTCTGATCATCTTGCTTGCAGGGTAAAGGATATCCTTGGCACTTTAAGGTGAAGTGGCCAGGCACTTGGGCTTACCTCTGTAATGGAAGTTATTCTTAGATTTCCAATGAGCCGTTCACAAGACACGACGCTCCCTGGACTGCTCTGTTCCAAGCAGCAACTCCTACGGAGCTGTCGTAGCGTTCAGACAGATGCCATTGCACCAAGGACAAAGGACAACCAATCTCATCCTTACGTATTTATAGTATGTTCCCAAAAAGATATCGAGGAATTTATTCTGCCTCCTTGCTTCTAGAAAATCTTAACTGATCAGAGCAGCTTCTCAGAGATATACCAGCTGATCAGCCAGCCTCAGAAATACAGTGCCCTAGACACAGGGCCATTTCAGTGCTCATCCTCAACGCAGCTCCCCAGGTATTCAATTCAGGGTGTTGATAATCAGTTATCTTCCAAACCATGAGAAAATTAACTCCAAACCACCTCATCCCCAATACCCCGGTTCTTGTCTTAAACAATACGCCGACCAGTGCTGCAGGGAAGCTTTAAACTGATTCCGTTTCAAAACTAAGTCATTCCCCCAAAAACACTCATCTTAGGAAATACAGAAAGCCTGTGTGAAGGTCTGAAGGAGACAGCAGTCATATTATTTTACTCAATCCCATTTCTGTCTGAACACAGCTCAGAGAGCACAGCACCAGCCTCAATCTCACATGGCAGTGAGCGAGAGAGGGGATTGCCTCTGCTCTCTCTTTGGACAGCTTTGTGGCTGTAGAGCTGTACACAAGTACAGACAATTAGCAGTGTCTTTTACTTTTAGGAGGCACAGGAATAAAAAAAATAAAGACATCTATTAGAGGGTCATTAAGACCAACTTGGAAAGAGAGATTAAAAAAAAAAAGATTACATTGGGGCATTATTTTTGACAGTTTCCCTTTACATTTGTTCTTTGTCACTCCATACAAATCCCTGGTGTAGAGCCTCCCTGCTCTCCCATCCCCTTTTTCTGGCAGAACCTCGTACCCAGCACATGCACCACGATGCCACTACTCTGCAGCCAGGTGGGCCCGTCACCATTTCATGTCTGGAAACCTTTTCTCTTTGAGGACGTCTACATTTCAGTTTAAGACTTTGTTGTCAAATACATCAAATTCAGCTCTTCTGGGTAGCAACGAGAAAAGCAGCAACGTGCAAGCCTCGGTCCATGTACTCCTCCCTCCATTACCCACCTGTGTGCCAAGACAGCTCCCCCTCCCCAGCACCCTGCTTGCTGGGGACAGAGCCCTCCTGGCCCACCCTGGAAGTCCCAATTCCTACAGGTTTCATATTCGATCGCTGCTCTGGCCCCACAGATGACCCCCTGTTACTGGGAGAGTCACACACCACGGCTCTCGTTCCACCCTCTCCCGTCGCTGCAATTTCACCGCGGCTGTTCCTCAGCCCGTTATATTCCTCTCCTCCGAGTAAAGTTACCCTACTGCTATTACATCAACACGGAGACCCTCTGACTTCTATATTACACTTACATTGTGGCTGTTATTTGTATGTTTATGCTTTCCTGTGGGGATAGTTACCTGATACTATTATCTGTGTAGTTAGTTATATCTTCCTAAGGGTATACTTACTTCCCTGGCTGTATTTAAATCGTCTTCCGCGGCTGTAGTTACATTGTCAGATTCACATAAATAGTGCAGTTATGCCGTACAGTCAGCGGGCAACGCTTGCAGTGCTGCTATTATTTATACAGCTCTAGGATCCCACTGGTATAAATACCTCACTCACAGACTGAATTGCTTTGCTCCACGTATAAATAAGCAGTGGGAAGGTGGCTCTCCATCGCACGACGCCTCCATCGGAGTAATGAGCAGTGCAGCGACGGCAGAGAGCAGCAAACCAGACCCCGTGCACGCACCTCCACAAGGGAACGTTGGCTTTAGAGCTCCTCAGCTAACTCAAAATGTCATTATCCAGACAGAAAATTCCTCATTTCGGTATCATAATTCTCCAGGTGAACGGCGGTGCCTGCCTAAAGGGCTCGTACATCACGGCAACGTCTGGATGCCGAGTCTCGTAAGGCAAAACACGAAACACGGCCTAAGTAGGAACAACGAGTGTGGTGTGACAGCCAGCCAACACCACCCACAGGGCAGGGGAAAAAGAAACAGGGAACAGAAAACTAATTATTTGCTGCTGAAGGATGAGGAGTTTCAGTGCTGCTGAGCTAACGCTTCGTTAACAAAAATGATTATGTCGTGTAGCAAGTTAATGCGGAACAGATCAAATCAAAGGTCCATCTAGCTCAGCATCCCTTCTGAGACATCAGCCACACAACAGCGCACACGAAAATAATACCTCTAGGTACTGCCACAGGCAGAAAGCCATCAGCCCTTGCTCAGCCTCACGATCTCATCACCCAGCACACCTTCTCCGGGTCTTCCTCAGCAGGCTGCAAAGTCTCGGCCAAGTCACCAGCCTGTCCTGCCCTCGGTCCCTCTCCACTCTCCCTCCAGCCCAGCGTGTCCTCATATATCCACCCGGATCAGCATCTTCTCTGCAGGGCTATCAAGGTGGACATCTAGGGTGGGAGGACTGAGTCAGACTCCACCAGCAACCGCGATCCCATCATTTTCTGCAGGCATCAAATTCCTCTTGTCTACCACAGGAAAGATTATATTGAGCAACACCTGCTGCTCTGTCAGGAGCGGTTTCTGCTAATACATATCACTGTCCCTTCTGAAAATGTTCAGATCCATGTGTGTCCTAGGAATTGGCAGAAGGGATTACTGTAGCAAGCACAGCCAGCATCTCTGCGGAGATTTGATAGTTTGACAGGGAAGCTCCTGCAGGAAGCATCTCAGTGAAAAAATACAGGAGTTCAACGTGATGGGGCTTAGGAGAGAGACACTTTGACGTTCTGCTTAAAAATTAGGGTTTGGGGATTGCATCCTTGGAGCAGAAGGGGCAATGGGCACTCCACCAGCCTGTGAAAGCAATCACCACCCGTGGGGCACCAGCAAGGGCTTAAATATGATTCCTTACTCAAATGGTGGTGGGAGAAAATCCCCCATCGCGTATATGTGAGCAATGTAGGCACTAGCCAAAGATTGATACACTTTCTCCTGGTGTCAGTGCATCTGCCTGCTGGGACATCCCTGGGGACAGACTCTACACACTGGAGCAGGTGAGAGGTTTCAGCACGCAGGATTTCCCCCTTGTGACTCCTTCTGCCTACGTGAGATTTTCCACCAGAGGTTCTCAGAGCAAAGCAACAAATCTCTATAAAATTAAATAATGAAACTGTAAAATTAAATCTTCATAAAACAGGGGGCCTCAACAAACCTTCATCAAATGACAAAGAAGCCATAAATTATGATATACTTTAAATATAAAGTAAGACATCAGCACAAGTGATTAGTCCAGGCTCATCAGGTTTAACTCACAATTCAGATGATTTTTAGCTCCAGTATTTAATTTTAAGCACTAAATGGGGATTTTACTGTTTTACCAGCAGAAGAGAAATGTCTGACTTTTAAAGGAACAGGTTTAGTCTTCGTCTGTCGCACTGCACCCCCAAAATCTGACAGAGAAAGTCGAACTAAAAGAAAAAGCTGGACCAAAATTCCACCCACTGCCCCTCCGTTTTCTTTTTTTTTAGTGTTAAAATGTTCCCCTCTCTTCAGAGCTATCAGCCCATGCAGAAGTTCTGGAAATATCACACAAAAATATCTTTCACAGCCAACCGAGCTGCGGCCACCAGGTACTGAGTCCTCAGCTCTTTCAGGTCACAGCAGCTGCGGCCAGAAGGCACCATCCGATAACCGGTGACAGCCCTCGTCCAACCCAGCCCTTTACCTTTTGCCCAGTTATCTCTGTACTCAGCTCAGCAGTGCATAATCTGATGAAAAATAACTTCCAGGAAGGCATTCAGTTAGGACTTGAAGGTAACCCCGCCGTATTCCTCACCTCCTTGATCTCAGCGGTTATTTAAAGTTACTCTTCCAAACATTTATCTCCCTCCTGCTTTCGATTCCCCTGGCTCCATCTTCCAGCCATTAGTTCCTGTAAAGCGTTTCTCGGCCAGATTCGAGAGCTTTTTAATGTCCAGTATTTTCCCATAATAGAAGTATTTATTTATATACTGTGACTAAGCCACTGCAAAATCATTCTGATACTTGAACGGTACCCAACCGTCTAGATGCTATTCTGTCCTTGGTAGAAAAGTTTGAAGCTCAGATGTTGCAAGGCATAAAAAATATAAAAATAAATGGCCTTGTCCTGCACATTGGCCACAGGCGAAGCTACTGGCCAACATAACCCATCTAAAACCAGGAACAGAAAATCTCTCCGTCTGTCTTACATGTTCATGACAAATGGCCAGACGAGAGATTTATCTATAGATAAGGAAGAGCTAGAAAGCCCTGAATCCTTCACACACAGTGACCTCTTCTTCCACAGAGGCAGATATGACATTCTCCTGTCCCAGCAGAAGACCCATCAGGTTGGTATCACTGAATACAAGCTGAACGGTGCCAGATTCCCCCATTTGGGATGGGAGGTGATGAAACCTCTGTCATACACAAAGGCTGAGTGTGGCTGCTGGGGGACAACAGGCCGTGCAGCCTTTCGACCGCCTGCTTTGGGGTCAGTGGATGACTCTGCACCAGCTGCAGAAGCAGGATTAGAAATGCAATGCGAAACTTGGGGCCGACCACAGGTTCCTTTCTCTCCAACCCACATCTGCTTTTTGCTACCTGTATGCTTCAAAACAAGCCGAGAACAGAAACAGCTACACCCAGCCAAAATTAAGTCACTCGCCCTTTGCACCTATAGGTACTGAAGCCCTACAGCCTCCCAGGCCACGGAAAGAGAGCTGCAGCCCCCTTGGCTTACCAGCAAATGAGGCTGGCCTGCCAGCCCAGTGTTTAACCTCCCTGACCATGCAGCAAGGCCTGCCCCAAGAGCCCAGAGTGGCTCTGAGCTTTGCAGCACCAGCAGGGCTCCCCTGGGAGCCCCCGGGTTGCCCCTTGCAGCACCCATCACCCAGTGTCAGCCAGCTGCTGAAATCGCCTGCCCTGCACGCAGTCCTGCTAAGTGGCTGATTTTGCACAAATTGAATTTGGCAAAGATGTAAAATGTCACAGAGTGAGATGCTGGGATAGCAGATTTAGCAAAAATCAGGGAAATAAAGATCACTTTCCAGCTAACTGTGAAGAATTAAGCTTTGAGACCTGGATGCAATTTGAAGTGTATGATAATGCAAGCTAGTCAAAGCCTATTCCGACTGTAATACCGTGCTGTAACTGTTGAAGGTGCCCCATTAGAAAAAGAGAAATTGGCACAGTACAGGTCACTTTGTAATTGTTCTGGCAGCTCTAACACAGCTTGGCTTGCACAGCTTTCTCAGGTTTGTATGTGGCCTCTGCCAGCTCCAGCCCAAAGCCAGGCCTCTCGTTAGGACTGAGCATGTGAGTAAAACTGGAAAGACCCCCAGCCCTCCACACCAGCATGGAGATTTCCCATTTCTCCTTTGGGGAAGTTTTGTGCTTCCTTGGTTTTGGGCTGATCCCATGGGGCTCACAGGCAGCGTGGTTCCGTGCTTCGGGCAGTGGGGAAACGATCAGGAATGTAACACAACCCTCTTGTTTTCTATAAAAAGTCCTTCATTTAACAGAAAGGAGCTGCCTGAGCAGTGGAAAGGGAGCTTCACAAATCATCTCAAGCCTGAAAGAACGAACATTCAGCTCTTCCAAAATGAAGCTCCCTCTGCAGAGCTCCAAAGGCAGGGACACAAGACCAATGCCACCGTGGGCCAGGCTCTGCAGCACGCAGGTCTTTTTGTGGATGGGACAGAAGTCCTGGACAAATCCCACAGCACGCAGCTCTCCCAGGGTGTCGGAGAGCTCCTCACCTCAACCACAGCAGTTGTTTGCCACAACAGGTCAGTTCAAACACATGAAGGCTGCTGTTGGTCTGCTTCTCGCACAGCCATCGCCACCTCTGACAGTCCATGACAGCGTGAGAACCGGGGTGTCACACGTGGTGACAGCGGGCAGCAGATGCTGACAAATAACCCAGAAAACAAACAAGCTCGGGGGAAGCTATCGTGAGATCCTTCCTACTGAAAACCTGGTGATTTGGGAAAAAAAAAAAAAAAAAAAAAAAAGTGAACTGATTTTACGAAACCACTGAAAAGGGGTCTCCGGGTTTTGTGCAGTGCAGAGGAAACCGTTCCTGGCTGCAGGACACGAATGTTCTTCCATACGAGATGCAGATGCCGCGGATAAGGCTGACATCTGCACTCCCGTGACGCCCGAGGCCATTCTGACATTGACTAAGACGGACTGACGGTGTCCCCCCCAGGCAGAAATTATTGCAGGCAACTTCTTCTGGATATTCATTGGTGCTGCCCGGCTCGGAGTGAACTCACAGCTTGTCTCTTGGCTTGCCTTTGTTTCTCTCTCTGTTGCTGACTGGACGTGCCTTTCCCCATGTGAGAGTTTATATTTGCAAGCTTCAGCTCTCAGTTTTTGGGGGAAAAAAATCCCTACAAGCCTCTTAAAATTCATTCCTTTTGGATGAAACGCAGAACTCAGAAGACTGTCAGTGCTTAACCTGTCAAATTAAAAATCTGAGAGTATTCCCAGAGCGGCCAAGCCTCATGATTTCTCTGGGAATCTCACAACATTTGGTATTTCTTTTAAATAAGCAGTTCCCGAAGGCAAGTAATTACGTGAGAATCTCAGTTTTCATTTGTGAAAAAAAGCCACGCTTTTAAACTTCACAATTGCCAATGAAAATACTCTGAAAACATAAACTGACTGTTCCTTAAAGGCTAAGAAATCATAATTCACATCAAGGAGCCCAAATGTTTTATTTATCAAGAAAAATGATAATTCAACATCTAGACTCGGATTTTGAGGTTAGGGACAGCAAATGTGGATGAAGAGAATTAATTTGGGAGAATATCTCAGGACTAGAAAATGAAAGGGGAAGGAGGAGCCAAAGAGGGCTCCATTTTGCATGAGTGAACAGCCTCCAAAGCCCAATCTGAGCTATTTTCCCCAGCTCCAAAGGTAACAACAAACACAGGAGAAGATCGGGGAGACACAAGGCAACGCAGAATGTCATCGAGGGCAGAGCAGAGGTGTCGAGGCACGCTGTGTGCCCCTTCCTCTGCTTTGGGGCCTGGCCTGGGATGAAGCTGAGCCTCTGCTGACTTTGGACATCGCCATCCTCTGGGTCCCCACTCTCGTTTTTCAAAAAGAGCCTGCCACGCTAGTCATCCAGAGGTCCTTATCCCTTCGGTAATTATCAGTCACAGTGTCCCAGCCGACATCCTCCAGTCCATTTTCACTAACAGCCAGAGGATAAAACATGTCAAAAGCTCTGAAACGACGCTGGTGCCTGCAGCCCTTTGGCACTCAGTGCCACCCAGGCTCACAAATCGCTGCCGCGCTTCTGCAAATATTGCCTTTAAGTCAGGATTTACGGTGAGGTCGCAAGCACAGCAATAACCCTTAAAAACCATCCATTTCTTCCACACCACCTGCCATGGCCCCAGCGCTCGCCCCACGGACGGTGCCAACGCCGAATCAGCGGGAGGGAGCTCTTCAAGTGTCCATCCTCTCCCGGTAACACAAGGAGGGTATTTTCAGCTTAAAAAGACACTACTGCAAGTGTGTAGGCTGCCACCCTGTCAGCCTGAAAAGAGCTCTCCAAGTAATGAATGAGTGCTGTTGTTCCTACCAAAACAGGGTATCCCTCATCCTGACAGCACACGTCTGACTTCCCCACGGCGACGCAAGGCGCGGAGGCAGCCGTGCAGTGCAGAGCCATTTTGCAGTGGGGATGCTAAGGGGGTTATATCTTCATTTATTTAAGCAAACTCTGTTCCTTTATTGCTCATTTAATGCACAAATATTTCGCCATTACCCAGGCACATACACTTTATACCCCCCTGCTTTGCTCGTCACAAAAAAAAACAAGGCATAGCTTTCCTGGCTCTTTTCACCCTGAAGAATTTGAAATCCACAACAGCTACAGAGCAACAGAAGGAAAGCAGCTTCAGTAACTGCTTTTCAAGGTGAGAAGTTAAGGGCAAAATTAAGATACCAAGTCTCATTGAGATCTGAGGCCCCTCTGCACTTGATCCAGCTGGAATTAGCCAGAGGTGGCAGCAGCAGCATCTGCAAAGCAATCGAGATGCACCTCGCTTTCCCTAGGACCCAAAATCACACAATTTTCTGTAATGTCAAGGGCCAGCTTTCCGGACAGGTGTTTGGAAGAATACTCACCAAACTATTACACAGTTGGATGCCAGAAGTAAAGGAGATAAAAAATAAATGAGTAAAAGTTTCTCTGCAGGAGGGTGAGAGCACGGACCCCATCTCCTGCAAAAACTTGCCTGAAATGGAGATTTGCTGTCCCAGGTGGGAACTTGGTCAAGCCTCACATGGTCCCTGGATTAATGGCAGGAATGAGCCAAGGGAGCCTTCAAAAATTCCCCTGCAACCCTGCTGATTGTGCTGCTTTATCTTTTTTCACCTTGTGTGTTGGTCCTGATTGCCCTTCAGCAGACGCCGTGACTGACGGGCGCGCTTCAGCTTCTCCTGCCGCCCTACCTGGGACCATGAAATTGTGAAAAAATTGCAAAGAGAATGATGCAATAAATACCCTTCTATCTGATCCACCATGGCTCTCACGTGGCAGTTGCTGCTTTCCAGGCTCCTCTTCGTCCTTCTGGCAAGAAAATGTTAAAGAAGCAACCTGGAAATTAAAGGCAGCCAAGAGAGACTTTGCACAGCTGGGAAGGAGACCACAGCAAACACAATCCCAAGCAAACCAGGCAGCAATAGTAGCACAGAAAATATAAATATGTATCTCAGCTGGCTCTTCTGGGCTCCTCTGATCCCACTGTTTTGGTCTTTCAGCATCCACGCCACCAGCAGCAGAGCTGGTGCCAGCACAGCCTGGGGACAAGAGTGCCACCGTGGCCCCTTGGCGAGGGAATCCAACCCCCTGAGCACTCTTGTTTCTTAAAGAAATGGAAATATGTCATCTGCCCTTCCTGCCTGGATGGCACCACGTTTGGAACATGAGGCTGTTGTGTTTACTCAGCACCGTATGATTACAGGATTGCTCAGCCACGAGGTGGGTGGAGGGAGCCGGAGCACGGGGAGGAGAGGCAGGAGGCGGAATTACATTTGTTTTCACAATGCCTCTCGGACAGAAACTCATTAAGGTTTAACTCGCATCCCTCCGAGCAATCATAGCACATAAACGTAATGTAATATACAGCGCAAAGGAAGTTCTTTGGGGGAAAATAGCCTGGATGTAGTCCAAAGCGGGTGGCACCATGCCCACGGCTCCCGTGCAGCTCCTTCGCACCGGCCATGCTGCACCATCCCGCCCTGCTTCCAGGAACAGATGCCGGGGCCTCGTTCCCAAAAAATCCCCATTTTGACCTTGCTCTTGGTCATTTCATACTGGCTGAGCAGACAGCCCTTTGCAGGCACAGAATAAAGGCTGGGGTGATGAAAGCAGGACCCCTCGCAGCAGTCAGGGTGCAAGGAGGAAAGGGGAGCCCAGGCAGAGCTGAAACACCGATATCATGTGTCACTCACCGCATCAGCAGCAAAACCTCCCTCTGACACAACTCTGCTTCCTATGTAAAAATCAGATGCCAGGCAAGCTTGCCTGAGGCTCAGAGAGATGTGAACTTGTCAGGTGTGGAGGCAGGAGGGGGATTCTCACCTGGGTGGGTTTAGTTATTGCACAGGGAGAGGACGTCGGGGCGCGGGGAGGAGAGCAGGCGCCGGGAGCTCTGCCTGCCAAGCTGATCCTTGGGCATCTCAATCAAGCCAACAGCCCCCAGAAGTGCCGTTCTGCTTTCTTCCGACCTTGGAAGGAGCTGAGGTGTGAGGACAGGTTCCTTTTTGACGTTAAAGGAACAGCCCCGGAGTACCAGTGCTCCATGCTGTGTTTTTTCTGTTCTTGCTGCTGAAACCCAGGGACAGCAAAACAAAACCTTGATGGGGGAAATAGGATTTGTTTTGGTGGGTGGGTATTTTTTATTAATTTATTTATTCCTCCCTGACATTAAACCCAAGTCTTGCAGGGCACAATTTTAAATAATCCTTGTCTGTCTCTGGTGCAAAGGTACCTGGTGTTGGCAGGGATGGTCTCTTGGCCCTGCACAGGCTGAGCCCCAGATTAACTGATGATGGAAACCAGCACGTGTTTGTTCACCTCCCTCTTTCTCCCCTTCTAAGAGGGATTTTCCCTATCAGACCCCATGATATACTTTTAGGAACAAACCCGGAGATGTGGGGGCACTGCCACAGTCAGGGACACCAGCAATGTGGGGCAGTCCCTCACCTGCCTCACTGTGGGTTGGGTGCCAAGGTGTCTGTAAAACCACCCTGCCTGGCTGCCAAGGTATTTATGAACCCACCCATCATGCTGTGGGGGCAAAGCAAACAGCTTCCCCTACAAGAAAGTCTCGTGTTTTGTTTTTTTTCTAGCTCTCTCCTAACCTCCACCTCCCCAGCTGCTGTTTAACCTGCTCCTTCTCCCCCTTCCACCACGGATGCTGCCAGAGCCCCTCATCCACCATCTGCACACCAGACCCGAGGTGCCTGTAAGATTACGGAGCCACAAGCTGGAGGCGATGAAAATCAGAGGCAGCTTCAAATACAACTGGAAGATTTCGTTCTGAATGTGCTTATAGCAGCACTATTGAGCTCTAAAAGCGCGCACACAAAGGCAGGCTTCGTCATTTAGTGAATATAGATGCCTTAGCCACTGCTAAGTAAAAACATCAAAGGGTACCCTGAGAAGAGCAAACAATCTCTCTGCTCCTTCAGGCTGCAGTGAGCGCTCCTTCCCAGCTCCTGCCCCGCCACCGAGAGCGGCTGCCACGACCACGGCAGCAAACATGAAAGTCACCGGGGAAACATCCTTAAAACTGCACCTTTACAAATAACGCCTCGCTCATTAACATAGGGCAGAATAAAACATCAGGAGCCGTTCATTTAATCCTCATTTATTATGGATGGAAAACCTGCGCCTTGTAGTACGAAGCTCCTTCGTTCCTAGGGGCATTTCCCTTTTGTTGTACACGCACACACACACTCACCTTGCTCTAACAAAACAGTGGAGGCTCTTCAGCCCCCTCAGACAACATCACTGCTCAGAAGGGGAAGCTTCAAGCAGAGCTTTTCCTTTAACACAGCCACAGAAAAACAGCTTTCACCTTGCCGGTGCAGCCGATCAAGCCTTTCCAGCCACCTCATCGGCAGGATCTGCCGAAACGCAGCCCCACGAGGGGCTGGTGGCACGGAGCAGCCCCGCTGGAGGGGCTCTCCCAGGATCACACACGACTTGTAAGCTGTGCACTGTGCTGAGCCTGGCCAGATGCGTTGAGGAGGGTTAGCTGGCAGGGCAGAGCACCTACATCCCCAGCCTGGGGGGCAGAATTAGGGGCTGTATGCAGATCACCTCCTGCTCCACCTCTTCCACGGAGCAAACAGACAGGAGAGGTCCTGCAGGCCCAGAGAGCACACACCTCAACTGCTCGTTGCTCTGCTGAGCTTTCTGTACTTTGTTTCCTCTTAAATCTCCCCATTTCTGGCTGCTGACACTTGCTGTTTCTTCAACACTGCCTTTAAAGCATTTCAGCTTGTTGGACGGCACGAGGAAATGGGGAAACAATTACCTTCAGTTTTAAGGGAAAAGAACTCAACTACAGCAGTGCAAAAGCACTTGCTGGGCTCTGCACAAATTGTGGTGCCAGTTTGGCTCACATTTTCTTCTAATCTTTCATTTCAGGCAGCTGAACCTCACTGGCTTGGCCTCAAGCTCCTAGCAGAAGCAAGCTGGCCTCCTGCACAGCTAATACCTCTTCTCTCCCTTTCCTTCTCACCCTGAAGTAGAAAACTTCTGTCATTATCCTGAAATCAGCAGCACTGAAAAAAAAAAAAATAAGCAGCCTTTCAAGTCAGGCAGTCTGCTGCTATTCACGTCCTTCCATGAACTCAGCCTACTTCCACCTCTAATTTCCCTCAAAGACTGCAACACGTGAACCGTGTGCTGACTTGGCAAACCCCAGGCTGAAACGGGAACGCTTCAGAATAAATTACGCTGAAAACAATCAGGTAGATGAAGAATTCGAGGAACGACCTAGGAGAGTGAGAACTGACAGGCCTGCTACACCAGGATGCTGTGGTCCATAATTTAAAGCAGCACGATGCCCCACGAGCATCCCAGCACAGGGCTGTGCCAATTCTTCATTTACCAGGCTTTGGGGCTGCTTTCCCCGCGAGCGCTGCGTGTTGTACCCGCAGATCCTAAGCGCTGTCCCTGTAACACACAGGAGACAGATTCAACGGGAGGAGAAGAGCAAAAATGTAATCGGTTTGTTGGCAACAGCGAAACAAAAATCAATGTTGTACTATTCCCTCCCAGAGTGAAATGTATTACTTGCCGCTCTCCCGGTCTGTTCTCCCATTTCTGCTTGTTCCCCGTGAGCAACAATTACCGGCACATCAGCTCCTCAGTTAACAGCAGCCTTTAGAAAGCCAGCAGCCAAGGGGGGAGCGCAGGGTGCAGATCTTTCCACTCCTTTCTCTTGGTTCTGAGCTAACAAACAGATGACACGAGGAAAAGGCAGTGCCAGGTGCCTGCTCAGCTCCCCGGCTTTGGTCTTAACCCACGGAGACAAAAAAAGTGTTAGGGAAACAGAGCTGTCCTTGAATTGATTTGTGGTTAGCTTCTGAACAGGCTCCATTTTCCAGGCTCCTGGTTGAACTCCGAGTTGTCTGGAAGGAAGGAAAAATCTGCTCCCACAAACACTTAGCAGATGGCTTTCGATTTTTCCCAGGTGCTAAGCACGCACCGTACCCATTACAGTCTGCTCAAATTGTAGGAGTGCAGAGCTGGACCATAAATTCTGCCTCCCAGGTTCCTTCACATCTAGCTTAGTTATGCCTCGGCTTATTTTGTTGCGATATTGACCTTAAACAATAATTGAAGAAATAAATCAGTACGGCTCAGGAGCGCCTTTAATCTCATTCCTGTGCTTGGACCAAGCTGGACACCCCCGAGCTCTCCTTGGTGGGAGCAGCACCGCTTCGTTAAACGATGCTGGGAAAGAACCAGCTGAGAGGAGCTTGCCCAAACCTCCTCTCCTAGTGCCACAGCAGGCTTGCTTTTTGCTCTACAAACTTGTGCTGCTGTTCCTTCAACTCCTGCAGAAACATCAATCAGCAGAGCTAGCGCGGGCTCAGTGGGAGCTTCGAGATGTTTTAGGAACACCAAGAGCTGAGAGTCTGGGGGAGTGGCAAGAAGGAGGGAGTGGGCAGGTTATAGATAGCATGAGAGGAGTTTCTCTGCCTGGAGGGAGAGGATAAACAGCCACGAACACACCTGACTGCTGGCGTTTGACCCCACAGCAAGCTCATGCGGACACAGGACCCAACCTGCTTCCCCAGGGAAATCCCTCACGCCGCCCCCTGAGAGATTCAGCCCCCCATTTCTGCAGCAGGCACCAAGTGCCACCAAGGACTTAAGCAATGCTGCACCCGATCCATTTGCACGAGGCTGAAATTTTTTCCTCCCCCATATTTTGATCTAAGGAACGAGTATCCGTGTGTACACGTACACGATGTACACGGCCGTAGCCACTACAGATGTGCAGGCACACGAGCTCTGCTCATCTCCGTCGCTCTCCGCAGCTTTGGGAACACATTCATCAGCATCACCCCGCTGCCATTAACGTGCATCTGGAGAGGCACACGGACAATTTAACAGAGCGGTGAAATGCCATAAAAATCCAGAACAGGAAGGAAAAAAACACCACTTAAAAGTATTAAATAATAAAAAGTATTTGCTCCATTAGCAACATCATTACGACACTCGGAGAGCATACCTGGACACCTGCACGCCCATTACATTTTGCAGACACACAGCAAACGAAGGATTTCATCAGACACAGCCTGGCAAGTGCCGTTTCCCCAAACAAGCTCGTGTGTCCTGTGGGATCAGAAAGGCCTCCCTTGTCCTCACTGCAGGAAGCAGCACACTGATGCTCTCCATCCCACTTGTCTGCAGAGATGGTGAGCCCTTAGGGCTCCAAAAAAAAAAACCTCCAGGACATGCTCCTGTAGCACACAAACACCACTTGGGGTGGCCCCAGGTACATGCACAGGCAGACCCCGAGCCTGAGGCTGCAGGCAGCTCGTACTGAGCTGGGTCACACTGAGCAGCCTGACCCTTTTTGGGCACATAGAGCCAGTCCTAGTCCATAAACATCTTCCCTCTGCAACCTGAAACCAAGATCGGTTTCAGAAGGTTGGCTCAAATCAAATCAGACTCATTTTCGAGACAGTTGCTGGCAGAGGGAAGCAATCAGCTTTGATTTCCAGCAGGGAGAGAAGCGCGTTCCTCCCCCCGCACCGTTACCTGCAGCTACTCTGCCAACAGACCCAGAGCGGCCACTCGTTAGGATACACGGGCTGTTTGCTATGCAATTTACTGCTGCTTTCCTTTTCTTTCCTCCTACTCTTCCTAATGTTCCAAAATCAGCCACCTAGGCTAGGAACACAAGTTGCAGAAAGAATCCTCGGGACTTGCTGCTGAACTCATTTCAGTTGTGTTTTTTTTTTTTTAAATGCCATCCAAAATGCCTGGTGCATTAGATTTGAACTAGCAACTAAAATGATGTCCTCTAACGATGTCTGCAGATACAAGACAGAGACCAAGACTGGGCTTTGGAGCTGAAGAACCTCAGCACTTCTCCTCTGAGCTGCTCATGAGTCCCAGGACAGGATTTATCTGAACTTTTGGGCACGTCTATCAAAGCAGCCTCGTTATCCTAGAGCACAAATCTGACTGGGAACTCTTAGGACTACGTCCTCTCACGTCACTGTACCAAAACCAGAGAAACTGAGACAGGCACAAATTAAAGATTTGTTCAGCATGGTCTGAAGTGAACAGGATAAACGCCCTCAGACGCATCTCATCTGCTTGTCTGCAGCTGAAAGGCAGCAGCCACACCACCTACCTCCATGCATGCAAAGGGTTTTTTCCACTGGTGTTTGTTTGTACCTTTTTTATGATGTACATCTCCGCATATCCTGATACCTGCTGCTGCTTTGCAAAGGCACAGAGCTTTGTATGATTTGTGCTTTTGACATGCAAAAATAACCAGACCTTGACAAATTATTTGCCTCTGCCCCCCACCAGGCAGCTCCTGTCACACCCCAACCTGGCTTGCGGAGTGACCGTGTTGCTCCCCCTGTTCCCAAATTACCTGGAACATGAAAGCTGACATCAGCCAAGACCAAACCCTCCTTTGATGCTGATTTCTGACCCAATTTGCGCGGAAATAAGACACCTTCACTGTATCCTTCTGGCTTCCATCAGAGGTTGGCGTGGCCATCTACAGGTGCCTGCGCTGGCTGTTGCTTCCCAGCCGCTGAGTGGCAATCCCAGAGCAAAGTTTACACTAATTCAGTAATCACCCTGTATTTATTGAAAGGCTTCTAATCCTGCAAGCAAAGACATTCAAGAGGCTTAAGGAAGGGAAAAGCTGCTGACAGGAGGGCATGCAAAGAGTCACTCATAATGGCATCTTAAGTGGGTCTGTAATCAACGGGAGACACATGGCACGGGGAGTCAGATTAAACGCGGCCGTCTTGCTAAAATGATTTGAACCGTGATGTGGGCATGAAAACGAGGAAGGCGAATAAAAGCCTGTTAAAAAGGGGGATAAAGAGGGAGACAGGTCTGCGTTATGATTTTATTCAGGTCACCCATGTACGTTTCAAGGCTGAGAGTCAAGCTGTCGGTTTTCTGGAGGTTCTTCAAATGCTTTGACTAAATGGGAATTTTCTTGTCATCTGCCAACGCGTCTCTGCTTCGCTCCCTGCCTCTCACATGAGCTCTGCAGGTTTTCATGCGTATAGATGCATCTGTGCCAGTGCACATGCCCAAGCACACATTCACACAGAGGTATCCATGTATTCTTGGCATACAGCACAGTTACTTCCATCAAAAAAAAAAAAAAAAAAAAAAAAGTATTTTGAGCACAAAGTAGCTGCAGACCACGGCCTGGAAATGCACTTTTCCCTCTCTGTCCTATCAAGGTGCCTTACATTTGATATCATGAAATCACAAGACATCGTTGCCTCTAGAGCTGACAAGAGAGCAGCCTTCACAGTCCATTTAACCTCTCTGTTCGAACGGCAAATCAATTTTTTGTGATGCAGACGTCTGTCCCAGTAGGGACTAAACCAACACTCACCAAATTATTCTTCGCAGATTACAGCGGAGCTATCAGATGGTGAAGACTTCTCTCCCGGTGACTCAGGCTTTGTTCGAGTCACTGATGGAAAGATGAAAGCCTTCCCACTTCACGAGACAAAAATGAGAAAATCGTCCCCTTGTGAAGAGCAGAGCACACACACACACACACACACACACACACACACACACACACACACACACACAGATCTCTCTGCTGGTTCCCAGGGCACACACACCACGCGTGTGAACTGGTTGCGAGCTGCACACGCACATCACTCCTCAGGTTGCTCCTAGCAGGAGTAAACCCATGGGAGGTTTATTCGGGTTTACAGAGCTCAGCATAGAGCAGAATTGGTGTAGCCTTGCTGCACTGCACCTGGAGGATGAAAACCAAAGCAATGATTTTTTTTTAATACCCTGGGGGCAGAGAGCACCTACAGGTGGTGGCTGAGCTGGGATGAAGGCTCATTTGGCAGAGCCTTAAGCAGCAAGAACTATTTCAGCCCCCTAAGGAAACAGACCCAGAGTAATGCACTAAATTGCTCAAGGCCACGGAGCCATGAGTTATCGGTATTACACCTTGTAAGCCGCCAAATCCCAGAGGCCACAGCCTTATCGTACAAGCACACACCACCAGCAGACAGTTTTCACACCCAGGTTGGTGCCAGCTAATTCTGGTGCTGAGCTCGGGGCGGAATCTGAGCAGACAAGTTCACAAAGTGCAGGGTGAACGGCAGCACGAGGGGCCCTAAGCTGCACCGCATCCACGGCCGGGTCCCCTCGCTCAGAGCAATGCAAAACTTTGTGCTTAAATTTGGGGGAAGGCAGGAGAAATGAAAAGAAGAAAACGTGTCCTGCTGAAACTTGAATGATGTCTTAATTTGAAATTAAGGTGCCATAAAGTGTGATCTGAACTTATTCAAGGGAAGCAGAGGGGGAAAAAGGAAGACAGAGAATCGTAGCCAGAGATTTCCATAATGCAACCTAAGATTAAGGCAATATCCCTAACAACAAACCCAACCAGCCTGCAGTGACCACCTTTTCTTCCCAGGCCCTAGAGGTCACCCAAGAAAGCAGGCTGGATGTTCCCAGCTCATCAGACACAGCCCAGGTGAACAGGAAGGGCTGCTCAGACACCAGCTGCATTTACATCCTGCGTGTTCCTGATAGGATTTTGAAATGACAAAAGGGAGAGCACGATGGAGAGAGGGTTTTCAAGCTTGAATGTAAGAAGAGGGGAGAGGCTCAGGCCAGTATTTCCCAAGCCAGTGCTGACCCCTACCCGGCGGTGGAAGCACCTCCAGCCCTCTCCCAGTCCCTGCTCTGCCTCCCAGTCAGGAATTACCCAAATCACTCCATGTGCAGCGATGGGAGGAGATCGTTCTGCGGTTGTGAGCCAAAGGGAGCTGCTCTGCCTGCTTGCGGAGGAGATAACGGGTAATCTACAAACAAATGTCTGCATTAGTATGTGCCCCAAATTTTTAACTCATGTCTTACTTCTGAAGCTGGTTTTCTTGCGTTTCTCTAGCACGTCCCTTATCTCCCTAGTCTCTGCAGCACCACCTCCCTCCACCTCACAATCTGAAATTAATTTCTCCTACAGGGTTCCCACGAGACAAGGGAGCTGCTAGTCATCATCCACACATTGCAGACAGGTAACACACACAGAGGCTAAGACCTGGGTTCAGCCTTACAACTTCCCACATCTTACATTTCTTACGGACTACATCCCCAGAGACGTAGATCCAGCCAGGAACAGCCTCTGGATGCAAAATCTCAGTTGGGGCTGAGGCTTCTTTGGTGATTAATTCAAGGTCAGAGAGAACTTGTGAAAAGGGAGAAAATTAAACCAAAATCTCTTAAATCCCAAGCAAGCAACTTCTCTAGTGGAGCCTTATGATTATATTTAATACAGCTGGTGCATCTTTAACGAGACAGCGACCATTAGAGTACTCCTGCCTCCTGACAGCACTAACAGAGCCTGGACCCAGCCTGATCCTCCGTTATCACCCCGAAATGAAACATGCTCTGGTGTTAAACACTGCGTTACACCACTTCCCACAGCCGTGCTGGGACTAATACATGCTGTAAGTGGTTTCATAGTTTGAGGTGATGTGAATTGTGCCCAGGGTCGGTCTTACCTACAAAGGAGACGTGGAGCAGAGCACACCAACCCCAACTTACCCAGGTGAACCCATGGTGAACCAGCAGATCAGAGCTTTCATCCCCAAGAGGGCTCAGTGGAAATGGGTCAATAGCACCAGGACCGCTCAGCCACGCTCTGCCATTTGTCAGCCAGCACACGTACACTTTCCAAGGCTAGTTTATTCTGCCTTTTATTCCTCTTAATTTAAGCTTTTGCAATTGATTTAATAATAGAAACATTAGTACCAGCTAACGCAGCGTAAGAAAACGTTTGGGACCAGGACTTCATTGGTAGGCAGAGAACAAGTATGGACAGGAGCTGAAACGCGTCCCTTTGGTATCTAGAAGTGATTAGTCTGTCATTGGGAAGGCAGAACAGATGTTTTCACCATCTCTTGATAGAAAATGTTACAGACTCACTCGAACATCAAAGGTCTAGGTCAAACGAGATAATTACAGTAAATCACTCAGTCCTGGAAAGCTACAGATCCCCCCAAACCTCTTCCGTAGACTTTTTTCCTCTCCCAGAAGTTTAAGTATCTCAAAGGTACTCTTCAAAGACCACAGCATCTGTTTTGTGCTGAAAGACTGGGGACAGGATTTGCTGAGACAGCCTTCAGCTAAGGGTAGTGCTTGCTTTATTTTTTTGCTCCAGTTTCCCATCATACACACTTGGATTTAAAAAAAAATAGGTTTAAAGAAAACAAAAATTACATTGATGCTCTCAACACTGGATGTGAAACACCTCCCTCCAGTGGAGAGATTGAGGCTTGCTCGATTTATTTATTTTTTATGTGTCATATACCCTCTCCTGCTATTTTAGCTCGAATAGCACATGCTTGTTCATCTGGGGAAGATCTGTGCTGTAAAAGGAACTGCGAAGTGAGTAGAGAGCCCTATTATTGAAAGGGCAAAGTGGTCATAAGTTTACTTCACAAACGAGAAAGCTAAAATAAAAAGCTACCTAAACAACCCAAGAACTTCATTGCCTCTTCACTGTAGTAGATGAAGTTAACTCCAACAAGCGCCTTCTGATCCGTGCTGGCATGTGAGAACAAGATATTTGCACATTTTCAAGATGAAAACTGAGCACGTCCTTTCAAAAGGTCCAGAACTATTAAATATTTCAATTTGGCCTTTCTCCTCCTAAGGAGGAAATTCTCCTTCAGGCATGGAAGGGCAGATGCCAGAGCACTCCAGCAGACTTCTCCTGCAGTGTCTTTACCCCGTGCAAAGGTTGTGAGCTCTCCTCAAGGAGTCTCTGTTCACACTTACTCCCAAGAAAACAGCCAGTTCAGAAAACTCGAGCAGCCAGCCCTAACATTAAAAACTGCTCAGTCCTTACACTGAAGGGCCAAATAGCTAAAATGTTGGAAGCGGGGAGAAATTAAACAACAGCTCATCTTACGATGACTTTTTTTCCCAAGACCATTGCTGCTGTCAAGCCAAATGGCAAGAACCTTTCTGGAAGGTGTCGACATCACCTGACATTAAAGTGGGTCAGGCCTTCAGTGGAGTCTATGGAAATAAGATTCCAGCTAATGTTAAATGCATCAGCTCCTCTGGGGTTCCACGATCATGAATAAATGCATCAGTCCTACACATGGTCTATGAAACATGGATCTAGACCGACATACAGGTGTTCCTATCGCTTTCAGAGAAGTCTGCAAGCTTCTTCCTCCATCATTTTGAATTCTAAAGGTCACTGGGGACCCTTCATATTGTTATGCCCATGCCCCCGGTGCATCACACCATCAGCTCAAGTGCTTTGCCTGCCAATTGCTCCCCAGGGGTTCCCATGGAAATGCATTCTCCATCGCAGAAGCAGTCACAGGCTCTTCCCCCACTGATGATTCTTCTTGATAGCCTTCCTGGCAGTTGGTAGCATCCTGATTACTGTCAGAGCAACTGGTACGGAAACACGGGATTTATTATGGCTTCAGGTGGGAACGAAAGACAAACTGTTACTTGGGATCTGCTTCTCGTACGGTCTGACTAAATTCAGCCTGGCAACCCATGGAGGAAAGGCTGGAGATCTCATTACCAGCGCCTTGGGCTAACGAGGCCCGCTGCTCCTCAGTCAAATAATGAGCCTTTGCAGTTTATTTTAAATCAGCATTAAGCACGCTTTGAAGTTTCCCAAATTTTGTGCTTTCTTTTCATGGTGACCAGATCTGGTTTAAAAAAAAAAAAAATCAGACAAAAACGGGGCTGAACAGAAAAGCTCAGCAGAGGTTACAATAGCTCAGTGACCACCACCGAGTTCAGAGGAGGAACAGAAAACGCAGGGCTGTCCCTACAAAGTAAGAGGGTAACAGTCTCCTTTCCCACTAAAACGTGGTCCATTCCCAGCTGCTGTTTTCCCCAGTGCCCCTGGGGAAATGGCATGAATATTCCCCACCGGATGGTGCTGTGTTGGCAGCCCGTGTCCCTGTCACCTCTCCTGAGCACTACACGCTGGGTCTGGTGCCCAGGAGGAGGTACAGGCACTACCACAAGAGTCAGCACAGCTTGGGCTGGACTTTCCTCGCCCCACCAAGCCACCTGGCCTGCAGCTTGTCCGCTGCCTGGGACTGATCCATGTTTAGAGAAAGAGGAAATGCAAGAAGAGCACTGAGACCTTGTTCAAAAGGAATAACACAACCCCAAAAACCAATATTGAGACAGGCAAACAATACTGAGACCAGCAAACACAATCCTTCACTACTGAAAAAGAAACCAAATGTCCATCGACTGAAGGAAACGTGCTCTGGGAAGGAGACATCTGTGGCACCAGCCTTGAACGTCTTGCCTGGTGTGGGTTTGTCCCCCAGCCCCACCTTTATTTCAAGGGGGATTTTTCATTCAGCACAGCCTTTAAGCAAAGGTGCTCCGTGCAATCTGCCCTTTGCTTGTACAAACTAACAGAGCATTTGTGTGCTTGACATTTCACGTGGCATTACTACCATAGTTCCCATTCCCAGCGACAAAGTCGAAAGGGCAATCGATGCAGGCGAGGAGCAGGAAGCTTTGTTCCGATGGTTTAGGCCTTCCAGCTGCCAAAACGTGCGTCGCTGAGTAAAATGATTGCAAATTAAGCCAAACTAATGAACTGGTAGAAGAATGAACTTACATCTCTGCTGCCCACATCCTTGAGTTCTAAAAAAATCTCCTGGCTGAGTCAGAAAAGCGACCAAACTCATCCCAATTAATAATCTCTCTGAAACAACGTGAATGGCGCAGGTGCCCTGTGCACTACGAGTGAGAGCATCCAGAGAATATATAGCACCATGTGGAACAGAAACCCCACAAATAAAGATGTAAAGAAAGATAACAGAGCATGAACCACCGCTCACAGAAGTCAGTGTGAGTTTCTCCAGAGATTTCTGAGGGCTTTTAATGGAGCACCAAACGATGAAGTTTAGTTACAGGTGTGACCTCTAAGAAAAATTAAGCAAAGAAAATCTGAACATCTCCCACAGGTTTTTTTATGGCCACACAGAGGAAAGCGGGGCTGGGACAGAAGAGGTGTTCGTTTCAGTGACTGATGGTCTAACACACCATGAAATTCAGCTTGCTTTGAGCTACAGTTGCCACGTCCAGCTCTCACCACATCTCCCACCCAGTACCCACCACACCTGGTGAGACATCACCACCATAGAAACGCAAACCCAAACTCTGACAGCTTTAGCATTCCTTATTTTTTTCTCTCCTAATGATTCTCTCATCCTATTTGCTCCATTTAAAGTCTCAACGTGATTTTTCCTGAGCTGACAGCATGCAAAAAGCTCGGGCTGCTACTGGAGGCGGGGGGAGGGAAATCAAACGACTTCCTTTCTGCTTCATGCATCATTGCCGACCATTATGCTTAAAAAAAATCAGAGCCACACTAGCTTTGGCATTGATGATATATGCAGCAGAAGAGGAGCCAACCTACTCTTCCTTATTTCCGAGACACCAGCCCCACGGCACTGATGAGCCTGGATAACAAGGCCTGTAATTCCGCCTCAAACGCCAGCTCAATCTTTGAAGTTCAAAACCAGCTTAGGGGATTGGCTCTCTTTTCTCGTCGAGCTGTGCTTCCTCTTTCTCTGCATTCCCTGGGACCACCTAGGAAAGGAAATGCAGATTTACGGTGCACAATCTCCCTGGCTAATCCTTTACTGCTCATCAGGATGGGTTTTCCACTCCACTTTTCCTCCCTGGCCACCAAGACTCCGAAGCAACCACACACACAACGGCGGCTCTGCCACGTGGCACTGCGGGGCTGGTAGGAGAGGTCAGAGAAGAGCGATGTTCCGTGGCTGTGGGTTGAGTATCACACAAAAAAATCAATGATGTTGAACTGAAATGGCCAAATCCTCCTGGCAGAGCTAAATAAAATAACAGCTCGGAGCTCGCACGCTTCACCCATCTCCAAAGAGCATGGCAGAGCCAAGACATCTTTGTGCTGGGGGCAGCACACGGAGACGCAAGGTCCCTCGCCGCTGGAGCAGGTCAGTCCTCTGTTAAAATCAAACATTGTCCAGCAAGGACCCTTCAGGAGCCACAGCAGGTTGTGATGTGGCACGTCTCAGGCCGCCTGATGAAGTGGGCAACGAGAACAGCCCTTACCTGAAGGGTAACGGGGAGAAAGTCGCAAAGCACAGCGCCAATTCCAGCCCGCAGCAAAACGGTGGCAGCGACAGAGCTCTTAGCAAGCTCCTTCTCCTGGCATGGAAGCAAACGCAGACCCCTTGGGAGAAAAGGGGATAAAATCGTCTAGAGATTGAGGAGCAAATGGACAAAACGCCCCTTTCCTTTCTTTGGGAAGCCAGTGATTGCAGCTTCAGGCTATGGAAATACAAACTGGCTATTAAAGGAGAAGGCAGTAATGGCCAGATGACAATTTGCCACAGTTTCCAGAGCCTGCAGGGAGGATGATGTTTTGTGTTAGGTGATGCACAAGAACAAGGAGACGATGACAGAGGCAGAAAAAATATCACCCAGCTCTTCAGCTATCCTGGAGCTTCAGTGCAAGAGTCAAAGCAATTATTTCCACAGCTTCACAAACCTTTGCACCTCTCTGTTAATGTGTCAGACTTTGTTACGTTAATTGTACCTTATTCTGCCCTGGGGAACAAAAAATAGTCATTTGTTTAGAGAATAAACAAGAATACACTTCCATTTCCCTCTTTTGCTCCTCATCCTTCTGTTCTGCTGCCTGCGTTTTATTCTCTGAGCAAATGTGCTCCTGCAGCGACATCCCCTACTCCATATGCCCTCTTCCCTCCAGAGACCCCGCAGCAGCAGGGCAAGATCCATTATCTTCACAAGTACCCTGGAGTTTTATGGGAGATGATGCCAAAACACTCTACAAGGAGAAACAAAACTCTTATCCTTCATGGGGAAGTGACGCACAAGACAACTAACCGACCTGTCCACGGTCACCCTGCTGTCACCACGCTGTATGGGGATATAAGGTGGATATAAGGTGGATATAAGGTGGATATAAGGGCCAGAGAGCCTGTGCGCTGGCTTTGTACATTTTAAAGTGTATCAGCCCTTGATTCCTTTCCAGCCCCTTTTCCTTCCATTCTCTGCTTTCAGCCCTGAGCAGCCTGGACGGGCCACAGACACAGGCTGGAGCTGTAACAAAAATCCATTCTCGCCTTCCTGCACACCCTTGTTTCTTCTGCAGAGTCCTCTCTTATCGCTCCTGCCCCTCTTGCCCTCAGGTACAGCCCTGCTCTGTGCAGGATATTCCCTGTATCTGTGGTCTGAGCCATCCCCCTCCTTCTCCCTCCCCTTCCCTCAAGCCCAAGCCTTTTTCTCAGTACCAGCTCTAACGCCGGAGCTTTACAGGTGTGAATGCTCAGGCGAGAGCAAATTTTACACTCGGCTACTCAAATATTTGCAGGCTACAGACGTGTGGCCATACAGCTATCCATCTGCAAACACCACGCTCAACACGGACGGGGAAGGCGCAGCACCACCAGCTGACGGACACGGCACTACGGGAACCACCAACAGCTTCCAGGAGCTGCTCAATTAAAATCTTCAGGCCAGGAATTGCAGACTGACAGAAGTTTGCTGTGAAATGTGAGCACTGAATAAATATGTGAGTTTTGCAATTTCTTTGTACAGAAAAAAAAAAAAAAAGAAAGAAAGAAAGAAAGAAAGAAGAAGGAAGGAAAACACACAGAAAGAAAACGCACAGAATAAATTTTGTGTCACAATTCTTTTCTCCTTTTTCCCTCCCACATCTTCTCTTCTCTCCTCTCCCTTGTTGAGATCCATAATTTGTGGGTTTGGTCCCTCCACCCTTCCAGAGTTCTCCCAGAGTCCTGAAATGAGTTTCTTGCTGAGTTCCTACAGCACAATTTCATTTAAAGAATGTCACAGAGATTGAACTGAGCCATCTGGATCCTAAGAGAAAAAGAAAATGATTTCTTTTATGCTTCTGCCTATGGTTCGCGGGTCGCCAAATTGAGATTATTCAGGCACAAAAGCATTTAGGGATTTGTTATTTTTAGAAGCCGACGCAGAGATTTCTTTTTTAGGATAATTAACAAGCTAATATTAAAACAAACAAACAAAAGGAAGAGCAGAAGTCCAGCTGCAACTTCGATACAGACGGAGACGTTCCTCCAAGAGGAAACATCCATGCCCAGAGGATGTCCCCAGCATCCTTCACTCTTGCTCCACAACCATAGTCACCCACCGATTCCCCAACACCACCTCTGGCTGCTCCCATGTCCAGTTACAAGACCAGGCCTTTAAAAACCAGAACCAGTGTCCAAAACCAGGACAGTCACCGTGCTTTGGCTCAGTCGGAGCAGGAAGGAGGCCCGTTGGAGCCGCTGCATCACCAGTGCAGATGAAGTGGAAAAGCCACTGCTGGGATTAACAAACCCATTGCCCACAGCACCCACGCTTCCCTCGAGGGCACCCACGAATGACTGCCCGCACCCAGCCCCACACCAGCCCCCTGTGCAAGACAAGGGCTCGCCTTGGGCTTGGCCACTGCAGCTGGATGCAGACGTTTGATGCGCTGGAAAGCTTCACGCTCTGCAACAGAGCCAGAAATGAGAGCGAAGGGCGGACACGTGGCCCTGCTCAGAGCCCCTCCTGGATGCGATCGCAGCTGTCAGGAAGCATCAGAGCAGGAGGGCAGCGAGGCCGGGGGCATCCCAACGCTCCCCTCCATGCAGGGAGCCCCGGCAGGATGCGAGGCTGCGGCTTGGAGATGTTCGGCCACAGATCCAGTGCCTGGCAAGTAGCTCTCACAAGGAGAAATCCCAGCTCACGAGCCAAATAGAGGAAAGGAGGGAAAAAAGGCACAGAAGAGGAAGAGGCAGAGCACAAAGGCAGCCCGTTATCAGCGTTACTGAGCAATGCCCTCAAACAGAACAAGGACAACAAACTGCAATGGCTACCTCCACTGTTATAAACCAGGGCAGTGATGCTCTGCAGCGGTATAAACCACTGCTCTTTGAAGGGGTTTTCAGCTCTTGCATGAGAAGAAGCATTTTTGTAAGCGCAAAACAGCAAAATGTGCCTCTACAGTGACAATCTGCAGGGAAGACACACGGAGATTTGCATGCACACACGTGAAGGCAGCGTGCAGGAACACCTGGGGACAGATCGCAACCCTGTCAGGAAACCCAAGGTTTGCAGATACAGAAAATGGGAGGGAAATAAAACTGGAATCCGGCCCAGAAAGGACACAGCATTCAGCTGAACGGAACAAGACAGACAGACACGTTCAACCTATTTGGAAAAAACACAAAACAGCATTGCAAAGGTAAGGATGTCTCCTTACACATTTCTAGAGGCTGGAAGTTCTATTGAATAGCACTAAGAAAGTCTCCACGCAGCATCAGAGCTCGAAAACCTTCAGCAGAGATCAGCGATGGGAAAGGTATTTAGTAAAACTCCAAATGTTCTAACAGTGCTTTGAAAAGCATTGACTTTCTTACAGCTCTGTGAAAATACTCACGGCCAGTCAAGCTCACACGCTTCAATTAGCACTTTGTTCACTCCTTAATGACTGATAAATAGTAATTAATGAGTTCCACTCCATGTATTTCCTCCTACCACTCTCATTATTATTATTTATACGTTATGCCCATTAAAGGCAGCTAACGGAGCGCTTGTAAAGCACATCCCCTCTTCAACAGATAGCGGGGAAGTGATAAAACATAAATATGTATTAGTGCCCTAATGGAAACGGATGACAGCGATGCTCACAGCTGAGGAGAGGCTGTGCTTCAGAGGGGGCCACACGAACCAGATCGTGGCTGCTGTGTGCATGTGTGATATGGTTTTGTGCTCCCAGGCTGAGCCAACACGTGCTGAAACGGCGCTGAGCTGTTACAGGGCTTTGAGGAGCAAAGCTGAGCATCCATAAATCTGCTCCTTAGCTGCACTTGCTCGAGTCCCGGCGCACAGGATGGGTCAGGCGGCGTTAATTTGGTGATGCTGTCAGACACAAGCCAGCCAGGACTGCCTGGCCGAAACAGAGACTTCCCAACCTGCAGCGTTAAATACACACAGCACCCAAGAGAGAAGGGAATTTAACCTCACAGTCTGCATGGGCTCCTGTCCTGGAGGATGCTCGCTGTGAGTGAAGTAGCAGGCAGATGTTCCCAGAGGTCAGGAAGGATTTTACCCAAAAAGTAGGAAGGTAAGTGGGCTGGGATCTATTTTTAGCTCTGCAAACACACTGCTGGTGTGACTGCCGCCTCTGGTTCCCATCCCAACGGCACAAACCACAAAACCCACATGGAAACATTTCCACTAGAGGAGACCACCCCCTGACTTCAGTGCCACCCATCTCACACCTTTCAGGTCAAAAAAGTCACGCTGAATATTTGCAAAATACAAAAACTTTAGCATAAAGCATGAAGATTAGAAGAGGTATTTGACATGTTAGCAAGACTGTTTAGCAAGAGCCAAGATACACGAATACTCACACTGCTAATGAAAAGTGAACGGCCGGATCCCAGCAGCTGAGGAATGGATTTGGGTACATTTACGTCCCCCCCACACACAGCAGGTTCAAACGCAGCCAGCAACCTGCCCAGAGATCGGAGAACACCATCCACTCCTGGAGGAAATTTCTAATCGCAGCTGCTATTAAGACATCCTTAAGCTGGCACCTTTCAGAAGCAATAAATTCATGTGCAAATTGCATAATGGGGAAAGATTAAATGAACGGAGACAGAGAAAGAGAAGTCAATGTGAGAAGGGCTGCAGTCAAAGCTCTCAGAAAATCCCGATAAATAACGATCTCGTGTCTCAGTTTTAACATCACCCTGGCAGCAACACACCTCTGGGCACTGAGGCACCCTCCTGGTGCTAACCCGTGTTTCCTTTGCTCCCCTGGCCCAAGACAAAGTCCCCAGGTCACACAAAACATTAGACAAAGGATAACCAAAGCACAGCCCAGCTCTGCTGGAGCAGGACACGAGGAGCAGCCCAGCAGGATGCTCCTAAAACCAAATCAATCCTTTTAATATTCTTGAAACAGCTTCTTGGTTTTGCTGTTTTTTTGCTCACATCTCAAACATGGCCAAAATCCAAGTGCCATCTTCACAACTCGGTGAGTGCATATGCACCACCTGCTCCTCTGCGCCCAGCTCCCTGTCTACAAGAAGGGATTTGGAAGCAAGACAGGTGGGACGTGTCCTTTAAGGGTGCCATTTCCCTGCCCCCTAATAATGATAACCATGCCCTTGGTGCACAGGGTAAGGCTGGCACCTAGCGGCAAACTGGAAGCCTGCAATTAATTCTCTCTTCATCAAGACAGCAAAACCAAATGCCATCCCCATCCCTCCCTTCTCCCTGCTTACCTGCATGTGGAAAAGACAGTAAGGTCTTCTGGCGTTAATTCTGCAAAGAAAACTGATCTACCAATACTGTCTAGTCTTAAAAATGTAGATTCAGTTTTGAGACCAAGAGACATCCCTCCTTCAGCTAGGGACAAGGACAGATCTTCCAGGTGCCCCTTGGAGAAGGACGGGTGCCACACACAGGTGCCACTGTTTTGCAGCCCCTTGCACAAGCAAATTGACCCTGCCTTCAGTACAGGGACACAAAGATGCAGTTCAGTGCCCCCTATTTTACAGGCAGCTGTGTCTGGAAGCACCCCCAAAATCATCCCCCTGACCCTTCCAGGTCACACGGTGGTTATGACACCAGCGGTCTGCAGGTGTTAGGAATGGCAGGAAGCACATTGAAGGATATCAGGTAGCAGCCTTAATATTATTATTTTACAACTTAAAAGCCCCAGAGAGCATCTGCGACACCCAGGAGCAGGTCTGATAGCCCAGACACCTCCTAACTCTGGCCCTTGGCAGGATGTGGAAGACCTGGCCTGAGAGTACAGAGGGAAGAACCCAAAGGACAAATGATATATTCAGACCCCGAGGGGTCAAAATCCGCAGGGGAAGAATCAGAGCAGGCAGCTCCACTGAAGCATGACACCAAAGAGAAGCACCGAGGCCACACACTGCCCAGGGCTCATTTTGGTGCCTTCAGAGGGGTTTCATCTCAGTGACTGCAGAAGCGATTCCCCTGCCTTGCCAGATGGGTAGGACAGGGTCTGCAAAATGTGCTGCCAGCACAGGGAAAAAAGCGGATGAGAAGTGCCTGCACCAGGAAGATTAGCTCCTGGGACTGGTGAAAGAAGAGCTTGGAGCTCAGAGACCTCCCGCGTGGGATGAAGATGGATTTGGGGGCAAGGACACCCACTGGCCGCGCAGCGCAGCCGAGCTACCTGGGAGCTGATGAGCTCTCTGCAGATGCAAGCAAGAAATGATGAGGCTGTCTGAAGGGAAGAGGCTATCCGATTTGTGGACGGCTCCGACCAACCTCTCCCTGCTTTTTCACTGTCATTCAGAGCTGCGGTAACGGCAGGGCTGCCTGCAGCACAGCAACCACCCACACAAAGTTAATGGAGAAGACTCCGAGCACCCCAACATCCACGGGGTGAGGCTCAGCACCTCCAAGAATCAGGCCCTAAACTGAGGTGCGATCCTAATAAATGCAATCACAAAGACTTTTGGCAGGAACAATGTAAACCAGCAACTGCACCCATCCTGCTGGGATGCAGGAGGCTCCTGTCAGCATCATTTCAGACTGAGACACAGCACACAGGGGCTTGGGGAACAACTGCACTGCTAAACATGCCTTTAATGCAAATCCACTAAAAAAAATGCACAGACACATGGAGCATCACTTCTGCAAAGGGCCATCAGACACCAAGGTCTGACGATTGCTCAGGGAGGTCTGTGAAACAAGCAGCAGCATTTCAAGGAAATCACCTTTTCTTGAAAAAGTTCCAGAATTAACTTTGTTGACGATTTCTCAAGGAAAGCCTGGAAGTGGTGTTTCATTGGGTCTTTTCAATTTTCTTTTTTTTTTTTTTTCCTTTTAATAGTTCATTTTTCAGCAAGTCATTGGCATTTTTTTCCAGAACAATGGTCAGATGTGAGATTTCAAATGCATGTATTTCTTTTCCAAATCCAAAAAAGTAACTGCCAAGAACCGAAAAGCATGCAGTACCCTCAAATTAGCTTTGTTGGTTTTTTTATTTATTTATTTTCCATTAAAATCTTTGATTGGATCTGCAAACTCCTTTTTCACTGGAAAAGTCCTTCGACAAAGCATTTTCACTCTTTGCATGCCCGCACTCAGCATGCTCATCCAGTCCCCAATGTTCCCCCACCTCCCCGCACTGCTCTTTTTCTTCAGCAATATTCCTGTGCTAGATCTCCTAAGGATTTTCATTTTTAATTATCAGACACAGTTCCAGCCCCATAAAAGCCTCATCACCTCATTACCCTGATGCAGAGAACTTGAGGGTAACTGCGACCAGTCCCAAAGCCGACAGCCCCGTGCGTTCCCATCACTCAGCCACACCAACAGCCCCGCGCTGGGATCCTCAGCATCCCTGGGAAACGAGGGCATTTTCCAAGAAACACCAGGGACTCAGTGCAGTTTTAGAGGCTTTCTAAATCTGCTTTTCATGTTTCTGGAAGCTCGTTGTGGCAGAGATGATGTGAGCAGCTGCTACAACCTCTACCCGTGCACACACTGGTGAAGGGGTTAATAGCGACCCCATGGCAGCACGGAGCAGAGGTTTGTTAATGAGAACGGGAGCAATCTTCATGGCAATAAATCCTGGAGAAATGGAAGGACAGGCAGAGAAATGAAACAATCTTCCCACTTCTCCAGAGCCAATTCCTCCTGCAATCCAGATGCGTTTTGTTTCTCTGACCCCGCTACCCCCTTCCCCATCACCACTCACATCCCACCAGGTTTCTGGAGGCAACTCCACTGCTCTCAGGGTCAAGTGCCACCTTTGCTTTGCTTTACAGAGAAAATAATGCAACATACAGGGCCTCAAACCCACCCCCCAACAAAGCAGATTCGCTCATGTTTGGGTCCGATAGGTTTTGGCAGCAGAGTCAGGTGGTATTTCTGAGCCTCGGCGGTGGTCACATCGGATGAATAAAGCCTGCTGCTCTGAGGCACACAAACCCAGAGCTAACGCAGGCAGCACGGACACGTGTCACACAGCTGGGCCTCTCTAAGGCTGGCCAAAAATTTTCCAGCAACATTACATTTGACAGGTCTTTCCTGAAAAAAAAAAAAAAAAAAAAAAAAAAAAGTTTTGTTCATTTATAACTAAAAAAAATCAAACTTGTGTTCAGGTTCACAGAAGAAATGAAAAGAGAAACGCACCACTTCTGTAGAAAACATCAACCAAGACGTATTTCCCCCCATCTTCCACTTGCCATTTGCTGTTGGAAAAGAGAATTTCCATCCTGCTCTAGTCATTTTGTCCCTGTCAGGTCAAATCGGATCAGCTCAATGAGCACTGCTTTCATTTGCGGTCATATTTGAAACAGATAAATCAGGGCAGACATCAATGGAAAAAGCCCAATCAAGGGAGCAGCTAAGAAGGAAAGTGTATGGTATTGCAGGGCAGCAGCCTTTGAACAGATCTGCAGGTTCCTCGTTTCCTTGCAGAACAGGGGGTGTCTCTGTACAGCAGGGCATCTGACCAGCCTCAGTGGGGAGAGAGCTTCAGCTGTGCACCACGGAAAGGAGGAGCAGCAGAGACTGCAGGGAGAGTTCACCAGCACAGTTCAGGGGACTGTACCTTTAGAGGGAAGCAGAGCCCCACCTGGGCATGCTCTTTGCCACTTGGGAGGATCCTGTGCTGTTCCTGAACCCTACAGGAGACCTCAGAGACCAGAACCCATGATCCGAATAAAGGTCTCCACCCTCCTGGCAGTGCCTGGCACTGGTACCAGTTACTGCATGCATCCTACCTGCAACAGGACTCAGACCCATCAGGGGCCTTCACTAATCACCACGAGCAACAACTACAATACACGTGCCACCTCCACACCTGAGCAATCCCTGCAGTTGCTCCAGCACAGGCTGGATACAGCAGGCTACATACAGCGAGGCTTGAAGGACTGCACCCCTCCCTGTGGAAAGCACACGGTACTGGAGCGAGGTTCCTGTGGCTCTGCGTGTGATGGGGTGATGAGGAGAACAAGAACTGGTTCTGCGTGGTTTATTATCAAATAGCCTCTTGTCTCTAGTGATTCTGTCCTCAATTAAATTAAAAGACAATGGAGTGAAAAACACACAGCTAAAAAGCACTTCTCCAGCGAACAATAGAGACAGTCTGCGGAACTCAATAGCGTTCAGTATCATGAAGTGAAAAGCTTAGTAAGATGCTTTCAAAAGTCTCAGTGTTTCAGAGAGCAGATTTATAGCTGCTTCCCTCCTCCCTGGAACAGGAGAATCACTTCAGGCTCTCGGTGCTCAGGCTGCAGAGCGCTCGGTGGTCACTAGCTGAGATGAGGCTGACGTTCCTTCTGCAGTATGTAAAAAACAAGTATTAGGTGCTGACACGGCTCAGAAAGAAACAGTTTTCAAGCTCTTCCAGACATTGTCCACCGTGAGCCCCCTCTGCCCTGGCATATCACCTCCTGTGTGCATTAAAAGCACAAACACATTTCCTAACCCAATGTGACTTCAGAGGGCCAAGCTGTATGCTATTTCTGGAAACACGCCTTGAGCAACACTTTCATTAATCTACAGCTGTTTGAGCAAATTATTAAGGCTACAAAGCTACAGATCTTTTCCCCTTAAATCAGATGTAATTTTAAGTGAGTATTTCTTGTGGGCTTTAAAAGTCTGCTCCTAGAGCAGGCAATGTGTAACAACCACTCCAAATACAATTTTATGGTTGGATTTTAAACATGAGTAAACAACGCAGACATCCCACATGCAACATAACCGGAGCGTCAGCTCTAGACACTCAGAGGATGGCCTGCTCTGTACTTCTGCATTTCATGAACAGCCCCTGCAAAGGAGTCCAGCCACCTCTAAAATCCACCAGGCTCACCTCCAGACTCCCCCCTCGCACTGACTATACCGACGTTCCTATCTTCGTATCCATGAGATGAGGCACTGACAGCACAGCAATCCTTCGTCGTGGAGCTGTGTCATATGCTGCTACTGCTTCTTTGCCAGGCACAGCAGGAACATCTCCTTGGGGCAAAAAGCAGCCCTATATTTTTATGTACCACTTGGCACGACGGAGACTTAATTTGTTTGAAATTTCCGGGCATCATGACTGTAGAAGGGATTATATTAAAAAAAAAAAAAAAATAGAAGTGTGGACTAGAGATTCCTTGACAGTGGCAGTACTGTCAAGGCTGGTAAGTGACACCTGGGGAAACCAGGAACCTGCCCCTAAAAAAGAAAGCCTCCAGTATCTCAGCCGAGGAAACCACAGCTCCTGGAAAATAAGCAAGCCCTCGCTTCTCTACAGTTCACCAGTTCTGAAGCTCTCTCAGTCACCCTGACCTTAGGAGCTGAATTTCAAAGCCTTCTTTTGGTAAGCCTCCTACCACCTGCTGCAGCAGGTGAGAGAAAGAAAGGAGAGCTGAAAGGATGGGAAGCTCCGGGAGAAGTTCAAGGCCAGGAAGCGCCACCAGGTCCATTCTGGGAACCTTTCAGTCCTCGCATCTCTGCTGCAACCTCACCTGCTCCTTGCACCACCCAGGTCTCGTTGAGTTATACCACCTGGGTTTCCCCCAGAGGACAATATTCCCTCCTTCCAGCCGTATCACACCCCTCCCACCTCATTCCTCTTTCCTTCCCCGCTTCTCTCCCAGTCCTTGCCTCCCCGGGCTGCCTTTAATCTCTGCCATGCAGCGTCACGCACAGGCACTAATCCTTGCTCTCCGCTATCAAACGCAGTGGGTGTAATCCTTCCCTCCACATTTCAAAGGAGCTGCCATCTCCCTCCTGCCCCCCTCCTCCCACAGCCACGCACTCGCCTCTGTTAATGCCGAAGGGCTCGGGGAGATGGGCGCACCACTGGGACGGGCACGTGGCCTGCCTACCCTGCCCAGCACACTTGTTACACTTCACTGCAAGCCCACAGATGGGTTCAGTGCATGCTAAATTCACTGCATGCGCTGTGCATAAATTCATTTTTTTGCTCTTCTGTTTTTTTTTTGTTTTGTTTTGTTTTTTTCCCTTACCCCAGGTCGCTCCATCAGATCTTCCTCGCTGCATCATTTCAGCTCACCGACCTGCACAGCTCCATCTTGCCCAGCGATTCTGCAGCGTCTCTGCTGAGCACCCCCAGCAGCCTTACGTGACGTGGATGGTGTCAGCAAAGGGACTTTTGGGGAACAACTCTCTCTCCCTGCTCTTTTGCAAGCCCAGCTGACTAATGAGGGATATTATACTCTCAGCAAGGGCTACATGCTTTCTGTTTCCTATCTGATCCGACTGCTTGCTGCTTAATGAGCTGGATGAAAAATATGCCAATGGAGACCTTGATCCAAGCTTCGCTGAGTTTAGTGGAGTCCAACCAGCAGAGACTTTGGCCAATAGCTAGCAAATATCTTAACAGCCCAGAAGAAGAAGGTATTTATTCTGATCCCAGCTATGCTAGCTTAAATCCAGCTTGTTTCCACCAGATGACTTCTGTAAGGCAGAGGGGGGAAGAATACTCTTAGTGTTTTCTACACTCGGTTTCAATCAGGCAAGGGAGAACACGTGCCCCTTCTCACAAAGGATGGTGGTCTCACAACCTCGTAAGGTGGTCTCACAACCTCGTAACCCTTCGGGCTCCCCAGTAGCCGTGCCTGAAGCAGTGACCACATCTGAGTCCCCAGCCTTGTGTGCTGCCATGGGAGCAGTCCCCAGTGCCTCCACTGGATTATCTCTTGCATTGCTGAATGAGGAACCCAAACAGCTTCTCTTCTCATTACCACCTTGCCTGGGTTCAAAACCATCCATTTCCCCAGCCAGCCTCCCTGCAAAGAATCTGGGCAAGGTGCTATGTTAGGAGAGGCCTGTGCTTCTGCTCCTCCTGTCCCACTGAGCTGCTCAGCGAACCACTGATAGAGGCCAACATCGGTATCATCCTATTAAATTAGCTCCAGTTCCTTCAGACAGGGCTTTCCTTGCTGGGTTGGTAGGATCAAGCCATCCCATTCAAGTTCCAGACTCATTTAGCAGCTTACTTTTCCCCCTACATCACCACAGACAAAGGCCAAACGTTTGCAGCAGCACCTTGCTGGAGGAGCAAGAGCTTTGCTGACAACTCGTGTTTTCACACTTGATTTAGAGCATTGTACAGCACCTGGCTGCTCTGAATGAGGGAAACAAGCAGCAATTAGAAGCTAATGAAACCCTTTAAGACAAGAGGGAGTGAAGACACAAGCAGAATGCCCTCACAGGTAGCACACAACAGGCAATCACAGAGCCAACATCCTCATACAATGGCTTGCCATCGCTCCCCGCTTGCTGGCTGCTGGTGGTGGGAGGAGTGGCTCCAAGGTTTCTCTATAGTCCAGGTGGAATCTCAGAATTTGCCATTATCCTGAATCTTCACCTCTCAGCCCTTCAGCATTGCAAATCAGAGACACAGGCCTTTCAGCTAAGGATGTATTCATTGCTTTTGCTTTCTCCTCTTCAATACCAGCGGGAAGGATTACAGCAAGGCTGCCTTGTACCACCTGCGCCTGAATCCCTCTGTGTGCCTGAGGAATGAAAGCCCAGCTCCAGGACCCAGACTTTCACCTTAGTCATTCTGCCTTTTCTCCTCCATCCACCTGTGCCTCCTCACTGAAGTAACGGCTGCAATAAATTTACAGCAAAAAGGAAAATGAGAAGTCAAAGCAACTTTGCAGTCCCAGCACTAGTTTCTTCTCTCCAAGGTTCAGGGTGTAAAACTGTGACCTGCTCCTTCTCCACATGACTTCACACATGGCCAAGGCAGAGTGCATCATCCCCCTCCTCTCTTCTACAGAAACACCTTCACAGGCACCTGATTTAAAAGCAAGGCTCCCTATCTGGTACCAGGCAGAGCCAGAAGGGCACGTGGGCTCCCAACGCATCCCTTGCTTGCAACAGGGCCCGGTAATGAAGAAAATAGGATTAGCAGTACTTCAGTGTCTGCCGGGCTTGTCTGAACCCTTGCCCACCCCTCAGGATTGCTCTGCCCAAACCCTTAATCTCAGCTTTCTAGAGACTGCCTCTCTGCTGGAGGGAGTGGATTTAGGCAGAAATTTTCCCCAGCAAAGCAAGCACGCCACTTACTTCTTGCCTAGTAGGACCCGTGTCTGCTAATGAGGTACTGTTGTTCCAGACAAATACTGCCAGCCTCTTGAAAATGTGATTTTGATCCCTCCTGAGCCTGTACAGCTCTGAAATGGCATGCATGCCTACGCTGAATTCTGACTTGTCCATTTTAGGGGACCCAAAAAATGGGGGGAGAGGGGATGTTCCTTCTTCGGCACACCGGCTTTTTCAAACCTAATTTCTCTCTCTAGTACATTTCTCAAAAAGCCTGACACATCCTCCACACGTCCCTAATAGACAGCCACTTTATATGTCCTGGGGAAATGTTCCTCCAATTTCCCGAAGTATAGTCATCAGCAGCGATGCTCTCTAAAACACATCAGACAGGCACAACATACTGTCCACGGCGCTTTTACGAATTACAGTCTCGCTGGGGAATGGCACTTAATGCATTTCATTCCACTAGGACAGTTAGCTCGCGACTAAGAAGCCCTAGCTGTATTACCAATATGATTAGTAAAAGGGTATTAATATTTAAAGTGGCCATTAGCACCGCCAGTGTGGGAAGGAACGTAGGTAATAGTACAAGGATTGCAAGAAGTGGTTTGAAGGAGGCTACTCGTGGCTAAATATCACCAGACTACTCCAAGGAGGACTTGAGCAGTGGAGAACTGTAATTAGATGTAAGCCCACCCACCTGGTTAAATGGGGATTGTTTCGCAAAGTCTGATTTTAGCTCCAATTTTTCACAAGGAGCTTTAAGGGAAAGGGGAAAAAGAAGTCCTACAGTCTTAAAATGAACAAAAACCCTGCTGGAGCTGCCAGTGTGAGAAGAAATAGCATTTGGCAAATGCTCATCTATCGTGATCCTCTCCTCCTCGCACAGATGGGGGTGAGCAGACAGCAGGGGATAGGGCCCCCACCTGTAGCACGGTGCTCGTGCAGCCACCATCCTCCTCTCCGCTCTCCCGTAAAGCGCTGCACAACCTGAAGGCCTGCAAGACCTACTTTTTATATATATATATTTATTTTTTAATCTTAATATTCCTGTGGCCATGCTCAGGGACCACGTAAGCCAGTCCTAAGTAAGTGTCTCATTAACTCTCTCACTAGTCCGAAGGGAAGCGAGAAGTGAACCACGTCACGTGCCGGCTCACGCTCGTCTTGGCTATTATTTATTCAGTTATCAGGTTATCTGCTATATATTATTTATGTGCCATGAATATTTACTAGTGACGGGGAGGAAATAAATTACCTGCTGTCTGCATCTATCTGCCTTTGTTAAACCTTCCCCTCGCCCCCTGGCAGTGACTGCTTCCCCACCCTGGCACCGCGATCCATCAGCCCCCAGAGACTTCATCAGCCTGCGCTCCCTAATTGCCCTAATGAGCAGTACCCAGACACAGCCCTGCTTTTCCTGGAATCGTTTTTTGGGACTTTCTCATGAGGGCGCAGGTCACAAGCAGCAACACAAGCCAACTCAGATACGTCTGGAGGAGGTGCCCTTCGTTTGCCACCTCTTTTGGCCAAAACCCCCCACTAAGCATGGAAATCGATGTGCAGACCCTGCAGAAAGTGGCTCCAACGTCCCCCAGCCTTGGCCCCAACCCCAGCACTTTATAACTGCACCCCCACAACGACACCCAGGACAGTCTCCATCTACCAAGGAAAATACAGCGATAACTGGGAATTTATGGCTCTCCTTCCAACACAACGGGAATCGCAGTCTTGGGTAGATCCGCAACACCTAGGACAAGCATTTCGCTGCTAATTAAAGCCCACTTGATCACCTGAATTATTGCATTCAGCTACACACCTCCTTACAGACCCCTGATGGTTAAAATCCTGCTTGGCAGCCAGGGGCAAGCAGCACGCAAAGCTCCTGCTTAAGGGCGTGCACATTTCCCTGCTTTGTCAGAGCTCCTAAGCCTTGCCCAGCACCTCGAAACCAGACTGCCACAATTCAGGAGGAGCCATCAAAAGCTGCCCAGAAAGGAGAGCAAAGAGGTTTTGTTTGCTTAATTAAAGCTGGCTTTGTAATGGAAATCATCATGGTTCATATCAAACAGCAATTAAGAAAGCAGGACATGACTGCTGGCGGTGCTCAAACCACGAGCCAAGCCTTGCCTGGACTCCAGCAAACCCAAATAATGAAGACTGAGCCCAGGATGCAGTTCGCTGCTCAGCGGTGTCAACCTGATTCTATCCCAAGCCTCACTACAGTTACATTTTCTCTTTGGGCCTAAATTTGTGCGATACAAGATTGTCTCTAGTTTTTCCACAGTAAAAACAGAAGATCTTGAAAACACAACCCAAGTGCATAGATAAGTTTTGAAACTGCCCAGCGACTAAAGAAGGAAATTTTTTTTTCCCTTAAAATTTCTCCATTTTTAATCCCACTTCCTGAGTTTTTAGTGCTCCAGCCATGAACTTTGAGCTGGCAGCCTAGGGGCAAGGAGGAGGATGAACAGGGAGACGAAGGGCAGGAGGTGCAAGGAGCCCTTTGCTGAAAGCAAGACCACTAGCTCCCTGCTAGCTCCATTAGCACAGCTTTCAGCCTAAACTGAAGTAATTGCCAGAGCCAGGCTGAAGCCCCAGAGCTAAGCTGATTTACACCAGGTAAAATCCAGCTGTGGATGCTCACGTACCTGCCCACAAAATTCACATCAGCCCCTCACAACTCACTGGGCTTCGAGCTGTGCTGCAGCACTCCATTTTCCATTGTACGGCTGTCCTTTGTTGCTTAAATCTCCACCACGTTCGAATGGACTGGGACAACATTTTTCAGGTCAGGTGCTTGCCTTGGGCTACGCGTACACCACCACGTACAGATGTGTGTGTGTGTGTGTGGATGTATGGCTGGGGGAAGGGGTGAGACTTGGTATGAAGCAGCTCAGCTGTTGCTGCAGTCAGTGATGGTCGGAAATCTGAGGGTATGCATGAGGAGATGGAATAATCCACGCTCTCCCTCTCTCCTGTGAGGGAACTAATTGTGGAGCCGAATTTTGCTCTCCTCCCAGCACAACCTGCCTCGTGCCTCCATCGACAGCGCCATCAGCACCTCTCCACCACTACAGGAACGCTTCAAGGCTGCTCAACAAGAGGAAATTACTGTCATTTAACCAGAAACGGATGGGGGATGGAATGGAAAGGGGGGGGGGTGTGTGAGAGAGGCTGATATAATGAAAAATGTGAAAACTTCTCAATAGCAAGAAATCCTTTAAAAATCATTACATATAATTGCTTAAAAAAATCATCATCATTATAATTGAGGGAATCAAAGCATCTCTCTTCCACAGAATCAATCGTTGACCCAAGGCACACGCTCACCTAACAAGCTGGTCTTTTTGCAGGCGGGGAAGAGGAAAGCAATTACTTCCACAGCCAGCTCGCCCATCACGGGAGGATCCCCACCGGGAGCCCGATCGTGTTCACAGCTCGTTGGGAAAGGGTCCAACTCATGGTGCAATTATGCCTGAAAGGGTGGAGGTGTTCTGCTAACGATGTTCTCATGCCAGAGACCTTGTATCTTTCACTGAGGGACATATGGCAAGGATGAGAATCCAAGTGCCTCCGATATAGATTTAATTGACTCCATAAAGTTTAAACAAGGATTTCAATCTTTTCCAGGCCATCGCAACTCCCCTTCTCATTTTCCTTTCATGCAGTCTCCAGGACATGCAGCAGCACCCAACAATAAGCTTACATCACATTAAATTGCAGCCCAAACAAACAAAAAAAATCATTTGTTCCCATTCATTTGTGTCTGCTGGCACAAAGAGCCACCCTGCCATCCCCATGCACAGTCACACACACAGAACTGAGCAGGCTTCAGACACGGATATTGAAGAGAGATAAGACAAAATGCACAAAGAATTAGAAAAAGCAGCTGATAGCTTTTGATGTGACTGGACTGGAAACTGTAATCTCAGCCTCTGAGATGCCCTGGGTGCAGCAGGCACCCACCTGTGAGTTCCTAAAATTGGGAAGCAACAGGAGCCATCGCTCCCGGGGAGCGGTGAGAGCTCGACCAGACATGGGAATGCAGCCAAAAGTAAACCCAAGTGAAGTCCGACCCTTTTCCACTCTGGGCCAGGTGGATCTTATCTCTGTGTCCATCACGGGGGATGGAAGAGGTGGGAGCATTTATCCTCCCCTGCTGCACCAAGGGCTGGGTCCCTCCCGGCACCTCTCCTGGCAGCGCCACGTGCACCCCGCTGCGCGCAGGGCAGTACCGCAGGGTGCCAATGTCGTTAATCACACTCATTGTGGAGTCTCCTTGTCTTCATTTCAGGAGCCGCAGTGGCACACAAAAGCAGCCATAAAAGATACCAAGTGCAAGCAGAGATTACGTTAGGGAAAAAAAAAAAAAAAACTGGCAATCAAAATAACCAACGAAAAACACCCCGAAAGCAGGAGACAAACAGCAAACGGGGAAAACACGTTCATGCAAACTGAAGTAAAGACTCCCCGTGGACTGCAGAAGGCAACGAAAGAAATAAAAGGCAGATCCAGGCTGCCTTTGAACCTTGTTTTCTCTTTTTAAGCTGCTGCTGATCTTTTTCCCCTCGAGTTTCGAACAAATACTCAACAACACACACACGCACGCAAGACACTAAGTTGAGCATTCAGGCCAGATAACCAACAGGTGAGCTAAGAAGGGTGGCCACGTGCCACGTTGCTGGATTACAGCTTATAAAAAAGGTTTCCCGGTTCTAAACAGGGGCTGGAGCAAATGCCAGGTCAGGGAAGAGGCCCCCCCCATCCCACCTCTGGAAAATGTAGGCACTGAAGGACAAACTCGTTTCCCTCAGAGCTCTTTTCCAGCGTCTTTTCAGTGACAGAAATATGAGTCTCAGCCTGGAAAACGATGGACTCACCGGGAGTTGTTCTGACTCATTAGTCTCACAGTGCTCTCCTGTAAGGAAATGCACCCAGGCAATATAAGAGGAAAGCAGACAGGCAGGCGCTGAAATGCTCACCTAAGGACGCTTCTGAGGAAGTGACAGGATTTCTACACGGCAGAGAGCAGAAGTGAGTTTATCCTTTTCTCTGTTTCTGATGGAAAATCATTTTGCTTAAAGCCTCTGTACCTACCAGGCCCTCAATCAAGCACCACAAGGTGCGACCCCAGAGCGCACCAGGTGCTCGGGTGAAGACAAAGGTGATCAGCTGTGAACCTGGTACCTCTGAGGTCAGCCAAGAGGCAGGAAAACAAAAGGAGAGGCTTAAAATAATTAGTGGCTCTCCTTTGATTTAACAAAGGGACAGGAGAAGAGTGTCTGTGTGTCTGCTCTGCCTCTGGGAAGCTCAGCAGCCTCAGCTGGAGGTTCAGCCCTGGGGTTCGCCACCCCACCCTGCCCTGCCTTCCTGTCCCACAGCACTGGCTGCACCACTTGAGCATCTCCCTGCACACAAGCTCTGCCCAGCACTCCTCCTCGGCGACAACACGTGCAGGTCTGTGCTCCATTTCCATCAGAAATCCTAATCATTAACCGCGTCAGGCCTAAGTTCCGCAAATCTAAAGGAAGGTGCCTCACATTCTTCATCCTCCCTTCCCGTGTCAGAAATATAAAGTGAGGAATGGAGGCAACCCCGGCGCGTTTTTCAGACCCTTCAAAACCTGCCCGGGAAGCTCATCCATCATTCACTCGAAGCGACCAAAGCAGAAGTGTCTGAAGCGAAGCAGCGCAGGGCAGCCCTGCCTCCTCCTCCCCAAAGCACCGCGCTTCCAGCAGCCTCCCCGTTAAATCCCCGCTGCTCCACGTGCAAGGTTAACCAAGTGGCCTGCCTCCATCACCTGCCCACCTGGGAACCTGATGGAAGAAAACCTCTTCTCTAGGCAGGGGCATCCTATTCCAGCTGCCTAATTTCTCCCCCATGAGAAAGCCATAAGAGGTTGCACAGCGCTAACTGATGTGAGAGACCGGAGACACCAAGCAAGGGCAGCAGCTCAGGTCCCCATTGAATAAATCTGAGGGACTCCGAGCATAACAACCTACAAAACAAGGGAATGCAGCCCTGCTCCACTCCTCTGGATGCAGAGGAGGATAACTGCAGCAAGGCTGCCCTGGAAAAGGATAAAAAGGGGGCAAAAATCAGCAGAGACCCACATTGAAACACATGAGTGGCACATCCTGACGCTCCCTTCCGATATAAATATAAAAATATGCATTTCTTCAAGTGAGATACAAAAACAAAAAAATCAGAGCGCAGGTAAGAGGAGATCCCTCACTCAGCACCATCCCGCACGGTGCAGCTCAGCCAGCCACCCTCTGCACCCATGTGCATCCAAAGGAAGGCACCAGTTCAGGAGAAGTGAAGCAAAGGACACGCTCTCTGTTGCCAACACATTTTGCACGTTCTCATTTCAAACACACGCACACACAAAGCTTCGAGAGGAGCTGCAGCACCGAAGGAGCCTCCCCCCAGTAACGCCATTATCCCCCAAGTCATTTTGTAACAGAAGATTTTTAGTCATTACTGCTTTCTTTTTGGAAGGATCGAATTCTCAACTAAATGTTATTTTTATGGAAAAAATAATTGCATCGTTATTATTTCCACTTAAATACGTTCTTGCAGAGCTTCAGGGCAGCTCCAGTTTCCTTCTCTCCTATCCTCATCTTCCAGGGACAGGGTAACCTTGTAGGCAGGACCTGCGTTACTGTGCAAGGCACTGAGGCAGAGCATCATTTTCGTCCTCATTTTGTTTTGCTTTTCATCAGAATGTTCTGTGGAAAAAAACATTTTATTTTAATTGCTTCTGCTAGGTCACAGACAGAGGCAGCTTCTCTGTGCACTGATAAGGAACAATCAGAAACCTGGGAGGGACGCTCTGTGACAAAATCAAAGTCCTGAATGTTTGACATTTTCCACAGATTCGCTGAAAAAAGAAAAAAAAATTGAAATCGGCCACAAACGTACGTCTTTGGCTAATATATGACGAACTGTGCAATAGCAAGAATCCGGAGTAATGTTTTGCTTCCTTTGAAAAACCATTTCTCCTAGACAAGGAATTTTGATGAAAACATTTTTAGCAGACAAATGGCCTTTCTGCGAGCTACGAGCCATGCAGCACATTAAAGGGGGCTGACTCCTGGCTTTCTCACTGGGGCTTTCTACAATTTTCTTTCGCTTTCATTTCAAATAAAGGTCAACACGTATAGAGAAATATTGGAGCTGCTCTCTGCATGTGGGAAAACGGAAAAGAAAAAAAAAGCCTCACAGCTGTCACGGCTCTGGCAGAACAATCGATGCATTAAACGCTGTCTGTGTCTGACAAGCGCCTCCCGGTCCCGCTCCGCGGTCTGGGCTCCTATGGGATGCCCACAAAGTTTGCTGCAAGCAATAACAACCCTGCCCTGACAAGGCAAACCTTCCACTTCTGATACCTCTGGCAGAGCCATAGCCAGCAGCAGGGAGCCAACAAACACCCCACACTTGCCACCGGGATGTCCCACTCTGGGTATGTCCCAGCCCCGCGGTGCTGGAACCAAAATGTGGGCAGCACTGGCCCCCAAACCACATTTCCCCGCTGCCAGAGAAGGGCACAGACAACCCCACATCCCTGAAGGAACCGGGAAATCTCAGCCAGCTCAACGCCCTCCTCAGCCTGCGCCTGCCAGGGAGCACCTTGTAGGAAGATGCCGCCGAGAGGCACGAGGAGGGTTTGCGTTTTGGGTGACAAGCAGACAGATTTGATTCAGCCTCAGGCAGCTACAAGCTCAAATATCCCTGAATGAAGACATCAGCAGCCTCGTGGAGCCGGGTGAGCTGTCGCCAGGTGGATCGTTACCCGCACCTCCTTAACGAGCGGAGAAGCAAAGGCTCGAGGTGGCAGAGTACAGAGGACCGAGCCGTGCCTCTGTTCTGTGAGCTCAGCTTTCGACAAAATCCAATAATTAATTTCCACCCTGCAAACAAAGCTCCTTGCCATTCCATCCCACTAAGCTCAATACCACTTTCCATTTCATTTCCTCCGTGCCCAGGATGTCCCTCGCTTGCTTCGCCCCGCAGTTAATTACTGTCACACAGCCCCCAGTCCTGCAGGGCTGATTTTTTTTTTTTTTTTCCAGCCACAATTCACAGCAAGTGCAACGCAGCCAGCTCCCCCACGTCCTGTTCTCACCCATCAGACATTGATGTGTGTGTCAAAACCCTCTGAGGACGTCTCCAAGCACGGAGCCAGGACATTTACCTGGAAAACCCCCAGAGAAGCCGCAGCTCCCCCATCCCTATCCTTCCCAGCCACGAATTCCCCAGCAGACAAAGCACGGGCTGGGAACATGCTGCATGCTTCTGGCAAGGGCTAGGCGAGGACACCGCCGCCTGCCTATTGTCAGCAGAAGCACGCTCAGGTCACGATGAATTTTCCTCCTTTTGGCACCCGTGTTGATGAGTGCTGCAGCTGCGTGTGCAGCACCGCCAGTGCCCGGCTCCGCTGCTGAGCCCAAGTCGGATGCAGTGGTCGTGGCTGTAGCCCCCAGGGGAAGAGCACTGACAGGGGCACAGCCTCACTGCTACGGGGACTTTCCATCCACTCCAGCCCAGCCGTGTTCCCGTTCCCCAGGTCTCTGAGAAGAGACAACTTTGGTCCTGGAGTAGCCGCAGGATTTGACGCCCCGGCACAAGGGGACAACTCGCTCCCGGCACGGCCTCAGCTGGCACCCCTGGCCACAACTCTGCAGCCACGCGTGTGCCAGCTGCTGCCTGGCAGCACGGCACAGCCCCTGCAAACCTTTCTGCTGGAGGTCTCAGTTGCTACAGACGTGCTCAGGAGCTGCGAGGTGGAGGACAATTCATCAGGCGGATGGGTTAACTCAGCCACGGAGAGATGCAGACCTGCAGGGCACGGATGGGCAGCGAATACATTGCCCAACGGGGGCAAACTCCTCACCTTTTCTGTGCGAGGCAGCCTCCAAGACATAGCTGTGCTGCCTCTGGATACGAAAATCAAACCAACCAGATGGCTACGCTGTCAAATTTGCCACCAGAGGGAGTTACGGCAATAGAACAAAACACACTTAATTGACAACACGAAAATGAAGCAAAACCACTGAAAATCCTGAGATACGAATTCAAGAAAAGCACCTTTTTTCCTCCACACCAGTCCTTCCAAGCCCGTGGACAGCAGCAGGACGAACATCCCGGCCCAGCAGCTGCAGTCTGCTGCACAGATCTGCAGGGACCAGAGACCCACGTGGCCAGGAGGTGGTACACGCTGCCACAGCAGTCCTGTGCAGGACCAGAGCACCACGAACCAGCTGGGCTGCAAGCAAAACCCCACAGGGGCAAGCCTAGGTAAGCTGGTGCCAGCATCGTGTTAAACTTGAGGAGTTTCTCTCTGGGGATCCTTTTAGCAAGAGAGCTCACCACGTGCCCAAACACCACATGGATGCCCCCAGGAAGGTGCTGAGTTCTCCTGTTTTGGTGCCATGCAGTTCTGCCTGACTGCTTCATCCTCATCCGGAGTCCCCCCTGTTCCTCCTCAGACTCCTGCACTGCTGTCCCAGAGGGATTCCCTCAGCCGTGCCCAGCACAGCGGAAATCTGATCACAGGGGCCTTGGGATACTGCTGTGATACGGCTCATAAATAATAATTAGTGGAGGAAGCACGGGGCAGAACAGCAGGAATGGGGTTTTCCCATCACCGACTCCATGAAACTGTGCTCAGAGGTCACATATAAGGCTGCTCTGCAACATCAGACCAAGACCTACCCCAGAAGAAATGCTGGTTTGGGGTATAAAGACAGGGTCAGCCACCGTCCTCGTTAGATGCAGCTGGAAAAAGCTGGGCTGGGCGTGAAGGGAAGGTGGCTGGCGGGAGTATTCTGGGTCTTAGAAGGTGAAATGCTTGGAAAAAAAAAAAATCAACAAAAAACAAACACAGAGATGACATTTTGGTTGCTTATTTCCATTTCTAAGGGAAACCACATGCATTCTACTAACAATTGCAGAAGCACATTATTCACGTATTTATTTCAGGTTGAATAATGACAAGGGCACGGATGCCAGGCTGTAAGCAGAGCCCAGATAATTCTCCTTGTGGACTGCCAGCACCACCAGATAACCAACCCAGCTGCAGCCCTGCTCGAGACAGGGTGGCCACGAACACCCCAGCAGCCGCAGAGCCACGTTCATTCATTGCCAACGTCCTCACAAAGCAAAGCTCAGCTCTCAGAGCCACCCGGCTGCCGACTCACGTCAGGCTGTTGGGGTTTGATGCATCGGCAGGACACTTCTCCCAGGTCAAGAAGCAGTCGCTCATCAAAATAATTGAGTGCCTCTGCGACTGCCAGGGTCAGACACTTGCTGGAGAAGGGGCACAGGCAGGGTCAGGTCCCTTCTGCGCCTGGCCTGGAGCAATGGAGCCAGCAGTTGGGACACCCCAAGCTGGCCCTCGTGCCCCCACAAATGTCCTCTGCCCCGCGGGCAGCACGTCTCCTGGCTCAGCTCGAGTCCTAACACACTGTGAAAGCTCCCTCATGAGTCCAGCTCACGCTGCAGCCAACAACCCTAAACACCCGCCACGTGGAAATTCTCTTCTCAAGCCCCAGGTAATAATTCCAGCATTTCCGAAATAAAATATCAGACTAATGACATAAATCACAGGGAGGAAAACTGAATCCGAAGGACGCACCGTTCTGTGCCCCAGCAACAACACCTTTATCTTCCCAGCTTGGTTTTCACCTGACAACGTCCTGGGCCAAACAGAACCCAACTGTTTCTTGCGTAGCTCCCAAGAAGGAGGGCACGCAGGTGTCTGGCCACCGACCTGCCTGCTGACATCCATTCTGCACAGAAAACACAAAGCAGAGAGATGTAGGATAGCAGGGAAGGAAGCACAGTGAAACACATCATATGTGTGGTGGAACTGAACCAACCTTTGCCCAGCACATTCTGCAATTATTTATATGACAAACCACAACACACAACATCCCCTCTGGGTAAAATCCAGAAGAAACGCGCTCGTCTCCAAATGTTATCAGCTGGAAGAGTATTTGCATCCCTATCCTGCATTTTTATCAGCAAAAGGACCTTAAATCAAATTAAAAAGACCTCTTGCCCTACTGTAGCAGTGCAGGGAATTAAAAGGAACCCCGTGTGCTGTGCGTGCCCTCAGATGTTCTTTGATGCGCTCATTAGCAGCAGCAGCTCCGAGTTCAGAAAGCTTTCCCAGAGAGAAAACGACTCTCCTGCGGGACTGCCAAGAGCAGGGTTTGTTTTCTTTGGGACCTGCTGCACTCGGGGACAGGCTCTGGTGGTGCACGAGCCCCAGCAGCATCCGACTGCCTCTCCAGCTCCAGCAGCAGGCAGCAGCAGGCCCCTTTCCAGGAAAATTAAGAGACGCAGGCACACTGCAGCAGATTAGCAGCAGGACGAGGAATCAAGCTCGCATCCCCTGACTCATCTTCCACGTCCTTCACCAGAACCTGAGCTTCCTCACAGCTTCCTTGCTGCGCTTTTTGGAGGCCTGGGCTCCAACAGCAGCTGCTGGGAAGGAACAAGTGTATGTCACCACCACTGTGAGAGCAGCAGGGCTCAGCAGCCCTCGCTGGCAAGAGGTGGAACATCTCCATGGGCTTCCCTCCATGGAGGGGACGGAGGCACCTCTACCTCATCCTTTGGCCCACCTAGGGCTGAGCTGTACAGCTGCTTGTCCCCCTGGCACTGCAGGACCCCAGCTCTTCGCTCCTGGAGCACACATCTGGATTCAGACGAGCCAAACCCCACTCATGGTGTCAACAAAACCTGAGTTCTTGCACTGCTGGTGGACCGTGGGGACACGGCACCTCCCTTGGTGACCCACCTGAGGCAGCAGCCCGTGGCCACGCATTAGCCAGCCACATTGCTGGCTCCGTACAGAACCCCCCTGGGCAGCAGTCACCCAGCCTGACCCGTACCAGTCCCATACACCTGCCACCTCTTCCCCTGTACTTCTGGCACCTCCTCATTCCCGACACCTTAACATTTTCCTCCTCCTACCCACAAAGACATTTACACCCTCCCCAAATCTCTGTGGTGGAGGAGCGCTGCGGTATTAACAAGGAAGTGAGAACACCTCTACCAGCACTGCCTGAAATCCTGCGAGGCACCCCCTGGAAGCTGTTAGCAATCCATTTTCTTGAAGGACCCAGCCCGTCCCCGGGGATTCGCGGAGGAGAGGCTCCCGCACGGGTTGCGCTTCAGAAGTCTCGCGCAGAGAGGGGGCTGCTTGTCGCTCAGCCCCTGGGGACGCGTCAAGCTCCTGACATATGGGGATGCAACACATTTAAAGCAATCTGCTGTCTTACGCTCTGCCATCTGAATTACAGCGCTGCCTGCCAGGCTGAGGCTCAGCAAACACCTCTCCTGCACCTTATGGTGCCGCTCCCCTACTCCTCTCGGTAACCAACTTGGTTTAGCAGCAGCTCGGGACCCTGCTGCACGTAATAAGAAACTAATCTCTTACCTGCAGCCCAAGAGTGGCCTTCAAAGCCCCTTGACACAAGGCACAGAGATGCCCGACAGCAGTAATTGCCCTTGGTAAATCAAAGGGCCTCAGGACTTTGCCAGGCACATCGCTTTCAGCAGCCATCTGCATTTTGGATTTGTAGGAAGGCTGGAGTTGTTGCACATGGCTACTCAACCACGCGTCTTCGGGCCATTTTGGGATATTTGTGTTCAAAGTAGCAAGGAGTAAAATAAGCTCTGATTAACACTGCAATTTTTGGATGATCCTGGTGTCTTGAGCACGCCAGCTGCTCCCGAAGCGACGGAGAGAAATGGGAATGTGCTTCTGCTGGTGGGGGAGGTGGCACTTCAGTGTAAGCGAGCCTTGCATCTACAGAGGTGTCCAAGGAGGAATTCAGCTCGTTGCAGATGAACGAGGGCCCAAGGGTCAGAGAACTCTGTTTTTAATCTCTACCTCAACACCGCCATTTAGTATGATTGGAGATAAAGAGAAAATGTAAACATGTAAAAGAGAAGCAACGATCCCTTCTGCCTTCTGAAGCTCAATATGGCAGGGCATGGCATGGTATAAAAGGTCAGACCAGACACTGAGGGAGGACATTGGGTAGATGGACAAACAGATCAAGTATTTGGCTGCTCTGGATGAGAAACACCAGGCAGCACTTTTACCCGTGCTGAATGCTAAAACAATATCATGTTTGTATTTGCTTCCCAAAACCTTTCTTGCAGACTAACAGCGTTAGTGGATGCACTTGAAGAAAATATAGCTTAGAAATCTGCAACACTGGAGTTCTCATTTTAACACCCCAGAGCATCCACACCCCACATCTGAGCTGGCCACACCACAGAAAACACCACGCCATCCCTAATCACCGTTCACAATTTGGATCCACAAACTAAAGAAGCCACATCGAAAATAAGGCTAACTGAAGAGACAGTGCAGTCTTCAGCAGAAGTAGGCAAAAAAAAAAAAAAAAAAAAAGGTAAATTACTGGCTAAAAGCTAGCAAAACCCATCTACAACAGACCATTGTGCCCATCAAAGGCAGATATAAATCAATGAACTGTTGATCCACCACCTTGGTTCTCACAATTACTCCTCACAATGCGTTCAGCTTCTTGCTTCAAAGCACCCTCGGAGCTACAGCTCCCGCCCCGAGCTCCCCGGAGATCATCTGCTGCTGGATGGCTCAGCTGGATTATAAACCAGTTTCACCATTATCAAATCATAACAGCGGGTTACTCAGCCCAGCAAGGAAACATCAGGCTCCTTTGTTTGGTTTTGCCACACTTGAAGGGAAAAGGCACTGAAGTGTTCTCAAGAAGCACTCAGCGGAGGGAGGGATACATTAAACTGTAAATAGAAATGGAAATGTGAGAGCAGAGCCCTCAGTGGCTCAGTGGCTCAGCGGCTCTCACGGAGGTTTAGCAGCCAGCAGCTGGATCAGGCAAACGTTTTGGCAAAGGAGTCGTGCAAAATATCGGGGGAATGGGGCACCAGGTGAGCCGCCTCGCTCTTCCCTATCAGACAGCTTTAGCAGGGGAGGTTCAGAACTAAAATAAGTGATGCTTGCACAAGGAGAAACCAAACCAGCAGAGAGGCAGACTTCCCAACTTGAACTGCACTGCCCGAGGTTCCCAAATTTGTTGGTTGCTGCTGAGTTTCTGCTGGGCCCTTCTAGGGGGAAGGGAAGTTGCTCAGCTCCTTGGCTTGAATCCTGCCCGTGAGATTGAGGCTGGTGCCTGGCTCACCACCATGCCAGGAGGGGAATTATGTCAAGAGGGGAGAGAAACCTCCCTTCCTCACTGCCAGGCACTCAGCCTGCAGCTCTCTCTCATCATGGATCTTGCACATTGCCCTGACCCACCTGAGACCCTACAAAACTTGGATATCACTGCTTGGGGTCTTCTCAAGGGGTCTCACACATCACACCACAATCAACACCACAGAATTTAGTCAGCAAACTGCAAAATCCATCTGCCATCTATTGCTTGTGTCAGCTCAGCAAGAGGCAGAACTGCATCCCAGCCGTATCCCAGCCCATCCCCTGCTCACTTGGGCTCTGCCCTGCCGACCTGCTCCAGCAGCAGGAGTTGAAGCAGCACCAGCCTCACACCTCCTGCTGCAAACCTCTCCCCTCCCGAGAGGCCTGCCCCTGCCTTCCTCTGCACAGCTGCACCAAGGCTTCCTTAAAACCTTCCCTGGCCTCCGAACGACTCCGTGGCATTTGGGGAGCTCTGGTTACATGCTCCATGCCCTGCACCCAAACCCAGCGCTGCTCCCTACAAGTCACCAGCTGCCAGACCCCCTCCAGCAGCAGCTGCACGTAAATGCCCCCCCAGAAGCTCTCGGACCCATCCCACAGCTTGTACAGGACACCAACTGCTCAGCCGCAGCCTATATGGGAACATGTTGTATCCACGGCCTCGTTACATAGCTTAAAGGATCAGCTGTGTCACCTTCCTGAGTTATAGGATCAGGTCTGGTGCTAAATGTGAATCGAAGTGTGCAGCCCAAGCTCGTTTCCGAGCTTTACCACGTGTTGCCTGGCAGGCCAAGGGATGGGTAACGGGGAGGTACAGTGCAGGGCAAAAATAAAGAGAGGAGAAGCGATGAAATACAGCCCCCCCGGAGCTCAATTACTTCTGACTCATCCTCCCCAACGAGCTCTTTGCCTTCATAAATCAGAGGGAACAGCAACACTCGTGCTGCCGGGAGAGGGTAATTATTCTTGTGCAGTGCGAGGGGAAAACACACATGCTAATAGTGCCAGCTCATGAGGCCGTGCTCGTGCTGGCAGCCAGAGAAACCCAGAGAGACAGGTTTTGGGAGGCACGAGGGGCCCGCTGCGGCCACACAGCAGCCTGATGGAGGGACCTGAGCTTCTTGCTCAGCAGGGAATTCATGTGCCCCCGACTGGGGATGCTCCAAAGTCAGGTGTCTTTATTTTCTAGGGATTTTCCTTCAAAGCAGGGACTTCAGAAAGTCTTAAGGGCTTTTTCTAAGGTGTGTAGATTCAGAAAATACTGCTGGTCCACAAACAGCTCCGAAGAGAGAACATGGTTTTACTCGTGCAGCGTGCTATCAAGCATGCAAGGGCGTTTTGTTCAAGGCTTTCTCCTGCAGTAGCCCGTACTCATCACCAGGCTAGCGGGGTATTTGGTGGTATTGCAAATCTTATCTTCCCGAGCTCTTTTATCCCAGATTTATTCATTCTCAGATTTAGGTGCTGGTAGATCAAACTCTCACTATCAGCTTTTTTTTTTTTTTTTCATTGTGATCTTTTCTATTAGGAACAGCTCAAAAAAGCCAAGAGCAGACAATTTGAACAATTAAAAGGCAAATCCTTGTACATGTATTCGTACAAATTTGGCCTGGTGAAGAACTTTGCGTCGTGGTTTTTCCTCAGAGAGCAAACACAACTTTCCTACAACTGCAGCACTGCCAGCAGCTAGCCCAGCTGTCAGCCAAGCCTGGGGGGTGTTTTACAGCAGCAGCTCCCAGGAGCTGATAAATGAGAAAGAAGAAGAGGGAGAGCTAAGGGTGCATTTCTAACAGCCACCAATATTTGAGGTTAGCCAAAATCACAATCACCTGGGCACAGATCTATCATCTCTTGCCAGAGCATACGTGCCACGGGGAGAGCCCCCACCCAGCCCCCAGTGTTGGGGGCACCAGGAGGCAGGACAGGGTATGGCCCCATCAGTAATTAGTCAGGTGATACGAGGGGATTTTGCATAGGGATCAGGTGGAATTCGGAGGTGAGAGATGGAGAAGCAAACAGAAGAGCAGCATGCATGGGGAGCTGCCTGGTAACACAGAAGCACAGCAGCAATCTCAGGGATAATTCATGAAATGCAGCCAATTCGATCAGGAATAAAAGAAACTTCAAAAAGGCCTGATGTGGTCTGCAGCCCTGCTGCTGGCAAGCACCCAGGTCCCCCAAATGCTTCATTTTGACAAGGTAACATTTGCCCTGACTGAGGGGAAAGATCCCATCTGGATGCAAGCACTAAGATCATCTCCAAGATATCTGCCCAGTTAGAAAACTAAATTAATTTTAATAGTGTTCTCCCGTCCAGAGCTTCCTTTAACCTTTTCCTTTTTATTAACAGAGATAAAACCCAGACACACTTCCAAGAGCAGAATCTCATCATCTTTGCCTCTTCGGTGCCAGCGCTGCCCTGACGCAGGTGGTGATGAGAAGCAAAGGCAGCAGAGCCCCAAATCTCCCACAGTGCTGCTCTGAAGAGCTCTCGACCAGGTTAAGGAGAGCAGAGCTCAGCGAGACACCCGGCTCCTCCCAGGACCTGGGTGCTCCTCAGGGCTGTGGTGCCCACAGCCTCGAACCAAGCCAAGGGAACGGGGACCAGTGCCAGAGGACTGGCTGAGCAGCAGCCATCCCAGTAACACTGTAAGGGGAGCGGTGTGAATTACCATCCTAGCGTGGTGCAGAGAAATAAAATCAATTTATCTCCATTTGCACTCTCGCCCTCCTCTCTCAGCAGCGCCGCGTTCTCCCCAGCCCCCTCTGTGCCAATCCACCAGCCAATTAACCTTTCATTAGAGGCTTCCCAGACATTTGCCAAAAGGCCGTGCCCCCCGTGATTAGCACTCCATTCCACATGCATCGCAACAACTGCACGCCCTGGCCCACGCTGCCCCCAGCAGCCCAGCTTTCAGCCTTCCTCTTCATCCTGTGCCCCTCGGAGGTGTGCTTCCAGAAGTCGCTCCCTTCGCCACCTTTCTCGTGACTTTTCAATACCTCTGCAGCATTGTTTCTCAGCCTAAGGAGTCCCAGTCTTCAATAAAACTCTTGTTGCAGGAATTATCCAGCACCTCTGCTTTTAATCCTGCTCCACGCTTCCTTCCAGCTCTCCTGGTTTGTTCCTGCGCCCGGAGACAGAAGCAGCAGGTGGTTAACCCCGGGCTTACACAGCTGCACCATGCTGCCTTCCCACCGCCTTGGCTAACAACTCCTAATGTGCAATTTGGTTTTGATCACAGCTGAGCATTTTCCTACCCTGAAATTCATCCGTTGTTTTATCATCCCGCCGCCCCATTTCAGAGCATCCTCCTGCACATCTTCGCACTTCACCCTTGTCTTCGCCACCCCGACCAGTTTGCTGTTCTGCCAGAACTCCTTTCTCTTCCGTTTGTTCCTTTGTCAAGCCTCTGCTGCAGCTCTGAAGCAGCGCAGGTCTCAGCACAGACCCCGCAGTACTCTGCCGGTGACTTTCTTCTGAAAGAAAAGCCGATTTACTTCCACGCTCCTTTCTTCTTCTTTTAACCTATTATTTTGATTCATGTACGGATCTTCTTTCTTTTTCCACAGCAGATTTGTTTCTTTAAAAGTCTTCTGTGAGGGACCTTGATAACTGCCTTTGAAAATCCAAGCAGATACCAACAGAGCCCTGCTCCACACACTCGTAAACTCCTTCAAAGCAGCATTTTGCCCTGTGCTCTCCCACATAAGCATCTGCAGTTGTCTTTTCACTTGAAAGCAGATTCTGAGTTTCATGGGATGCTTTTGAGGGCAAAGCTTTTCTTGCTGCGGGTATTTTTTAAATTGACGCAGAAGGAAAAATTAAGTCCCAACGTGCATCTTGTGTAATCTCACCAACACCTCCTGCACTCAGCTTCCCTTTAAGTAAGACAAAAAGATATTTGCCCAAATATAACTAGCAGTACTAACACAAACCTTTCATCTCAGGTCTTTTTCCTCCACCCCTTCAGAGAGTACAGCTCCCGAATGCACAGACCCCTTCCTGCATCAGCCTCACGCTACCTCCTGTCCCTCACCGAGCCTTTAAAGTGCATTTGTGCCCTTCTCTCCACGTTGCTGTGACCAGTTTGGGGTCGTGAGCTAGGATTTCAAAGTACCCTGAAGGAGCTGAATTACCCTGAAGGAGCAGTGCCTGGTGTTTGTGCTGCTCCTGCAGTGAGGAACCACGGGTGCACGTCGGGAATCCTGCCGTCAAATGTGGTTAAACAGATTTTTAAGATCAAAGAAAACTTTAGTGGCCACAAAATGCTGGACACCTGATTTCCGTTTGTTTTCCCACTCACCCACACCTCCCTGACAATTACCGTACAGTCAGACCCTTCTGCAGAAATTACTGTTTTCCCCCTAGAGCCACATAAAAGCATGAAAAGCTCTATTCCAGAACAATTTGCAAGAAAACACTGAACTATGCAATGCACAGGAGGGACAACACCTTCTCAGAAAGGTTTACAACGCAGGGCAGGCACCTTTACACTAAAAGCATGCACAGAGCTGATCGGGGGGAGCGCGTTTGGCAGAGTAAACACCGAACAGAAACGGGGGGCTTCAATCTGAGAAGAGCAGCAGCAGCCCTCAGACAAATCTGAACATCAGGAACACATCGAGTGTGTCCTCCAGCACGCATCCAACAGAGCACACACAGCTGGACCCCATGAGCTGCACCTCTCCTGTCTGGCTGAGCCACCCAAAACCAAAGGCTTGGGAGAGGGCTCCAGCTGTGGAAGCCACAAGCTCAGGAGCCCTGGGATGCTGCTTCCACAGACCTGACGTCCAATGCAAGTGGTTTGATGTTTTTAGAAGTCAGATCTCATGTATAACACACAATGTGAATAACACACAAACTGGCTACTATGTTAAAATTACACTTCCTCCCCTCATGTAATGCTGACAGCTCCCACCAGCTGCAGTCCCTGGACCAGTCTAAACTTGCAGAAAGGCCCCCGCAGGTCACCGTGCTGAGGAAGAGGAAGGACGTGCCTTAAAGATGCTCCCAAGTCAGGGGCAAGGGCTGAGAAGAGCTCCCAGAAGAGCAGCTCCCCCGGCCCAGGCATCAGACCCATCCCTGCCGTGTGCCATGGGATGCTCAGCTGCCGGTCAGGGAGACCAACAGCAGGCTGAAACGTGCTGTCACCCAAAATTCCCCAGCCCCTGCTGTCACCAAAGGGCCACAGGAGCTTCCAGCAGCCACCTCCTTCCAGGGGACCACAGCGCTTCCCAAACTTCTGTGCCATCAGAGGACGAGGCACTCAAGACACTGCTCGTGTACGGCCCCGCACTGCCCAGCAAACAGGCATCTCCACGCTTACCTCGCAAATGAAAATTTAATATTGTCTCGTGGCTTATTTTCCAGGACCTTCCGGACCACCAATGGTCGTAACTCGCTAATAGCTGGGCAGTGGGAAATTGTTACAGCAAATAAACACGAGGGTTGGGTAATACCGCCCTTTATTGCCTCCCTCGGGGAAGATAACACAGGGAAGGAAATGAGGCTTCCAGTATTGACAGATTTCTTTACCGAACTTCTATTTTTGACCATTTCCCACTTGGCGTGTTGCCATAAATGCAGTATTGAATAATTACAGCGCTCCCCCTGCTTCTCTCCTCCCCTCTTCAGCTAATCGCCCGAACTCTAAAAGCCAACATAAAATCTGCGCTTTCAGCTAAGTTGTCCTAAACCTGCCCTTTGGACTCCGCTCTCACTGAAGCACTGGGACAATTTGCACGGTCAGAGTCAGTGACAGCGTGCCTGCATCCCTGCAGCTCGGAGAAGGCAGACTTGTGTGCGCTGCCCTGCAACCAGCAGCACTGCCAGGAGGGCAGAAAAATCCCAGGCAGAGCAAAACCTGCACACACGTCAGTGAAGGGAGAGCTGGAGGCTTCCCCCAGCCGTTAGGAAGGAGAAATGAAGAATCTCTTAACCTCTCGTCTGAACACATTCCTTGAAATTCATTTCCAATGAGTGACCTTTAATGTGGATGGCATTTCACCCCCCTTCTATTTTTAATATCATCACTCTCAGGCAGCTGATGTATTTCACGTGCTTCCACCAACAACAAAAAATACAAAAAAAAAGAAAAAGAAAAGATATAGATGGCATAATGTTGACATTTGATGTTGGTATTTAGCCATAATGTCAAGTTTGCTAACTTCACAATTTGTCAGCAATAATCAGACACGGGGATCTTTCTACATTAGGATGAAAAAACCTCTTTGAATCACGTTATTTAAGAGCATGTGAGTACACGTGGCTCTTCAAGACAGGAGGGAGAACCTTACCTGGTATGTTTAGGGCAGGAGGGAGGACCTTACCTTGTACATTTAGGGCAGGAGGGAGGACCTTCCCTTGCACAAGCGTTTGCAAAGCTTTGGGATGGGGCTGAAAAAAGCACGCGAGGTGTAGAGATTTAATTCCCAGATAAGGACTGCGAAGACCTCACCCTTAGGACTTCAGAAACCCACACTACATCCTTTAGGTCTCATCATTTAGGTCTGCGGTATCCAAAGCTCTGCAGCAAGGGTAGGAGCACACCTGAACACCCCCCAGAAGTGGTGTTTCCAGCCCTTCCCGCGAGAAGCGATGCTTCCCAGGCTGCGAATGCAGATTACAATGAATGGAGCTGATGGCAATTGAGTGAGAGAAGGGCAGTTCATCTCCCAGCCCATGAAATTGCAGACTGCCAGCAGAAGCTATTTCCTCCAATTCAGAATATTCCCTCCCTTTTCCCCCTTCAACAATGGGCCCAGAAAAAGCCAGGGACATCTGTCAAACCCAGCTGGCTCACTTGGAAAACGACTGCGCGGCTGTTTGGGAGGAAAGCGATAGAGTCAAGAGAGAAGGGCCGGGCATTTATGCACGCTGGAAGCCGCTCATCTCCGCGGTGACAACTTGAACTCGCTCCCAGCTCTGCCGCAGGCACCACAAGAAGCCGCTGCTCCACCACGGGCCCTGGGCTGCCACTTGCAAAGGACCACGCTCGGGGACAGCGAGAGCGGGTGGCTCGGCTGCTGCATCCCTGGGGTCTCACCAGCCTCAACCTAGGCAATATTCAGGGACCGAGCATTCAGGGACTCTGCCTGCAAAAGCAAAAGACTACAGGTCCTGGGCTCAGCTGTAAGTCAAATGTAATTCTGCCCTTTAAAAGAAGAAAGGGGGCGAGATAAAAAGGAAGCATCGCTCCACACTGAAAAGCATAATTTCCAGGGGATTAAACTATTGTGCTATTTGCTCTCGTCTATTTTAGCTGCTGCTCAAGATGTTAACCTCCCGACTCCCAATGAAGCAATGAAAACAATTATCGAGCTGGCAGTGAGATTTTCAGCTGGGAAGAAACATGTGTTGAGGCAGGAGCGAGGAGCCCCGCTATGAACGCTGCTCCCAGGGCCGGCAGCGCTCTGCGACCCGCAGCACAGCAACTGTACCTGCAGCACAGCACTGATGGAGAAGATGGGGAAGAGGATGAGATGTGCCCTCTGATCCCAGGGGCAGGCCAGTCACAGTGGTGCAGTACAGACACGGCACCATGCAGCCAGAGAAGTGCCTGGTGCTCCAGCAGGTGAATGAAGGGCTCCGAGCTGAAAGAGCCCTGCAGCCTTACTGGCCCTTCACAAGTGCTCACGCTGCCAGCCGGTGACACCAGGTAACCACACTGCTCGCAATTCCACTGAGAATTATGTGAATTTAGCACTTGCAAAAGATCAACCCAGCAGGGCAATCACTGAGTTATCTGTTGGGTGCCTCCCCTGTCCTTCAGCTTCCCATGGTACCAGGGCAAAGAATCAAGTCACTGATCACACAAGACAAACACCACAAAGCGTGCTGCAACAGAGCCTACTTCTTCCGTGCTTCTTCTGTCCCAGCTATGGCCACCAAAAGCAGGAGGGACCCACCACACAAGTCCCTTGGGACCACCACAGAAGAGCGCTGTGAAGCCTCCCATCCTTTTCTAGCACCAAATTACTCACAGAGACCCCAAAAGACACCAACGAGCTGAGGCCACGCAGTTCAGCGCTTGGACGTGAGCTTCTCCAAAGCACAGGCAGATCGGGCCTGCAGGGTTAGGTCAAAGCCAATTCAAAGAAACATTTATTTTCTACGGAAACTAAAGATTCACTGCTCAGAACTGCATTAAACTGAGAAGATGAGAATTCCATTAACTAATCTAATTTAACCTGATCTGTTTGAATTTCATTAGGTACGGCCGCACTGGAGACTCCGTAATGAGGCTCCCGTACATCGGGATCCTGCCTGCTTCTAACTCCATCTCCCACCCCGACGCGGACAGCTGTGATCGTGCTAATTAGCTGCAGAACCTGTGATGTACTTCAGCTGAGCTCGGGGTGAAGAGAGAAAGATTACAATGAAACCAAATGAATGAGAAAACATCAGTGCACTTGCACACGACTTACGGGACAGGAATAACGCACCCTGCATGTGCGGGCATCTTCTCTCAGTTGGGATGGAGGAGGGCTTTGGAACAAAGCATCCCTCGGTAACATCGGTTAATTAGTTTGATAAATTAAAGGATGAGACTGAAGGCAAAAGAGTTTCTTGTTTAAATAACCCCTCTCTTATTTAAATAACCCCTTGCCTGCCCAGCCCTCTCACCTACCCCCATGGGAGCCCACCGAGCCTCCCCAGCCCAGATCTGTAACTCAGGCAAGGTCTGGAGCACGGTGACACCCGCAGCTCAGGCAACACGCCTCTGAAAGGTTCAGCCATCCCAGCCAGGCTCTTTGCTTGTCCACAGAGGGTGCAGAGCAATTAGAGAAGCTTTAACGACCTGAGGCTCAGCCAGGGCACTGCAGTGCTTTTCCAGCATTCGTGCAGGAGCACGTTCTGCTGTGGAAGAAGAGGGTTTAGGCAGGGGAAAGTTTCATGACCTTCTCCTGGCCTCTTCCACAGCCTCCAAGAGCACTTGGAGCAGACTGTGGGAAAAGGGCTTGAAACATCAGAAACTTTTGAGAAACGTACTCACACGCAATTTAGCAAAAGAGCATACCCAAACAGCACTGGGGAGACCTTATTTATGGCTAGAAAGAAGAAAAGCTGGGTCAAATGAATCCGATGTCTCCCAAAACAGTGGCTCCCCCTTAAATACAGGGCGGTTTGTGGTTGGACTCCAGGCCTTCCCGTTCCACACAACATCACGTTGATATTGATTTCAGAATTACTTTCCAATTACAAGTGCTAGCAATAAAATTAACGGCATGAATTTCAAACCTTACACTTCTCTTGCGATTTCAATTATCGATTAAGGACCATGGCAGAAGCATTAAGCCTCAAAACGTTAACAGTGGTTATTACTTTGCTACTGTGGGGTGGGTTTTAGTTTTGGGTGGACTTTTTTTGTGTTTGTTATTTATTTTGGGGAGGAAAAATAATGCTGGCTACCCTGCAAGCTGTAGTTCAAGTGCCATTACATGTGGTGGGGATGCCTAGAAGATAGGAACCTGTTTTCGGTCAGGTGAGCAGCGAGCTCTGACAGCGAGCAGAACACACCAGCCAGTGGATAAACCACCGTGGGCTGGCTGAAGGAGCTTTACGATGAGCAGCAGCCTTCTGCTTTCAGCATCCTTGTGGAACTGGAAGAAGCCACCCACCGCAATCTAGAGGTTTTGGGGAAATGAGGTGTTGAGGGAAGCAAGCAAGTTTTACAATCAGCCTGCTGGGCCAAAACCTTGCTTTGGGGGATGCCCAGCAGCTTTCAGCCTGCCTGCCTCCACCTCCCTAATTAACGCAGCAGATACGAAACCCAAGGGGAAGCAATCGCAGCAGGGGTTTATCCACGTCCCCCTTTATCTTCCCGGAGCAGGTTGGGAGCTCCCTCAGGCAGTAAAGCCAAGACACGGCTCTGCTTACCGACAGGGCGCGCATCTATGCGAGAGGATGGCCATGGTCAGCAGAGGGTTGTGTGTGTGTGTGTGTGTGTTTATCGGCAGCCAGCTGCTTAAAGCTGGAGCCAGGAGGATTTCCACAGTCCTGCTCCACTGCACTCGAGTCATGTAAAGCTCTGCTTGGCAGCTGCCTTCCCTGGCAAAGCCGGTCTCTGGAAGTTGGCCTCCGTCGCTCCGCTGATTTCCCGTTCCTCCAACCCAACTAAGCCGATAAGCTGCGCCGAGCGCCTCTTCTCAAATCACTCCAAATCTCACAGCGGGGTAAAACCGAGTTCCAAAGTTATCCCAGTGACTTCGATTTCCTTTCTCTTGCACTATTTCATTGAGTAATCACTTGCACAGAAATCCAGAGCCCGTTCGTCCTGATCCAGCACAGCACAGGTCTAACACAAGCACCAGCCTGGCACGGCCATCCCACACACACAGCAGTGGGGAACACGAGCTGCATGTGTAGGGCTGCAGCTGCTCCATAGGGGCACGAGCAGTTGTAGCCCCAGCACTGTAAACCAGCACCTCTCCTCTGAGCTCTGCCACAGCCTGGAAGTGACCCCAACCACACACCAGTGGGCTACGCATTGCGTAGGTGAAGTTAAAGAAAGCATCTAGTCTGAAGGAAGAGTGGATTTTGAACGTGAAATACCCGGTGTGACTGCAGCCACCAAGCCCTCACAGCTAGCAAGCAAGGCATTTCACCAGCTAGACCTGAACCCTGAATGATCCTGAATGATCAGGACATGCTGCAGCCCCTGCTGAGGCAAGGAAGCTTTATGATTTCGTGTAAGACATCGTGTCCTGGGACAAGGTCATCTCAAGGCGAGGAGCTGGGCAATAACGGGGCCAAGAGGCAGCAGGCACAGAACAGGACCCAGGAGGTCCCCCCCCCTTGCTCCAGGAGGGAGGAACCAGCCCGTGCCAGGACCCCCTCTCCCTTTCTGCGCTCTCTCGGGGTGCCTGGTTTGGCTCCAACCCACAAAACCTCAGCTGTTTCGTGGTGATAAATCCAGCTCAGAACTAGCACTTCAGAACTCACCGACGTCAGGTCTCGAGGGTAAGCTGTAAGTTTCCAAAGGGCAGCAGAGCACATCGCACACCCGCAGCCACACAGCAATGTAAGGAGCAGCAAGCTTCCAAGCAAAACCAGGGTGTTGGATCTCAGTTTGAACCAAACCTGCATCCCCCTCTCACCTCCTTGGGTTTCTCATGTTGCCCACTCCATGACCTGGTCATTGCAATTTTTGCATCTTCACAGGGCAGTTTTGCCCCTTTAGCTAAAAAAATGTACCCTGGTGATTTAGGGTATACACAAGGACGTGGCATTCAAACCCAACAAAGCAGAGCTGTTGTCCTCACACAGACTGTAGCCACCCCGTTTAACTTGGGGCTGAAGGATGGGAGGGAGGCCAAAAGCACAGGTGGGTTTCAGGAGGACATCGCCCAACTCACAGCCAGCTCTCAAGGTGTAGGAAACGGCCTGGAGCAGGAGGCAGGAGCAGGGGGAAGGCTGCAGACAAGGAACGAAGACCCAATGCACTCATCAACCCTATCCTCTTCTCCAGGCATCCTTTTGCACCAACAGGTGTAGGACAGTAGATTATATACATAAATACATACAGACCATAATATATATGGTCTGACCCAGGCCAGCAAGTTTTTCTCATCAGCCAAGACCATTTGCTAATTCAAGCTTAACCCAGCACATTTCAGTTCTGAGGTGAAGACAGCAACTGAGCATTTGAACCCTTACCTGGCCGATAAGCAAGCTGCGAGACCGGCTGAAATCAAATTTAAATCATCCCAAAGAACATTAGAGCCACTATACAAGTCTCCCCTATAGCAGAGCATAGCAGGGGACAGCGATTTGATTTATCTCGCAGACATTAATGCGCCAATTAGCTCTGGTTCTCTGGGGAGAAGTCAGCCCATAATTTACATATTTTGGTCATATAGCAGGGAGGGGAAAAAATTACGAAAACACGTGAAGCATTTGGATGTGCTCAGCTACCAAAGATTTCATAATGAACAGTCGTGACATTAGATTAGTGTTTCCCGATGCAAAGAGGATTTTGTTTCAACTAGGAGCGTAACGAGGAATTATAGCAGCTGTGCCTGTCATTATTCTGCTTAGCCCGTTAATGGAATTGGTTTGCTAGAACCAAATTGGTTCAAAAGATTAATTAAAAACAGGTGGTTCTGCGCTGCAACTTCTCCACACCAGAGAACTTGGGGTGGCCAAACCACCTCTGCTTTCCTTAATGATTGCAGGAGTTGTCTGCTCATCTCTGGGGGGCAATAAGACAGCAACACAGCTCAATTCAGAGCACTGCCTGTGTTGGAAGGCCCACCTGGGGAGAAAAAAAGCATCTGGTAACTTGTGAGACTGGCCCTTGTAGTGTTTCCCAGGGGATGGCGTTCCCTGGAAGCGCCCTCCATTTCCCTGTACATCTCAGGAGGCATCATCTCTGCACGAGACATCCCCAAGGGACTTAGAAACAACTTGTCAGTAAACAAGGGCTGAAGTCACTAGCCCAAAAACCAGAAATTGCTTTGAAGCAGAGCCCTCTGAGGAGCCAAGTTCTGCATTTGGGTTTTTTTTTGTCACCATCTCTGCTGGCCACACGCGACTCAGATCAAAGAGCCCAGCCCATGTCAGCACCGTGCTGGCTACGTGCCTTCTGAGGGCAAGGAACGTTTCGATATGTATGCAGCAAAACCCAGTCATGGAGCAGAAGTCTTAATTCAGGAACAAAACAACAACTGTGGATCTAAGAACAGACTGGCCGTCTGAGAGTCATCCTGAAAATCCATGGTAAAAAATTCACAAAGCTTATTTAACTGAACATTTGGGTCTGCTTTTAAGGAGTTTTAGATTGTCCTTGAAACCTTCGTGCTGTACAAACCCAAGACAAACATTGTCCTGAATTAGAAGGAAAAAATACACCGAGTATTTGTGAAGGCACAAAGCCCCATACCACCCCATCACCCCCCTGATCATCCTCGCAGCAGACAGGACGCACGTGTTGTGCCTGAAGCAAAGACACCTTTGATAAACAACACCGCATTTTATGACGGAGTACCAGGAGTATTTCTGGCACATTAGGGACTTGGGATTCAGCTGGAAGGGAGTTCCCAGGCAATGAAAAAATTTATGAGTATTTGTGTCTCAATATTCCTTACCAGTAATTCTATCTTTGGACAGCAGCTCCCAGGGACCTTCCCTGCAAACTCAGAGAAAACCGATACAGCACTGTAAGCAGGCTCCCAGGATTTCTGGCCCACGAGCCGACACCATTCAATTCAAATGCTTTCAGAGGGACTGAGAGCTGGAAGTATTTTCAACTTGTTAAATCAAGGCTGCTGGAGCTTACTCTGCAGAGCCCATCCAAACTGCGTGGGCACGAATCAGAATGGGAAAGAATCAGAAAAACAGCGTTTGTGAAGGTACTGTGGGTCTGCTCCAAACTAAGCTGTCAGTACAATTGGCCACCAGGTAAGGAAGAGCAGTTTTTGGGCCATATATCTAAGGAAACAAAGATTTGTAGCATGTGTATGGACAGACAGACAGCTCCAGTACCAACAGCAGGAAAGGATGCCCAGCAGGGTGGCCACTATTAAAGCAAGCAAGCAGAGGCCTCTGTACACATTGGCAGATAGGAAGCAGGCCATGAACTGAATGCCATTAGTTTTTGTTTGCTTCCCTTTCACAAAAGAAAGGTGTCCATCTGTACCAGTGCCCCCCTAACCCCAGTGACCTCTCGGCTGCACTCAGCTCCAGGCACACGGGATGGAGAAGCAGAGATACGGGGCCCCTCCGAGAGGCAGCACAGCAGCATAAACAAGAAATCCCGTGCAAAGGCAAAGCTGCAGCTCAACAAGCCCCTTCTGAGGTATGTTGGGGATCAAACTAACACAAACCTTAGGAAAGCAGCCCCAGGTGGTTTGCTCACAGAACTGCTCCCTGCCTGACCTGGAAGAAGTTTCAAGGAGGGTCCCTGCAGCTCTGAGGGCTTCACAGCCCCCTGTTATTTCCCTGCAGAGCCTTGTTACCTGCACGCACGGTATCCTAGTGAGATCCTATATCCTATACACCCCTATAGTGCAGGTCTGCTACCAGCCCCCTTCTGTTGGCAGCAGAGGGGCTGTGACACAGCTGGGTGCAGGAGGGGGCACTCACCTGGCACGTGCATCCACAGGCTGCCTGCTCGCTGCTCTGGTCTCCTTACACCAGGCAGAAATATTCAGCTGCTCCCCTAGCTCTTCATTTGGTTACATCCTTTCTTTCTTCTACTCCCCTCTCAATTTCAGAAATAACACAAAGTCATTTGTAAAAAAAAATTTAAAAAAATACAGTTGTGCAAGTTAGAGTTTTAAAGTATTCTCAGCCACAGCGAAGTATAAAATACCAGTGCAGCACAGCTCTAAGCAGGAATTCACACAGAGGTTGTAGAAAACCCAGACAACATCATCAAGTTATCCGTATTTGAAAGCAGCAGGCTGAGCATGTTCCTGCAGCAGCAGGCACCACACGGCCAAATCAGAGCTTCACAAAAGAGCAGCTGAGAGCCGTACAGCTAGGGAGGTTTCATTCATATGTGAGTCTCTTTGGAGAGAGCATCAAAAACCTCTCGCCTGTGATTTTTCAAACACTGCTCGCTCACAAGCAGTCGGGATTACCGCAGGGCCAGACTTACCGGGAGAGCAGGCTCCAGCTCAGCACTTGTCACGTCCCCTCTCATTTTAACTCTCAGAGAAGAGAGAAATGGAAAGCAAGCAGCACACCTGAACAGCTGTTTGTATTGTTTCTAATTTGTGGTGGTTCCTCTTTTAGCAAACACCTACCGGGTTACCTCCCAGCTAATCCCCATGCTCACTCCTGCTGCGATTGATATCGAGGCCCAAGCAATGGCAGTGTTTGGAGGGGGGTGAAGAACTCAGACACGCATCCACATTCCTAAACTCGTTGCTAGAACCAGGTATTACCAGGTGCCTAAAATGTCACCCACAAGCCAGACACAACAGCCCACAAAGCCACTCCATGGCTCTGTTTTCTCCATGGGCCAGCAGAGCACCTGCCACCGCAGAGGGAAAGGCTTTGGGGACAGCAGCATGGTGCTGGTTCTCTGCCATTACTGACAGGTGAATATAACCCACAGTGCAACTTAATCCCTTTCTGGTCTTTAAGAAATAACATTGTAAACAGACGAATGCCCTTCTTTGCTTTCACTTCACGCCAACAGCTGTGGATTGATGCAGAAAACACCAATTAATTTTGGAAAACAAGAAGCCAGCCAACAGAAAGCACCCCTGGCAGAGGGGAACACGCCAAAAAAGAGCCCACCCGCAGTCCATGCAGTGCCTGTACCTCGATTTGTACCGTGCTCAGTCTTCACAAAATGCAAGAGCATCCTGCAGCCAGCAGGCCAAGGAGGGCAGGACCAGCACTCGGCACAAGCCTGCCCTGCTGTCCTTCAGGTTTTAAAAGCATTCCGGCTTCTGAATCTCGGAGCACAGAAAAAGGAAGGAAATTGCTGCCCAGCAACATCAGAGGTTTGTGCTGGGAATACATATTTGCTCCCATTCCAAGGGGAATGAAGATGTCAAGCTAAAAAATATATATTATTAGTGAGAGATTAGAGTGATTTTGCGATCAAGGACAGAGCACTGCGACTAAGTACATTTCACAGTCCACCAAGCAGCAAAATATGAAGACGTCTGCCACATGGGCTCCGCACGGGTGAGGAAAGTAGCCTGAAAACCCTGAAGTTTAATGGAATAAAACTGCATCCAAAACCCACTCAGCTGCTCTCGCATGACCCTTCAGCAGAAGACACCTGGGTTGTCCCAGGCTAGGAAGAACGGTGGAGGAGAGGGAAGAGGAAGCCCAGGAGCCCTTGCCAAGGCGGGCGCTGGAAGTGCTGGACCCCAGGGCAGGCTGACTGCCCTGCAGAAGGGCCACCTCCACCCAAACACCTGGCAGCACCAGGCCCTGGGCTTCACACTGGTATTGAGAGACCCCAAGAAGGTGCAGTCCTGAGCAGCAGGGCACGAAGAGCCCCACCAGATCCCTGGGGGCTTCCCTCTTTGTTCACAGCGCTGTCGCCCAGCGTTACATCTGCAGATGGCACCTTCGCTCGCGGAGGGAGCGCTCCGCAGAACCGAGCAGATCTTGTTACGAGGGCTGGAAGCAGAGCGTGAAACTCGGAGGCTATTAATGTTTTCTTAATGCGTGAACCGAGCTGGAAAGAGAGCACGAGAAAGGAAATTAAAAGCTTGTGTGGATGCAGATGGTGCCTCCCCTGCCCACCCCCTGTAACCCGGACTTTTGGGGAGGTTGGCGGCAAGGAGTGGGAGAAGGGGGCACCCTCCTTGGCTTTGCCTTCACTGAGATCACGGCAGAGAGCCCGTGCGACACTGGAAAGAAAGAGCAGAATGCTACAAACCCGCTCTGGCTGCTCTCCCATGTGAACACAGAAGCTTTGCTCCCTGGGATAACAAGGCTCCCTGCCGGAGATCAAGAGCAGCCTTTGGGGTGCGGGATCTGGCTGGAGCAGGAAGGATCAGAGCCCGACAGACCTCCAGCTCCAGCCTGAGAATGAGAGGAAGCTCTGCACAGCTAAGCAGAAGCCAATATTCAGCGTGTAACTGGCCTTCTAAGAACAGGATATTTTAAACACCTGGAAACAAGCAGCACAGCAGCAATACTCCATCAGTGAGCCTGCACAAGCTCCCACTTAATATGAACATCCTTTATAAGGAACCTTGCCCAAGCCCCTACAAATTGCCACTTAGGTTTTTCACAGCACAGCTGGATGCCAAAGGAGGTGAAAAAAATCCCTTTTTTTTCCTTCCCCTATTTTTAGCAGTTTATTTTTCATCCTGGCCAGCAGTGACCCAGTGCCACTCTCACAAGCACCCAAACGCAGCTGTGGAGGGGCTGCCTGGCAGCGGGGCAGAGCTGCTGGGATGGGGTTATCAGAAATGCAAAGCATGGCCCAGCACTGCAAAGCTCTGCTCTGGGACAAGGATCAGAGGCAGAGGCGGTGAATTGTGAGCAAACTCCTTTTAGGGGCTAATGGGAACATGAGATGGGATTTCCTGAACACCCTCAGGGCTTGTCTTTATATAAAAGCTGCATGCGTTTAATTACAATCAGTTACATTAGCTACATCAGTCGATTTAATTAAATTGCAAGGACACTCATAAGTTGATTTAACTCCGTCTCAAATGGATTTAGCAAAAAGTTGGCAAGAAACTAAATCAACATAAACCAAGATTAAATCAACTGAAGAGCATCCACACAGGATTTTGCAGCAATTTAACAAAACGGATTTGAAGACCCATTCTGAACAAAACGGGGTAACCCAGGCACAAAGCACGATGAACTTTGGGGAAGAAAGCAAAGTGTGTAGTGCCTCAACTGCCCTAAGAGGAGCTGAGAAGTCCCCTCCTTTTCCTCTGCTTCCTGTACTTGGTATTTTTTGTGTGCACACAGATGTATTTATTGTCCACAGTTTGTTTTATTCGTACTTCTCAGCAGTGTTTTGCCCAACAGCAGCACAAGCTGTGCTCCACACTGCTGCAGCCTGAACAGGGAGAGCTCTGGTAATCATTAGGACAATTTAAAAGAAACCACAGATTGGTGAACATTGAATAACCTACCTCGAATTAACTCCCAACTCTAAATGCACACCTCATTCTGACTGGACGCTTTTGGTGCTGTGAGATTTTCAGCACAAAGCAGGACACAGACGGGCAGCAGGTAACAGAGGGGCCTGTCGCAGGCAAGTTGTACCGTGCTGCTCCTGCGGGCAGCAGCTCCAGCAGATGCGATGAAGTCAGCTCAGTTTTCACCTAAAACATCTCATTTTGTACCAAGAAATGGAGTGACAGGAGGGTAGAAATATGGTGTTGGTTTCTTATGTGGAAAAGCAGCACCTGGTGGTGGCTCCAGCCAAACCAAGCGGCCAGGGGAACCCATCCCAGCCTCCAACCCAGAGATGCTCAGAAGCAAAGCCTGGTAAGGATCCGGGAGCTCACCCTCCTTAATCAAACTGCTCACCTCAGCTCTGCTGGTGCTGACCTCTCCCAGCCCACAGTGACCTCTTGCTCTCACTGCACAACCTGTTCTTTTTCTTATAGCTGCATTTAAACATGGGAGAAGCCACACTTGCCCTCACAAACCAAGCACCTCTTCCAGGAGACAGGGAGAGTCCTAACTGCTGGCTTCCCCAGCAAACCCAAGTGATTTATGAGCAGGTTAAGGCCACTTTTTATGCTGCTATAAATTAGGTTTGCAGTGTGGTGACTTCGCAGGAGCGAAGCTGCCCCAGCTCCCTTAGTGCTATGATGGCCACTGCAGTAGCACTCCAAGCAATGACATGGCTGCCATAAAGTTTAAAGGCTGCCTTCAACCCCCCTCCAGTGAGGAGCCAGTTTTTAAGTCCAAGAATGCAGAAGGGGAGAAAGAAGAAAACCCACAGCCTCACAACACAGCAGGCTGAGGAAGAGGGAGTTCCTACACCCACCTGTAGCTGCTCCAGCCAAAATCCATCCCCAGATCATAAAGGAAGCAAAGCCTCCTTGCACCCAAACCCCCAGAAGCTGCAAAGGTCTGTGCTGTACCCACAGGGCAGCACTGGCCATCAGAAACCAGACCCTGTTACAGCTTTGCAGCCTGGGCAAGTGTCTCCAGCTCTCCACACCCTACCTGTGAGGTGCATCCTACTGCTTTGTAAAGTTGTCGATAACAAGGTAAGGTAGAAATGCTGTGAAGCAAGCAATGTTAGAAATTAGACTCTGCATGCTGGTTAGATTCAATTCAGTTTAAACAAAAGTTCCTAAATTCTGATAAACACACATTAAAAAGCACGCTTCCAAGTTTACTTTCCCATGAGTTGTTTTCGTTTATACTTATTTAAAATAAAGCAAATACCTGGAAACTTTGAGAGGAATTTACCCCGAAACATTTCTGCCTGTGCCCAGGAGTCAGGTGAGATCAGATGTGCAGGAAAGCAGCAGTAGTGCCCGTGGGTTTGAAACACACACAGCATGGCTCGGGAGCCAGCTGCTTTGTGGAGCCACGTGCTCAGGAATGAAAGACATCCTTCCCAAGGAGCTTAGCTCCAGTGGCATTGCTCGCTTCGCAGCACCCTCCTCGCTTTCCTAATGTGTAGGCTCTTCTCCTGTGCTGGAAAGGAGCACCGACTACCACGGTGAAAGAATTAGTTTAGCAGGGAAAGCCAAGGGCTCAGCAGCTGTTGCTGCCAGCAGGTGATAGAAGGGATGTACAAAACGTGGGCCCAGCCATGAATGGGCTGAGGTACCAACAGTTGTGAGCCTCTCAGGCAGGTCTGGGCTGCCCTGATGCTGCGTGGCCATCAGCTGAAGCCATTGCATTGATTTTCACAGCAGATTTACCAGGCTCTGAGGGATGAACGCTGCTCTTGGCTTTCATGCAGCTGGTGGCTTTTTTCTGCATTTGGAGCAAAAGAAACCTACCTTCCTTTTACAGACAGACACAATAGGGAAGGAGAAAAAATAACAAGATATTGTGCACAGAAGCAAGCTGTTACCGTGTATAGCAATGCCATTTCTCCTTCTGTTACTACAAACACCTCCTGCCCTGAAACAGCAGGGGACAGGGCACAGAACCCCAGCAGGCTGGTAGCAGCTGGGTGGTGCCACAGAGCAGCACACAGGCACCAAAAACAGGAACAAAGGGCTAAGGACACAGCTTCAGAAGTGGGAGAGGAGGCCACCAAGCATCCCAGACAGAGCACTTCAGAGCATCCCTCTGGGTTATCAGACACCAGGTAGCCTTCCCACGGAGCTGCAGGAGGGCACATCAGCCCTGCTTCCAGGTCAGTCACTAACAGGAGACACACCAACACAGATCCTGGTGTCAGACCCAGCACCATTAGGAAATCCATGCTGGTTGGCTCCACATTGTGCATTTCTGTGCAGCCTGGAGCCATGCAGCACAGCAGCTCAGGCACTGTGGGGGTACCTGGTGTCTGCAGTCAGTGTTCAGGGCACACCTCCCCTCCGTCACGCGAGGATCTCTTGGGACGATCAGAAGACGCTGGCTCCTTGGCACACCACCACAGGACTCAGGGCTTCAGCTGTCCCTAGGGAAAGGGCTTTTGTTCTGAGATACTCTGCCCTCTGGGAGGTCTTGTCCTAATCCCCTGGAGACAGATCAGTGCTTCTGGATGGAGGCATCTTCTAGACTAAAGCCTTGCAGAGGGGTGCAGTTTCCCCCCCATCCTCTTTTCTAAACCTCACTGATTACTTGCCACAGCCAGTCCCTCCTTCAGTCTTTATCTACACACACACTTACCCTTGATTATCCTTTCAGAGGGCAGTAAGCTCCACAGCCCCACTGCATGGATCATGATGTATTTTCCTTTACCTGCCTCAAATGTCCCCTTTCCACTCCATTTTTACATCCCCTTGGTTGTTCCTCTATTGCCAAATGAGAAAGAGCATTGGACCTTTCCCAGACTGGTCATTATGGCATGTATTTTACTGCTGTCCTTTCTCACTCAGATCCTTTCTCGGGCTGACAAGCCGTGGGGCAGCCACCAGACCAAGGTACCGGTATGGATTTCAGTCCATTCATTCCCTACCACAAGCCACCTGGCTACATACAGCACAGAATGAGCTAGAGCAGAGCTCCCTGGCACACTGGCGCCCTGCCTGTGTCCATTATGGTGAATTATGCTCAGGAGATGCAATATATGTTTTCCCCAGGCGAATCCATTACATCTATACAGGCCAGATCCACGTAGCTGGAGCTGCATTTACAGCTTCCATGAGGTGCTACGGACTGCGGGCTTCCACACCTCAAACTCATAAGCATGACTAAGAGAAGTTCTTAAAGAAAAGAGGGGTAAAATACAAGACAGACAAAAGAAAAGCAAGACCTTTTCCACCCCCCGGATGGGGAACTGCTCCCCTGGTCTGCCTAAGAAGCTGCCACCCCCAGCCCACACCGTGCATGAGCCACCCATGCAGGATGGATGCCCAGAAGAGCTCTGATCAATCCTTACCGGGAACAGCCAGCTCGCCCCCTCACCAGCCAGCCGCACACATTGCTTGCCCTTGCTGCCAAAGCTCCGAAGGATTCACTAGAGACCACACTAATCAATTTTTATTTCTAATTAAACCCATACCTGCAGGATGCTGGAGGAAGCACGGGCAGAAGGGACTGCCCTACATCGTGATCTTCTGGAAGGAGGCGGCGGGGGAGGATTTACACCATGTGGTTGGTCTTTGGGGTAAGCCAGAGATGAAAAAGGCAGCTCACCAGTCAGCCAAGACACCACTCCAGCACAGGCATGCTTCACCCTACAGCCAGGCTGGGGCAAGGGGTGACACCCTCCAGAACCCCAATTTCCCTCCAGAACCCCAATTTCCCTCCAGCAGTGAGGAAGGGAGGCACACAGGCAAAGCACAGCAAGCAAATCCCATCCTACAGCATCTTCGCTTGGAGCTTGCCAACATGGAGATCCTCCAACCGTCTGCCTCAACTGAAGTGTTGGGGAAAAATAAAGGAACCTGAGAAGTAAATATTGCTGACAGGGAACGAGAGCTGCAGCAGGCACACATCTGCTGCGCTGAAAGAAGGCTGGCGCGTGAGGTCTCCAAATTTCACACAAAAAAAAACAAAAGGGGGAGAGTGTAACTGGAGGGGTGGGAGAGCAGCAGGTCCAGACGTGCTCAGCCTGGCTGCCTGATGGTGCCAGGTACAAGAGCAACGACAGGAGTACATCAGAGCATGGCCAAGGCAGAGCTGAGCAGAGGGAACGCCACAGCCAGGCAGCAGGCTGGGCAGACCCCCTGATGCTTCCTCCTCTCCTCACACCTGAGCTGCAGTTGCATTTCTAAATGCTGGCTTAAGAATCTGAAAATTCTTATTTGGGCAAGGAAGCAGGGATGGTTGGTCCATTTTGGAGGATATAACAACTCAGTAATCAGCTTGGGAAAGTTAGATGCTATCAAGCAGCAATAAACAGTTCTAAAAGGCACCCTCACCATCTTTCTCTCATGAGATAAAGCCAGAAGTCTGTATTTCAACTCCTGTGCATTCCTTCTTGCATTCCTCCTGGCCTTCTACCTTATATTGCCTCATTTCTCCAAGCCCCAGCCTTGAAGCTCTTAGAGAGCAAGATGACCTCTTCTTCCTGGCCACAGCATCCTTCAAGGCTGTGGGAGACTAACTTAAGGGCTCAGCAGACAAGAAGCCATAAAAATGAGAAAGAACTCCCCACAAGAGGTCCATAAAGACCTCAAGGAAAACATTAAGGAAGTCACAGACTCCAGCATCTCCAGTGTTGAGAGCAAAAGTAGGTACATTTTCAAGTCCGTGGTGGACTGCCTGCCAAGTATTTGGCTAGGTGCACACACAGCAGTGACAGCATCTCCTTGCAGCTGGTCAGGCTGGCCAACAGATCGCTCACATCACAGCAGCCCTGGGCAGCAAGGGCTCGATCCACACAACAGGGACTGCTCTGCAGCAGCGTCTCTGGCAGTCACTGAGGTGAGAAGTGGTGCTGCACTTACCCAGATAAAGTGGCGTGGACGTGGATTACTGAAATACCCACAGGAAGGCTGGACCAAGGGGTACCAGCACACAGAATGGAGGAGCATCCTGATAGCTATTTGAAACTCCAAGCGAGGTGCCCTCACGCCCTGCAGTCCCCTAAAACCAGCTCAAAGCCGTTTCGAACCACCACCCCCTATTTCTGCACCGAAACCCGACCACCAGATGCGAGCAGCTGGCCGCAAACTCCCGCAATAGGGGAAAAAACTACCTTGGGAGGTTTTTTGGTGCTTAAATTGTGTTTCGCTCCCCACCAGAACACAAGCAAACAACCCTGAGAGCCGAACAAGCTGTTGCTAAGCTGCTTGCAAGGATTTGTTCCAAGCTTTGCGGGACAGCTCAGTGCTCAGGTGCGAGCGCCTCCTGGTCGCGTGTTCGCAATGCAGAGATCTGTGCTGCTGGAAGCTGCATCCACTGCAGAGGCAGCACTTGGGAGCAGTTTGGAGATGCTTTACTATTCTCTTTCTTCTTTTTTATTTTTTTTTGGTGGGGTTTCTGGTTTGCCTGAGACAGCCTATGCATACAGACACAGCGAAACGGCTGCTTCAAAAGGCTTCTTGCTGTAGTATTCAGGGTGGAGGTAAAGGGAGCTGGGGACCCGCAGAACAAACACACCTACCTGGCCTCATCCTTTCCCTAGGTTCAACTTCTGAGCACAAGCCCTTTTCCAGGGCTCCCAATTCCCACTGACAACCTATCTCCTCTAAGAGCACTTGGTCATTCTTCATCCAGATACCCCAGCTCTCTCATTTTTACCTGGAACAGTTTCTGGTCATACGCAAGGGGCACTGCCCCAGCTCCTCCGTTCCTCTCCTTTCCACGGCCTCTTCCTCTTCACCAGTGCTGGATTTTATCCCTCTTGTGTAAATAACTACAACACCCAAGCAAGAATCAACATCCCTGCAGGAATCCCATTGCTAGGGTCCCATTCCCTCCTCCCGAAGGCCGGGGAAGCACAGGGCATTTCCCCCTCAACGCTACAGCCCAAGGGGCAGCTGCAGTTTGTGAGCAGGGGTTGCACGCAGGGAGATATCCAGGAGCAAAGGCATTCCTGTGCGTGCAGCAGGATCAAACAGTTTCGCCTCTTGAGCTAGAAATTGCGGTGACAACCGTCACTGCTGCTGGAAAAGAGGATTTCAGGATCACTGCTGGAGAGCTGCCTGCGCCCACACAGGTAACGCAGGGCCCTCGCCAGCACTGCATCTTTGGAATAAAGCTGGCAGGAGACCCACGCTGCTCACAGAAATGCTTTAACATGAGCAAGCATCAGGGTTTGCACCCCGCCATCCAGCACTGAAAGGAAAGCAACAGGCTCCCAGATGACTTGATGGCCTGGGAAGAAAGAACGTGTTCAGCTCCACGGGGAATTTGCAGGACTGCAGCCCAAATAATGCAGGTTTTTAGATCTGAAACACTTCTGCCAGAAGACAAAACTAAAAGCCCCTTGTTCTGTGCCACAGACACTCATGTTCCAGAGGCTTTATTGAAGCAGAAACTCAGCCAGTGGTGCCTACAGGCTTCTGGATGCTCTCTCCTTCAGGAGCGTTGCTTCCCCTTCCCCACTTCAGCTTCACCCCAACCACAAGCTCTCAAAACTGAAATTGAGCCTATAACGCTAAGGCAGGGGAAATTCCCTAGAGAAAGGGGTTGCTAGCACTGGAAACAGCTGACAAAGCAGACAGGCTGTCCGAGCTAGTAGGAGGGGCTCATTTCAGCTCCTGGAGTAATTCCACATCATGGGGACTTCAGGGCAAGCTGGGGGAGAAGCTGGAGCAGCATTTACAGAAATGCCCAGGAAGCTTTAAACACAGAGGGAAAAAAGCCCAAAAGCCATATTCCTGGTCCTGCAGCTCAAACCCTTGCTTGCTCAGGCTGCCAGGCTGGGACAGGCTGAAGCAAGCAGAACACTGAGCTCCCACCTCTCTGGGAGGTGCAGCACAGCAGCTTGCAGGGAACTGGTCAACAGCAACAGACGCTCGCTGCTAAAAGCCACAAGGAACCAAGGACAGACCACCCCAGCAGCATCTTCACTGCTGCTCCTTCTGTCCACAGGGACAGGAGCATAGAGATAGAGGGACCCAGCATTGCTTTGCACGTTGTCATTGCCCTCCATTTAATCACAGTGCAGCCAATAAATTTGCTACTGATGGCAGCGAGATTGCCCATACATCAGGCACAGCAGACAAGGAGACAGTCTTTCACTCAAGTGACAGCCATCTTCCGTAAATGCAGGCGTCTGCAGGCAGGGATTTTAGCAGACACACCCACATGCGATGGAAAAAAACCTACTGATTCTTACTCCCAGCCATGCAGTACTTGGACAGCTTCAGGGAACCTGTCCTCGTGGAGCTCAGTTCCTGTTGGGGCAGGCATTTCTTCAATACCTCCCATTTTGTACCAGTGGCACGTAGCAGCTACTGCATCCTCCTGGGAACAAATGAGTTGACTTTTTTCCAAGGAAGGCATTTTTGTTGAGAAACATTTCCTCTCAAAAAGAACAAAAAGCAGAACTGCCTCTGCTTTCTATTTGGCAATTCAAAAAACATACTGAAAGCCAAGTTTCTCCCATGGAAATTAATATTAAAAGCACATTTTTTTGGTATCAACACACAACAGAACAGTGCATGAGTATGGCTAGCAGGAATCAGGATTAAATGTGTTCTTAACTAGACCGTTGGTGGGGTAAGATGGGAAATTGATCATTTACGCCATCACAAATAGCGCAAAGGAAATACTAAGATCTTCTATAGCAAATTGTTTCACTTTAAGAAAACAGTAATAGGAAAAAAAAACAACAGCCAAGCCAATAAGAAAATCACTACACTGCTCCCACAGCTTCATTTGGAAGGGAGTCCCAGGACTCCCAAAGAGGAGGGCAGGGAGGCACAGACAGCTTGGGTTTTAGTTTAAGTCATTGAAGTTCCAAGATTTGTCTCCACTTGATCGGTGCACAGCTAAGCAATACAGATGTACTTTACTTTCTCCTTTCAACCCTCCCACCCCACACACTAGTGAATACCATGGAGAAAACTGGAAGCCCTGATTCACGGTTGTGCGTAGAGTTTGGTCTTTGTACCCTTGACCTCGTGCACTTGTTGCTTTTCCCATGAAGTCATGGGTACATCTTCTTGAAGGTGTCTCAAGACGTCCTCGCACCTGTGCATTTCCACTGATGTTTTTATAACAGCTGACAGCACTGTGCCAACTTGAATGTGCCATGAGCGTATTCCCCTTTCCTTCAACAGGCCATTAACAAAGGGGTTGACCCATAGCAGACCCATGAGAGGTACCCCGGAGCCCAACAACAACTCACTCCACAGAGAGCCCAAGACACGTTCTCCTGCCACCAAAAAAGTTTCCTCCATCCCTCATTTCAATAATTTGCCTTCCCTAACTCTTCAAAGGAGGTAAACGAAATTAAAGCAAGAGCTCACGCTGGGGAAGAATGCTTCTGGTAATTTATAATCTCAGTTTTGTTGTTAGCGAATTTGCCAATATTTTATATATAACCTTATCTCAGCACCTCCACAGCAGAGCTTCATAAAAACACTGAAAGATAACAATCGTAAAATTTTGAAAACATAAATTACAGACCCATAATGGGAGGTTTAAGTCTCCTATTCACTTGGAAAAAAGAAGAGAAGCTGTAAATTAGAAGAAATACAAGCTCCAGAAGAAAACCTCTGCACTAGATTTCGCTTTATAAACCCAGAATAAATTTCCATTTTAGACAGGGGCAGATCTGTTTACTTATTTTCCTGAATAACATATGCCACACAATAGATCGATCTAGAGCCTGATCTATTATTTCTTCATGTGCCTTTCAAGGATGGCAAGGGGAACGTAATTAAAATTAACTCCAAGGCCAAGCTATAAAGCACCAACGTACCAATGCACTGGAAGCTGCACCACAGGCGCTTTGCCAAGAGCAGGGACAGCCACTTTACAACAGCTCCTGGCAACAAATACAAGGACCCATGGTCCTCGGCCTCATTCTGCTGAACCCTATTAGGAATCCACTTATCATCTCTACCTGGACCTCTAAAGCCAAGGGCTCCAAAGCCATCACTCCTTAGTTCACGTAGAAGTTAGCTGTCTTGAAACACAAACAGCCTTAAAGCAGAGGAATAGTTCAACCTGCCAATGAGTAGAAAGAAAAAGTCATTATTTCACAGTGATCAGAGGTGTCTGAGGTGCTTCAGAGAGCAGACAGAAAGGCACAATCCCTATAGACCTTACAATCCAATTAACTTAATTAACCATGTTATTTCCCTAGTTCCTGGTAACTCCTTAAATCAATGAACTAAGACTTAATGGTGAAGTACGTAACTAGGAGCTTTATTGATCATATCTGCACACAACACCAAGCAGACTCCCAAAGTCATGGCTTGGCATAAAACCTATACAAGATGCTTTGGTAGCAGACTATCACTTGATTTTCCCAAAGACAGGAAAGCAATCAGGATGTGAGGACTGAAATTTTAATAGCAGGAGAGTAAATAAGCATGAGCCTGGTGTTAATCTACACTGCAAGCAGCAAAATAATCATTACATTATTCTTCATTTTTAAATCTAAGTTTTGCTTTGTTCATCACCTCTCATTAAGAGGGCTCCTGGAGCATTCCATGAATTAATAAGGACCCACTGTTGCCTGTTCCTCCCACACCTCCTGCAGACACCTGAAGCCTGGCACCTGCAAGCAGCTCCTCAGCCAGGCAGGGAAGAGCAGAGGCCAGGCACCAGTCTGCAGAGAAGAAAAGCTGCAGGGAATTCACCTACAGGATAATTCAGACTTCACCATAACAAAAGCTCCCTAACAGCAGCCCCACTGCTCAGCACCATCCACCCCATCCATCACTGCCAGGTCTCCTCAGCAAGAGCACAGCATCTGAGACCAGCAGGACAGTGACATGATGCAGAGAAATCCACCTGAGAAGCAGGTACAGGGCGCGACAGAGGACAATATGCAAGGGACAGCAAGCAGGGAGGCACAGGCTTGGCACAGCCATGGACAACTCCCCCATGGCCAGTTCGAGAGCCCAGAACTGGGCAGAACTGCTTGTAGGGATAACGGAGAGAATAAATCACATCAAATGTATATAAACTGCAACGTAACCTGGAGCTGCGGGCCCATGGGGAAAGAGCAAAGGTGCAAAAGTGTGTTAGCAAACAGAAACAAACCCAAGTGCATCCCAATGTGAGGAAGAAATCAGTATGAACATCGCGTCCCTCCCAGCAGATAACACGCGCGTACAACAATTTCAGCTGCATTATTATTCCTTTTTTTTGTAACAAGGATATCGGGACTAATAATGAGCAGACACAATCTGAATTACACCACATATAAAAGCCAAAATGTTTTAACAAAACGTACTTCCCCTTCACCCATAAAAATGATCCTGCGCAGAACAGCGATCACACAGGGGGCAGAGCAATGGCAGGTGTGAGGGGCTCCTTCATGCCCCTTCCCCACCTCTCCCCCAAGATGATCCACCACCAGCTCCTCACGATGCTGAGAGGAGGCTGTTCCTTTTCCAATAGGTCAGTGACTCATCATGTTAACTCACTTCCCTCCGCTACAAATCAATCAGCTCCTGAAATTGGATTATTCTGGGTGATCGGGGTTTTAACATCTCTCTTGCAGGGAAAGCAGCCCCCAGGGGTCCCTGCCAGTGCTGGGTCACCACCTTGGGCCTGGAGGACAGACGTGCTCTTAGTGGGAAGCAGCCACCTCCTGGGAAAAGGACATCTTTCCACAAAGGAGCTTGTGACATTGAGCAAATCTTTATGTCCATCTCTGTCTGCAGAGAAATGGGCACAGCAGAGCTGCACAGCCCAGTACATGTGCCCGGCCATAATACAATCCAACAAACCACCTCCATTCTCTTACTTACCTGCATAAATGGGTTCTCCTGCTCATTCCCAAGTCGTTCTTCTGTTGATTTAATTTGCCTGAGGTTTGATGAGTCCAAGGCCGGGCCACCCCTCTGTACGCGGTGCCTCACGCACAGCTAACGGTGACTTTGGGCCTACTTCAGGCCTGTGGGAAGCAACGCTGCCCTGCAGCCACCTCACCTCAAGGGGAAACCTAAGCCCAAGGGGTGTCCCCACAGGACAATTTCATGTTTCTCTCTTTGAGCTGAAGGCTGGATTCCTGCAGGGAGCTCACAGCACAGGGCGACAAGAGACAAAACCACCCCTCCGCTGCCCCTCTGCGCCCCACAGAGGCCCAGCACCAGCGCCACGGCCCACAGTTAAACATCACGGTGGGATTTCGCAGAAGGGAAGAGAGGCACAGAAAAACAGCACCTGGAAGACCAAATGCTCACAAGGGTGGCCAGCAGCAAGGCAAGGAAGTGTGGTCAGGAATCTGCACCCTGCTGGGAAGCCCCTGGCTGCAGTCAGGGAAGCAGACGGGCAGCAGAGGACGGCGCTCCCTGGCCCAGAGCCACCTTTTCTCTTAATTATTTAGCTGCAGAAACTGGATCGCATTCATCACAGCATTGCCTGTCACCGAATTACTCCTGGGCAGCCCCAAAGCGCAGGGGCTGACAGGGACAGGGCAGTCGGAGCAGCACAGGGTTCACAGAGCTGGAGGCACAAGGGCACCGTGCTGCCTGGCCCCAGGCAAGGGGACATCACAGCCAGCAAGCCTTACCTGGCCCCAGGCCCTGGAGACCAGCGGTCACAGCCTGGTTTGATGAGTTTTGCTTTCCAGCCCCCAGCCCACTCATTAAGAAGCCCCCCTGTGAGCACAATGACAGTAAAGGACTACAAGAACACAAAGAATGTGCTAAAAAAAAGCCAATTACGGTGGCTATCCCAAATAGATCAACCCAGAAACCATCTCCATGCACAACCAAACACCCTAGGCAGCTGGCAGCAAGAGGGAAGCAAGATAAATACAATTTACACTGCAAGAAAGACAGATCAGCTTTGTGCTAGGTTTGAAGCACAGTCTCCAGTGGCTGGGCAAGCAGCATGAGTGGCAGGATGAGTCCTGAGGCTCCTCAGAGGCAGCTGGCCTGACAGTGCAGCGAGACTCATATGGCCCAAGCCGCATCTCTCCTGCATCAGATGGAGATAAGATACCTGGGATGGTTGCAGCACAAACCACTACTCTGCAGGGAACTTTGCACCCACTCAGAGTTTGAGTACTGCAGCTATGCTCTGCAATAGATTTGCAATACTGTGCCAGAATTGATGTTTTCTACATCATTTTGGTTGTTTTTCCAAGTATTTGGCACAGCTTCCATAACTCCAGGCATAAAGATACTGAGCGGAGAAACACAGCCATGAAGTTACGGTCAGTGACTGCACTTTGGTATCTGTTTTGAACAGAGCACCAGACCCTTTCTCAAGGCAGGCATTACATTGCCTGTGCTTTACAGACACAGACGGGGATGCGTGGAGCTCAGCAGACCAGGCTGCCTTTTGGAGTGGCACAGAGCTCCCCTGTCCCATTAGTTTCAGCTGGCAGAAAAATTCCCCCCTACCTGAGAAATCAAGCAGTAACTCTGTTCCAGGCCACGTGCTCTGCAGAGAGCAAAGCCAACCTTGGGTCCAGAGCCCTGCAGCCCAGTCCCCAGCCAAATCTGTTGAGGACCACAGCAGCTATTTAATGCAACAACAAGTCCGGATGGGATGTAAAGGGCACAGTAAGTAGGAGCATGGCCACAGCATTGACACCTCATACCATGAGACTGGCAGCCTGGCTGGACTTGGCTTTCCTTGGAAGGCACCAGGATGCAGCACACCAGCCTCCAACCCCACGTGGGGACGCAGCCCAAAGAGGTTATTTGCTGGCACCTCCCAACCCACCAAAAAGAAGTCTCCAGAACTTCTGGCTTCTGCGTGAATGAACAGTTTAAGCCTTCTCATTAGCCAAAAGCTGTTTGGAAGTGTTAAATAAATAAATAACTTGGTGTTCTAGCCTGTTCTTCTCATTCACTGTTCAGCAACTGGTAGTGATCTCTGCATTGCAGAGTTAAAGCTGCTCCTGACTTGCTGCTAAACAGCTCTGCCACTGGTCTTCTGCTCATTTTTCCTGGAACTGAGCATTAAGATTTGTTGCTCTCCACTCCCCATTCCCTCTAATCAAAAGAGAAAAACTTCCTTCATTTTCTTTTTTTTTTTTTTTTTTTTTTTAAAAGGAAAAAAGCTCATGCACTTCCCAAGGGAGAAGAGGACTGAGAGCACTGCAGCGCTGCTCCCAGCTTCACGCAGATCTACCTGCCCGCTCATCATGAGGAAGGGAGGTTCACAAGTTTTAGTATTTTCTTTTGTTGGGAGATGACCATGCCTCCTTACCTCAGGTGAAAATAAGCAGAAGAACATTTAATCTAGATATGAAAAAGATACTGTTCAGGATTAACACACAGCACCAAGGCAAGCTGCTACAAATATTTAGCTAAGTTTGCCCCACTCTGACAGCCCCAAATTTCCTTGAATCCCTCGTAGCCAAAAGCAGTTGATCTGGGCAAGCTGTTTTCATAAGTCAGCCCCACACCTGGAAAAGGCACAGAAGGGTCTGAATCTGCAGCATTAAAGCACATTGGTACCAAGAGAGAAGAGAGCAACTCAGCATCACTGATTTCTGTGAAACTGTCTCGCTGCCTGATGTTTACACTACCTTATTTTTCTGTTTATTTCTTCCCATTTTGTCTGTTGCTAAAGCTTCAAGGCCTCTGCTACAGGGGGGTGGAAATGATGAGCACCCCCCAAGTCTAAGCACTGATCCTGGGGTGACTGCCCCCATCACCAAAGCGGGACCACGCGCAAGACACAGGCACCCTGTGCTGCACTCTGTATGATGCCCTAAAATTTGCTCCACCAACAGATTATTTTTATTTTTTAAATGGAAGACAGGAGTCATAAAAAATTCCAAGGCCAACGTCAGCCTCATCCCACAGGGCCCAGTCCCAAGCTTGACGCCATCCTCATATCTTACAGCAGCTCCCCTTCTGGGCTGCGTGAAGCCACACTCGGGTGGCAGCCAGGAGCTTTATTTCTCTGCACAGATGAAGAGAAGTGTCACCAAGATAACTAGCACTGTCACACCTGCACCTGTAATCCAAATAAATATTCACAATAGCCTCCAACTCTTGCAACAACGCAGGAGCCAAGGTTAATACAACTGCCAAAACGAAAGCTCAGTGATGCCTTGCTCGCAGTGCAAATGAAGTTGTTAAACATAAAACACGCATTACTTCACAGACCAACACTTAACAACCTGAAGAGTTTAGAACTGCATTTATTTTGCAGCTTCAGCAAGAGGTTTCTACGTGTCAGATGGGAACAGTTTAACTGGCAGGGTCACTGACACCCCTCCTTAAACACACAGATAAGACATGGACCTAACCACATCCTGATGCACAGCGTTTCCTTGATCTCAGACAGCACACGGTAGCCCCTTCTCCTTAAATCCAGAGTGGTCTCCAGGCAAAATACCTGAAGCTGTCAGAGGAAAGTGTGTTTGAATGAGTTAATTTCCCAGAGGAAGGCTGCAATGCCAGCACTCAATGGAATCAGCAAATTTTGCTGGAGCCCAAAAAAACAATTCTGCCTCAAAAGTGGAAGCCAGTAATTACTAGGTGCCAAGTTCATCTAACATTAATGAGGGAGGAACGTTGGTAGCAGGGAAATCACCATAATTCTATAATTTATTTGTTTGGGTTATTTTATTTGAATTTCTGCATCTTCCAAACACAAATAAATATATGGGAGAAAAGAGGAAAGGTAATTCATGCCCTTGAATGGAAACAGGATAAAAAGCAAAGCAAATCACCTGCCCCCGAGATGTGCCATACATCTCCTTTTAACTTGAGCAATCTTCACCTCAGCACAACTCCAGAGCATCAGGGAACCTCTGGGCCAGCAGCTGCAAGCAGCCCAAGCTGGGAACGGTTTCAAACACCAGGGCCACTTCCTGGGAAAGGCCCATGTGCTTTTCCACTAAGCTTGGCACGAGCCCACAGCAACACCAACAGGCCTGGAGAACAACAGGCATGGCCTGAGTCCAGACAGACCTGGCAACTCCTCTCAGTCTGCGATGCTCCTGGTTCCCCCGAGTCACGGCTTCCATCAAGGGCTTCAGTTTCCTGAAAGGTTCCCCCACACCTCCCCTTCCAAAGGGAGAAGGTGCCAAACCTCTGCAGCTGATGCACTTGCTCAGCACTGAGCATCACCACTCAATGCTGCTAATAAAGCGACCCCTTTGCAAGGAGCCCGATGGAGCATAATGGCTTAAGGGACTGAGCAGGATGCACGATGCCCCTACAGTTTCATGGAGCTGAACTCTGCAAACAGGTTCGCATTCAGGTTGTAAGATCTAGCAGACCACTTAAAAATAAAATAAGCACACAAAAAAAATAATCTGTCTTTAACCAAATTCCAAAGGGGCTTTGAAATCGTTCTGTAAAACCCCAGCGGCTTCATCCCTACTCAGTTGTGCAGGACTTTTCAGTCAGAGCTGGGTTTTACAACTGCTGAAGTGCAGGATCAAAAGCAGCAGCGCGAATTCAGCACAGCGCGACGGTGCGACAGCCGGCGAGGAGGGAGCAGGCAAGCACAGAGCTCGGGTGCATTGCTCCCTCACTTGACGGGCACCAAATCCACATCAACATATTAATGAACGAAAAAGACCCCATCAAAGTCTAGCAGGATTTGCTCTGGCTGTCCCATCAGTTTGATGAATGAACGTTATCCCTTAAGCATTACCACCGCAGCAGCCTTCAAGCAATCCTAATTCCCCACCATACTTCACTCGAGGGTCAGAACCTCTCTTCTTACATTTTATTTAAAAGCAGTGTCCTGGATAATTAGTATTACCAAAAAACAGCAGTCCATAAATTCCCTGGCAGCGTGCATGCAGGTCCTCGTTTCTGACAGAGCTCGGATGCACGGTAAAAGCATCACAGGCAGGAACATGTTCATACATCGCATTCAGCACAGACCTAACAGCCCTTCAGCTGCACAACAGTCAAATTGCACGCTAAGTGACAGCCACGGAGCTGGATTTCTTCACTGAAAATTAAGTGCCTGCACAATAGATCATGTTATTGTAGGTTTGGACAAAAGGACTCCGCAGGGCAAGGTATTAAAGCTGAACAGACTCCGCCTGGCACTGAAGGATGGTTCTAAGACAACTTGATAAATTCAGAAACTCCTTTCTGAATGACTGAGTTACTTCTGATGTGGCAAGCACAAGAGCAAACACCTCATTTTAAGCAGCGGAGTATTCCGACTGATTTCAAATTACACACACCACAGTCTGCAAGATCAAAACGTTCATGGGTAAGTGAACAAAAGACGATTCACATGATTTTTACTGATAGTCTGCTTTAGTTATTCTACACATTACATGTGCATCTCGAACACCACGGAGTCGTGTGAAAGATCACCTCATTTTCTGCTAATCGTGCAGAAATGCACAATTTCTATCTTCATTTTTTTGGGACGCTTCTCCTTATGCCTGTGATTAAATAAAAATCTAAAAAAAATAAACCCCTCTCCAGCGATAATCAGTTTCACAGCCATGGAGCTAAACATCCCGGTACACTGCTCCGAGGACAGAGCACAAATCTGATGTTTAGAGCCCAGCTGTTATAAACCTCCCGGAGACAGATCGCTGTGATATTTTTACCTTCCGTTATAAAAAATTAAACAGCTCTGCCAAAACCATGAAATATCACCCCCCTCCTAAATTTTCCCCGGGGGCCCCCTCCTGCCAAACTGCACCCGCAGCGAGATGAGGCAGGTGAAAGAGAGCAATCTCTCAGCCCTTTTCACTCCGTCGCCTTCACCCCACAAATCAGCCCGCGCCGCCCAGGATCGCCCCTTCCCCATGCACCACGGGACACCTCTGCCCGTGGTGCCACGGCTGCACAGCAGCACGGTGCCCCTATATGCTCCTACAGCTGTTTCCAAGGTAACCAGCACAGAGCCATATACAAGGGAAAGGAGAAAACAGCAGCCATGCAGCCCTGCAATATTCCCACTTTTCGGAGCAGGTCGGAGTTGCCGCTTTGCCTGCCTCCCTCCCAGCTGCCCTATATGATTCATGCAGGGGGTGGGTAACTCGCTTCAGGTTTTGTAATCCCAGTACATCAGTCTTTCTTCAGGAAATATATATCTATTTTTAAAGGGTAAGGCATCATATTGGGGTTTTTAAGGTGCAAGTCAAATTTTCCGGTTCTACTGCAGAAAACCATCTGGGGGAGGCCAGAAAATTATATCAACAACCTAAATTTACACCCAAATCCCGTATTCCCTCCTGGTCAAAGTAGAAAAGTGCCTCAGGTTTAGCAGAGGGTGCCTGCCCACCTCCAAGCCCCGTGTTACAGGAGGCTATGCACCTAGGTAGCGCCCACATCCCTCAGCTAGGAGGGCCATCTCTCTGCAGCTTCCTCGCCCACTCAGATATGCCAAAATCCCCACAGATTTTCCCACCTGCCCACATTTGTGCGCTCTCCCAAAGCAGAAGTTAGCCTTTGCTAGTGAAAGCCTGGGAGCAGCAAGGATACGGTTCACATCTCACGGTCCTCACAAAGAGGAGAGCAGCAGAAGGGGAAAAGTCGGGATGGGGAGGGCCCTGGCACAGCCAGCAAGTCACCTCAAGAAGAAAAGACAGCTGTCAGGGAGCAAAAACCAGCACCAGATCTGGCTGCAGGGCTCTGTGAAGGCAGAGCTGCCTGGCTGTGTGCTCTGACCTCTGCTCCCATACCCAACAACAACCCCATGGTTACAGAGCCCGACAGAATCAGCCCCCCGAGCTGCGAGTAACAGGGCTGTGACCGAGACAGGCTGGAGGGAACACATTTTCCATCAAGAATTTCCGAGCCATTAACATTGATTTCTTTTTTCTTCCCCAACATTAATCAGAAGAGCAGCACATCCCATGCACACCCCTCATCTGATGAGGAACACAGATGTGTTAAAGAGCACAGCATTTCTGTACCCTGCTCAGGAGTCACCCTTTTTCCCCATGGAAAGGAAGTTTTAAGGCAAAACATGCATAAGAAAATCACCGTGGGTGGTGTTTTTAAATGGCAATCATCCTCCAGCACAGCTCACGTACATCTCGCATTTTCCTATGTGACTTACCATGGCTGACCTTTTGGATACCAACTGTGATTAATGAAGCTTCCAACCCAGCACTGAATGGCTGCAAATTGCAAGAGATGCTCAGCGCATTAACATTCAGTACCCAAAACGTCCCACTCTCCTCATCACAGATGTGCTCCCACTGAACACCAGGATGTTTGCTCTGGGAGTTTACGTGCTGCAGCCCTCAGGACACATCGATAGGACAGAGAACACGCATGGGGAGAAGCAAGCTCCCAGCTTAAATGCTGGAAACAAAGTTAACCACAGCTGCATAGGCACCAAGATGCCAATAAGGCAGACGTAAATTGTTTGGGATAAGGAGAAATTCTGACTTCCAGGTTGTCGTAGACTGTTTGGAGGTTGGTTTGGGAAATCTAAGCCCAGATGGAACCCTGCAGAGATGTCCTGGTGCTGTTAAATACAACACGATGAAAAACTGTCTCTGGAGCCCAGTTAAAGCCCATCCCGTGCCTGCTAACACGGTGCTACAAGAGCATTACTGAGTAACTTCTCCGTTACCCCAGCTGAGCTGCGTTCTGCAATACGAGCACGGGACTGGTTGCCTTGGGGAAAGAGGAGAGAAGTTCCCTGCAAACTCGGCACATCCTTTAGCAGACACACACCTCCTCCCCTACACAAGATTTACTCCACCAGAAAAAAACTGTGCTTAACTAAGCAGTAACGTGCAAGACAAACTGCTTGAGCCACCCAGAGAAATAAATGCAACACCACCAGGAAAAGCGCCCAATAAGCCCCTGAAGGGATGAGAGATGGAGACCAGTACACCAGGCACAGACTTGCTGCAGTGCTGGGATGAGGTCAGAGTGAGGGAGGATGAGGAGGAAATACTTTACATAGACCCAGTACGTACACATGAAGTCCCACGGAAGGTAACACAGTGAACCCCACTCGGATGGGCAGCCAGGGCTCTCTGCCCTAAGTGTTCTTTAGGGCCCCCAAAGCCACCCGTTGTCCAGCAGTGCAGGAGCATCCCCCTCAGCTGCAGCAGGGCAGCGTTACAAAGCACTGCACCACGCCAGGGCAGCACTCACACAGGCAGGTCTCGGCGTGGGGAACGGGATTGATTTTCCCTTACACAAGACAACACCTCCGATTTCTGGCAGCGCTGCCTCTTGGTGGGTGGAAGCCGTGGTCCCAGAGGGGCCAAACATCAGAAATAAATGGTGCTCTCCCAAGCAGCGGCATCAGAAACACGGAGCAGCTGAAGGACTGAGTCCTGGCGCCTCGCAAGGCACCTAGCAGCACGATTTCTCTCCTTGCTTACTAACCAACAGGAGCAGAGAATTCCCTGATTTGTGCATTACTCACACCAAATGGTGCAACGGGCTGCTGCCTCTGATATTTGGTAAGCCTGCTTGCCACAGCAGGCAGCCAGGGAAAGGATGCGAAGGAAAAAACTCAACTCGCTGTTAACCACTTGCAGCAAAGCAGCTGAGGTCAAAAAAACCCGAGGTTAATAAATCCCCCCTTGCTTCTGCCCATAGCAGCTCAGCTCCTGCACCTGAGCCTTATGAGCACACAACATCGGGGCACTTCATTCCCCAGGATAAACTTTCCCCACCGCTCCCACCCTGCCCACCTCCAAAGCCCGGAGCCGGTGCGCCGGGCTCCCTGACGCTGTGCCACCTCGTGGATGCCTTCTCCCGACTTCCAGGAGCTCGGGTCCGGCGTTAATTTAACATCACGCTCCTGAGCACGTAAACAAAATCATCCCCGCTCCCTGCGAGCGACAGCAAGCAGCACAATAGGAGCTGCTCCCGCATCGCATCCTCGGCGAGGCTGGCGAGCCCTTCCAGCCCCATTTTGGAGCCGGGGGCTGGGGAGAGATGCCGGCTGCTTTAGGAAGTTGGAGCTCCCAGCCCTCCGAGCACCCACCGGGGACGGGGCAGCCGGGTCCCCATCCTGCAGGTGGTGGGAGCAAGCCCAAGGTCTCACCCCCCCCACTCTCGGGGATGGAAGGACACCTTGGTGCAGCGAAGTTTAACGGCGATAAAAACACCCCCTCCGAAATAAAATTAAAAAAAAAAAGGATAACGGGGAGAAGCGCAGACGAGAGCATCCCCATCCATCCTCCTCCCCCCGGCCGCTCTCACCGTCCTCTTGCATCCGCTGCAGGCACAGGGCGAGGCTCTTCCTCCAGCCCGGCATGGCGCTGGGGCAGCGCTGCCGCCCCCCGGGGCACCGGGCACGGCTTGGGGGGAGCTGATAAACCCGGGGGGGGGCAGCGGGAGCGGCGCTGCCGAGCGCCGCCGGGTCCCGGCGCTTTATGGCCGGGCGGGGCGTGCGGCGGGGCTCGGGTCCGCCTCCCCTGTGCCCGCCCCAAGGCTGGGGGCGGGGAGGTGACCCCCCCTTAACCCCCCCACCCCTTCCTTATCCTTTTTACATCCCCCCCAGGATCGGTAAGGGGTCCTGAGGGGGATGCCCAGGGGGTCGTCTCCGCCTGCTGCAGCTGCCCCGGTACAGGTGCGCCCCGGGGGGGCCCCCCCGGTTTGTGCCGAACTTGGGGCTCCCGCAAGCGAAGTTGCCCAGAGGCCGGGCTGCCGCCCTACGGCTTCCTCATGGCTGCTTACAAGTCCGAGGGGGGGGCACTGAGAAGCATCTCTGGCATTTCGTAATGTTCCAGAGGTTTCGGTGCCGGTAGGCGAGCACAAAGGAGATGTTTATTGCATGTGCCAGGGGAGCCGGGGCTTTAATTTCCTGGGGGCAACATATCTCTGCGATGACTAGCAGCTTTTTTTTTTTTGTTCTTCATCAGGCCTTTTGTTATCTGGCTGGTAGGTCTCACTCCGCATCTCTGCCTCCCTTTGTGATAACATTATGTGCAGCGTCTGCTCTAACCCGAAACATTCGGGACCAAGTTCTCCCCGGGACAGCATGAGCTAATGCCCGTGTCAGAAGGCTGCCGACGTGGACCAGACACAGCCACTGCAATGCCAAAGGAATACGTCCATCCAGATACATCCGTATGGACTTCAGCTTCATTTCAGAGCAGTGTTTCTATCCTTACCTGAAGGAAAAGCTATTGTCACAGGGATGGGGGGCATGCTAAGCTGGGTGGCATGAGGCTGGAGGCCCCGTGAAGCCTGCAGAAAGCCCCAGTGCTTCACCCCAAAGGTGCTACGGGGAGAGCCTGCTTGAAATGACCTCCATCCTGCAGCTCTGTTTGTCCTACAAGCAAACCAGCTTCAGCAGAAAGGAGCTGGAAGCAGACACCTACCAAAGTCACTGACTTCAGGGGGCTCTGAGGAGATGAGGATCCTAACTGAGGTACTTGAGTCAAATACCTTTAGTTAGACCAGCTGAGCATTTTCTATTCCTCCCCTCACAGGTGCTTGAGAAGCAATATAAGAGCTGGACTGGAGAGGATCTGTTTTGAAGTTACTGTCAGTACTGTTCTCCCTGCGGGGTCAGGCTCAGATAACCATAACCCCATGAGGACAGCCCTCTTCCTTAAGCATAAGAGTTCCCAGTGCTGCAGACAGCAGTGCGCAATGGCTGAGCGCTGCTCAAGAGGTTCCCATCACAGCAGACCAAGACCGTACAAGCTCCTGCATTCCATATTTCTTACCAGGGCATTACCCATCAGTTTAAAGGACAGCAATTGGAGTGATGGCACCTGAAGGCTTATTCCTGCCAGCTGGCGCAATCACTTCTGAGAGATTTCCTGAGGAGCATCAGCAGCAGGAGCAGATAGCTCAGACTCTGTCTGTCTCCTACCAGCAGCACAGAAACAAGGAATCACATGAAAATTTACAGAAACAAAAGCATCTTTGCCCACAGTTGCCATTAGAGTAGAAAACCAAGTAGGGATTGGCTTCCCATTCAGCTGGAACTTCTTAAAAAGCTCCTTTTGTTAGATTAAATATGACACTTCCCCGCACCTTGCTCCTCAGGGGAGAACACAGCCCCCTACAAGTGGATTGCAAACGTACCTGGGGTACCTTTGGGACTAGCAACAGCTCACGGCTCTATGGCTGGATCCAAGCAGGGCACATCACACGAACTAACAGAAAGTCTGTGACACTTTCAAAATATTCCAGCTGACAACAAAAGTCAGAAGTCTGTTAGAGAAGAGGGAGGAGACGGCAGTTGTTCACAGCTAAAACCCAGCACAAGTGCTGCTGAGATGTCTGCCTGACTCAGCCCCCACAGGCCCACCACCTGCCCCTTCTGGGCCTGAGTTTCCTCAGCTGTAAGTTGTAATTGCTTGATGATATTCAGATTGTGTGTTAGAAAAGCATTCCCAGAAAAGTGAACGTTATTGATCTAACATTGCTCTCAGTAAAAGTAATGAGAGTCTGAGGAAAACATGGTATGTGAAGGGGCTTTTAAATGTAAGGTCAAATTGATACTTTTTGTGCCTAAAAACTCACCTGTTTTTACCATTTACACTGGTTGGTCTCATAAAAAACTCCCTCCCTTAATCTCTTTAGACCATCACGGTACAACGGTACTACTTTTAGAGAACATTTTAGTGCCACAGAAATAATTAAACCTAAAAACAGCAAGCACAGTGCTAGCTGAAAATATAGCCCAGGGCTTTTAACAATTGAATTTGTCACATACATTGTTGTAGAAAGACCCAAAGTTGGTACGGTGAGATTCTCTAAAGCACTCCACATTAGCCTAACTTCAGTACCCAAATGGGAAATTGTGCTGGAGAAACAAAAACATAGCTAAAAATATTGGTGATGCGTTCATAAGCACAGCCAATATCAAACATGCTATTTGGAGGGAAGGTCTTTTGGAAGGGTGTCATGCAGAGATATTTTGAACTGCAGAAAATCCATAGGAAACCTCGGAAGTGCCTGAGCAAAGGCTCAGGTCTGTCACCAAACACACAAACCAGGCTTTTCAAAGCAGCTGGATCTGCCACCACTGTGTCACACACTGTATGCACAGGGTGCTGAGCAGCCAGCTGTACCACACATTGGGTGAAAGGAGGCTCCCAAGCACGAGGTAAATCCTGTTTTCCTTCAAGGTTTTTTTGCATCCATCTTGTCCTTAATCTGTACCTCTCCAGATTTCTCCAGCAAATTCTCCCATCATGTGGTCCCTCACGTTGGAGGCCACTCTCTTCATTACCCCACAAGGAGAATAAGCTGACTGCATGCAACCAGGAAAATGAGTAAAATAAGACAGCTTTCACTACAAAACCCACAACAAGTGATTTACAGTGTCCCCTTTTACCATTTCCAAGTTAAGGAGGAGCTGCCACTTGGGATGCCCCTAGAAGTGGTGCTGCTGTCCTTCCATCATTTCCAGAAGTGCCTGGGTGAAGAGGTGCCAATAGTGAGGGGCTTCCCCCAAGGCCACCCTGTTTCACCACTGACCCAGAGGCATCACAAAGCCCCCTGGAGGAACAGAAAGAACACTTGAAGCACCTCTGGGATCAGCTGCTGCAAGCCCACCTGTGCAAGCTGGTGGCTCTGTCTCTTGTACTGACTTACTGCTATTGCCTGGCAGCATTCAATATTAAGATCGAGCTAGAAATTACTTTGACCTCTGTAATCTGGCACAGAGGAAATCTATTTAGATATCTAAACTAATCTTCTCCTTTCTTTCTCCCCCTCTTCTGCACTTAATTTATTAAGATACATTTTCTTTCTCTACCAAGGTCAGGCTTCGAATGCCAATGCAGTGCACCCTGTATCCTTGCAGCTGGGGGTGGGACAGGCAGGGGACCATGGACAGACAGCCTATTTCCATCCCACCGTGACAGGTAAGCAGCACAGCTACTCTAACAAAGAGCCAGTCTCTATTTCCACCTCCCAGGAACACAGAATGGGATGGGGGATACAAGGCATAAACGTCTGTCACAACACAGCGCTGGGAGGAGTTCATTTCCCTGATGACTGCTACAACACTCACCTGCACGCAGCAGTTCTGTAACCCACGGGCAGCAGCAAACACAATCAAGATCACGGAATTTAGAAATAATCCAGTCATGCTAGAAGGTTAAAGGCAGTTTTAAAATGGATTATCTTCATTTTGCTATCACCACCAGAGGCTGATCAATATCAAATTCACCTATTAATCCCACTTGGTTCTGTTATGCCTTCAACACAAGCAGTGCGAGCAGTTTATTCAGCTTGAAGTCTGCTTCTTGTTGGGGAGGTACACCTTCATACTACAGACTGCTGCAGAAGTGCTCATGTCCAACCAGGTTTTGAAGGCTGGAAGTAATCTGTCATTTCAACTTTTCTAGGCAATACTCATCCCTCTGAAAGGCTAAATATCTTTTAGAGAAGCAGAGAACATCTTTAGATTCCATTGACACAAGAATTGATCCCTTTTATGAGCACCAGAGCACAGCAGTGACTGTCTCCTCATGTTCCTGCACTCAGCAGTGCTCCTGTCCCAGAGGTGAGCTCGGAGATCAGCTCTGACGCTGGATCCTCACCTCCTTCCTTGGAAGTTACAGCACAAGCACAAAGGGGCTCAGACCAGTCCCTCACATCTTTTTGGCAAGAGGCCCGCAAAGAAAGCATTCAGGAGGCTCAGAAGCGGTGGAGCTGCCTGCCAGCAGCACTCCCAGTGGTGTGAGGTGCCTCTGCCTGGCTCTGCTCCTCCTGTGGCACCAGCAGGGCCCTCCCTCTGGGGCTGCGGCCTGTCTTCACTGGCCTGATGCAGAAGCCAAAGCTTTGGGCCTTGCCTCCCTCTGAGGGTTTTTTCAATGCTGTTCAGAGCAAATCACAAACACCAGACACCTTTTGTGCCAAGAACACTAGGACTGGATGCCCACATCGTGTTCCCAACCTAATGTTGCTGCTGAGGCCCTGTGTGGAGGCTCTCCATGTTTACCTCCCAGAGACATGAAAGCAGGGACGGGTGTGAGGGCCGTGCGGCACACAAAGCTCCCCCGCAGCTGCTGCACGTTGACTTCCCAGCTGCTGAGGCAGGTTTCAGAAACCCAATACACCGAGGTGACCGTGGGTGTTGTGTGTTATTCTCTGTAGCTTCCAACCCCAAGCAGTTTGGCACAGGGCCTGAAGTGCTAGCAGCTGATACAGTTACTTAACACTATTAATATTTGCTCACAGCTGGACAGCGTGAGAGACAACAGCCATTTGGTCCTATCCTGTGTGAAAACCTCCTTGGGATGGCCGGCTGACAGCTTTGTCTGGGTTACAGTGAAGTCATTGTGTGATCTGGACTGCTGTTGAGGAAGATTAGAGAGTTAAAAACAAGCCTGAACTCAGTCACAGCGGTCTAAGAGCCACTGAAGATGGTGTTGCTGAAAACATGTTCTTTCCCCTTTCAAAACTGCCTTTAGATTTGCCTCTTTCCCTTTTTTGCTCCTATTATTTTTTCCCTCGCACACACCATCTTTCCCCCTAGACACCACACACAGCATCACTAATAAATCACCCATTTGCACCACATCCAGATGCTCACCTTCATGGAGTCACATAATCCTCTCAAGCTAGAGCCGTGCTTATCACCATTTACCATCACAGAAATCCCCATCTCATCCCACCACCGTGCAAAGGTTTTCATTCCAGACATTTGCTTAGCAGCAAGTTCACAATTTGCCTCTGGCTACATAAAGTTTCATCTCTGCTCCTCACTGCAGAGGTGCCTCAGGGAGGTTTTACAAATCATTTCGGCACAAAAGTTATCAATCATGGGGTAGCCAGCCCTGCTCCACTGAGCACCCCAGGTACCAGGGACCTCAGCTGGGGAAAGCTTTCAGTTAGGACACGCTTAGTGTCTTAACACCCACAGAAGTACTACATAGCAGATGTACTTCTGTGCCATCTACTAAGCAGGACTTGCCCAGAACTTGATTTATAATTACACTGAAAGTGAAGGGAGGACAAGAACAACTGGGCCATTGCTCAGCACAGCCAAACTCAGGGCAGCAGCTGGCAGATTTGACTTTGACTTGTTTGGTCCTGCACCATCCAGACCCCACTAGCTAGGAGCTGTGCTAAATAAGCTTGAGGTGAGCTGCAGTTGTGCATCGGTGGCAGGTGTTTCTGGATGTGAGAACAGGCTTGGCCCCAGCTTTCATTCCTCTTACAATCTCATGCTCCTTCCTGAGTCTTCCTTAAATCAGAGCTGGCATTAAGCACTCACCTATCCCACCAGAAACCACTCCAAGCTACTGCAGTTGATACTAAGCAAGGAAACACCATCCATCCATCCATCTGTCAATAAGGAACATCCACATTTGCATCTCACAAAGACTACTTTCAATATTGCCACTAGATAAAATTCAATGTTCCTTTTTTTTTTTTTCTTGTCAGTGAACAGAAATATTTAGAAAAGTGAAGAGCATACAGAAAGCAATGCTACAGCTCCCTTAATGTATGTTAAGAATCCTTATACGACTGTCTTGCTTCCTCCTCCTCCTCATTGTGAGCCAGCTCCGGCTATCAGTAACACATTAATGACTGCAATCCATTTCAGAACAGGAAAGGAGGCAAGACAGTTGTAAATCATTGTGACTGGCTGTTAATCTTAGTGGAAGTACTCCATATTTCTGGGTACATTCAAAGGGAATGGAAAAAGACAATAATGTCCCTTTTTGTGTGTTGCCATAAATTTACGGGAAACAAAGCATCTACTAACTATTCTGGCTCATCGCATCAGGTTTAGGTCAGGCTGACAGCTGGACTTGATAATCTCGAAGGTCTTTTCCAACCTACATGACTCCGTGATTCTATGATCTCTCCCACGCTACCTAGCAAGGAAACAAGTACTTTGGGCATGAGAAAAAGCAAAGCCCCCTTCATCTCCAGGCAGCGTAGGCTCCCTCCTCTGGTGTTTTATGAAATACTGAAATTTACGCTTTGTACTGCTCCCTGGTATAGCTGAGGAGTTGCTTGGCACTTGTCAAGGCTTTAATAGAGCAATCATTGGACTTATGCCTGATGTAGTTATTCATTTTGAAATATTATTCTCATTCTCATTCTACTTGTCTATATTTGACTAATGGCAACAGTGCCACACACATTTCCATGCCCTCTATGTACAGAAACTCAGTATTTCTTTTCTCAATTATTTCTAAAATAACATCTATAATCACTGAGCTCTCTTTTGTGACACATATAGCAACACTTCAGTGCCTTCTGGGCTTCTATTTTAGGTAACCTTTGTATCAGGAGGGGTGTGTATGTGTGCACGCACGCCTCAGTGCCCCTCCAAAGGGAACAGCCCTTTTGGAGAATTCCTTACCTACATGCTTTTATCCCCAGCAAGGCCACTGGCAGCTCTGTATTTGACAGGGCTGCTCTGCTCAGGCTACTTACCATACAAGCACTTGTCCAACTTTTATGTCAGAGCTGGCTAAAGCAGAAGCCAAAACTTGAGTCCCGCTAACCCACAGGGAATTGGAACTGACAACCTGAAATCCAAGGCCAGCCCCTCTTGCAGGTCTGGGTTCTCCCCTTGTCCTGTTCCTCACACTACTTTTCATGTATGAGACTGGAAGGATGGGGAGAGGAAGCCAATTTATCCCTCAAATGCTGGCGAGATGACAGGGAACCGCAGGGGGGAGATGATTATTTATGTAAGGTAACCTCTGCTAAGTGCTGATAGCACCGCGGAGATGAGCTACGTGGCTGTAACAACAGTCTCCTACTGCCATCTACTGTGTTGAGACATCCAGCTAGCAGCACAAGGGACTCACCTCTGTGACATTGCTGTGCCATCCACAGCTGTGCCTTTCTTCCCTAGACACAGACCTCTTTTCCTGCCCTTTGAGCATCTCCTCAAACTTGTGTGATGCTCAACTACTTTGAGCAGACAGACAACATGCCTCTTCCACCTCATGATTTTGGGGCTAACTCGGGGGATGACTGATGGTGAAAACACACTTTATTTTCAACAGCTTTATCTGCAATAAAAAGGAATCCAAACTAGAATGGATCGAGGTTTTTAGCCACAGTTGAAAAAAAAGTCCTACAATTTTAGGATATCTAACAGCAGCTTTTCACCATGAGGATATCAGAGAAGGAATACTTAAAAAGAAAAAAATGCTTTGTTTGTATAAATAAAAAACTCACAGCTGTCACTTAGCCATCTAGGCAGACATATGGTGGATGACTGCTAGGTAACCAACACACATATGCTAGGGAAACTCCATACCCAGTTATGCTGATTTAACTCTCTCCAAAGCATCAAGGTAAGAGTGATCATATGCCAGAGAAGTATATGATCGTATGTTCAAAATATGTTGATTTGATCATTCCTGTGCAGCAGAAAATCACACGCAGAGCCAGTCTGCTCAGTTTTGCCAGCCCATCTCCAGCTCGGCATCAAGAGCTAGACCCTCCATACCCACAAAGGAGGCAGAAGGGGAATCTCCATGTCTGCATCTCAAAGTATAATTCGAGGATCATCAATAATAAACAGGACAAAGATTTGCTTTCTACTCATTTTAAAACAAGCGCACGCTTTGGCTTTTCTAGCCTGAGAAGACAAATGAGAAACCTCAGGCTAGTTTTCTGTGGTTTTAAGGAAAAAACCATGCTGCTTTGCTCTGAGCTGAAATCTCACTTGGTACACACTTCAGTGACAACACTCAGTATGTGTTTAAAAAGCACCAACAGCAATTCAGTGATATTGTGCTAGGACTAGTAAATATCAGTTATCCCCCCACCCTCCAAAGTAGTCTAACAATGTGCTACAGGACCCAGGTTCCTGCCACCACGTCAGGAAACCTGAATTTGCTGCTGTGAGCCTGCTGGTTTAAAATAACTCAACTCAAACCATGCCTATAAACAGAATCATTTCACAGGCAGTGAGGGTGATATAAACATGGCTCACATCATCACCCTGACACGAAATGAACATAAATAACAAGGTTTCAGCTCAGAGCTAGAAAGCAGCCACTTCAGAAAGTCACAGCTGCAATGAGCATCTGCCCATTTACCTGGCACAATCAATAGCCCAGTGATTTCTTTAAAAGCAGAAAAACAAAGCATGAAGTGGGTACATAAGCTTCAAGGTTTCTGACTATTATGCTCTAATAGCTGCCTTTTAATAGACATGTAACTTCATCACTGTAGAAGGATGGATTTGCTAGGCCAGGTTCAGACTAAAGGCACAGCTGTACACAGAGCAAGCATGAAGTCACCACCAGCATCCTCATGTAGATGGGAACAGTGCCTTCACAGGGCAGATTTCAAGGAGAAAACACACTTTCAGGGAGAAAAAAAATACATTGTGGTTTTGTCGTTTTAAATAACTTGTCAAATGTTTTTAGGTAGATCCTGAGGCTGTGTAGAAGAAGGATCATTGAGCCCGATCCCTTCCCATGAGGATCCATTCCTAGATCACAGCCTCCCCCTTCACTGCCACATTCCCTTCTTGCCTTACCTCCATCCTGCAATCTCTGCAGACAAAGAGCAAGGCTCTTCCTCCAGCCTGGCATCCCAGACCGAGAGAGAAAGAAACAAGCTCGCAGCCTCTCCAAAGGGATCACAGATGTGCAGCTGCAAGGGAAAACCCAGCTTCTTTATAGGGCTACACCTTAACAGAGAGGCAAGTTCGTCTGTGCTTGCAAAGAGAGGAAAACTTCGCTTCATGTGAAAGCCTGATTGGGAACCATCCAGGCTGCATCTTGCTGCAGGGATGGAGCCACTTCACATGTCCACGGCAGAAGAAACAGATGGTGAGAGAGGAGCGGACAGATGAACGGGTACATCTCAAGGAGCTGAGCAATTGCTTAAAGGGCAAGTTTGTCTTTTATGCCAGCTGCACAGAAACTACAGACATCAAAATATTCATAACGCAGTGTACACGTATTCCAGTAGGTTTGGTTTCTTTTCCAGGGGATGGAGGTATCCATCCTGCCAACTCCTAATGCAACTGATGAGCCAAACACTTTTCTTAGGAAATTCCTTGTTTCTTATATTTCCAGTTCAGAAAATGTAAGCATTTATATCTCTTGGTACAGGAAATACTGAGAAACATGTTTACCTTTGGAGCTAGTACTCAAATGTGTTATTACACACATTTTCAAAACTTGCTAAGATGCATATAAGAATTGTGGCCATCAGTAACAGTTTTCTAAATTAATTTCAGTTTTTATAACTATGTCCCTCCTACAGATTCTGCGGTAAAATGGCATTATGCCTACTTCTAATCTAAATTGTTGCATGCTCTTAAGGAATCCCTACTTTCTGTCTATATTTGAGAAAAATTACAATTTATACCCAAGTAGAGCAAAACAGACACTCCCCTTCTCATAACACTTGAAAAGAGAAGGAAGGAAGATGCTGTTGATGTTAGATGTGATTGAGTGCATTATAAAACTGTACATAAAATAACAGTTCCCTTAGAATAGGAAAATGCTACTTTAGATCTCATTTCAATTTAGCATTAACAAGTCAGATTTGTCTTCTGTGCCTATTTTGTAGCTTGCAAGTTAAAATAAGCTAGCACAAAAATAGGCTGGCATTGCAGCTTGTGACCCAAGAGGCAAAGAACTGGAGAGCAACATGCTTACCAGGAAGATGTTAGGGATACTGTTATGCACCATTTCTGGCTTTGACTTTCTACCCAGGATCACACACACAAAATAAAAATAAAAATAAAAATAAAGTATTTAATCAAAGGATTAAAATCCTTCTCCTAACCTGCACAGCTAATGACTTACCAAGTTATTTGAATATTAATAAAGATCTTAAAAAAAATAATAATAATAATAAAAATACCCATACTGCCCATCTAGACATTGACCAGGAAGGTAGTTTTCTTGTGGTTTGTGGGTTTTTTTTTGGTTCCCTCCCACCCTGTTTTGCTGCACTAATTCAACATTTTTGTAAATGCAATGCTAGAATACAAAAAAAGAATACAAAAACCTAGGATGTACTTCAGGTCTCTTTAGAGAGAACTCAGTAAAAGAAAAAAAGATGTGCTGCGACTTCATCTTGGGAAGAGAGGCAGTCTTTGCTGCGAAGGAAGGAAGCACTTGGGATCCCTCATGTTACAGGAATTAGTTTACAAATAGCTTTGCTTATGCCACGATCACTTCTGGTCTCACAAACTAAGTCTTCACCAAATTCAAACTGTATATTCTTGGTTGGCTAGAGAATTAAACTATGACGAGAAAAAAAAAAAAACTTACCCCATTTTAAGAAGGTGTTTGTTGACATAGCGCACGTTCCTTCATACGATAACTTCTGAGATGAAGAGCCTGGGGGAGAAAAAAAAAAAAAAGAAACAGGATTTCTCCATCTCAGAGAAACACTGTTAAGTGCCTTATGTCAAGTGGCTATGAAAGTATGTGAGGACGCAGTGCCCTAGCAGCAAGGCTTATCTCACAAATATCCAGCTGTTATTTGTCCAGAGTTCTATTTCATCTTAAGTAAAATGGGTTTTATCCTACCCTGGAGCTTTGATGTTCTTAGTATCTATGATAAGAGAAAGTCTCAGAACAGCAAATCTGCCAAACATCAATATAATTTGGTTTTGGGCTCCTATTTTGTCTGGTTTTGGACTGAGGGAGATGTAGGTAAAGTCCACATCCAAGCTTTCAACTGATTCATTTAGAGTTCATGCAACATCTCTCACTAATCTTACAAGATGCTGAAATGCCACTGTTTCATACAAAATCCCCTTAGAACAGTCTACTGTCATCCCCCGTCTTTCTCAAAAGTAATAAACAAGCTTTTCTGTTGATGCAGCTTTGTGGAAGTAAGCACAATTAGGCCTCATGCTAAAATGAGCAGCATACTAATGAGAAGCGCTGAATCAATTATTCCCCGGGAATTCAAGGCTATCAGCAGTCTTAGATCAGACATGGCATTTTTTTATAGCTTTCACAGACTCCCAACAAGAAAAAAGCATCACACAGCTACTCTGAATCTGTATTATACATCCAAAAATACATTCCCCGTCCCCGCCTTCCTCACCTCATTTCTTTAAGTTAAGCTGATGTTGCTTCACAACTTGGAAGTGTTCTTATTCCAGCTCCTCCTCTCTCATTTGCATTTTATTAATGCTTATGGGCTGGATTAAAGAAAATATCCCCACAACAGCCATCCACAAGTTAGAGTAGTATGTGTGAAAACTTGTCAGTTCTTAGCAAATACAGACTGCTGGACTGAGGTTGACAAAGAGCTCTGAAAGCAACCCATCGGGACACACATTGAGCTGAGCTGTGTGCCTGGGGCAGTAGGGCAGCACACAGAGAGGCTGTGCCTTTCTTCCTGCCCTCAGGTCTTGTGGATTGAGATTGCTAATTGTGATTGTTAATTGAGAAAGAATGAGAGCTAGAGATTCTCACTTCCAGTGTAGCAGCTTGGATAGATGCAGCATTTGAATCATTTTCCCTTTCAGTCAGAAAATATAAAGTGCTGAAGTACCCACACAGCTGCGTAGTATTACGTTCCTAAAACTGGTCATTCAGGGTTCCCATCCTACAGCCTCCACTACTAAGCTTAGGAAGTAGTCATTACACTCAACAAGCCAAGTTTACAAGAGATCAAGATTTCTTGACATGTTTTTACACCTGCAGTTACAAGGAGCGATACAGGACCAAGTCTGACTATCAGCTCTTCAGAAACACTTCACGTTATGAGAATCAAGATAAAAATACTCTTGAATTGCTCCTTGAAGTGCTCTACACCTACAACATCAGCAACCTAGAGGGGTGAGCAAGTGAGTCCTACCACTACAACAGAGTATGAGCAATGTGGAGAAGAATCAGTGTACTTCAGGGGGGGAATGTGCCCTCACACATACACCACCACCTCCACTCCCAGATAAAAGTTGGGAATTGTTAGGGCAGAAGCAGCCCTGTGTTGGGCTTGGGCTGTTTTTTGTTTTGTCACTAGGTGATGTTTGAACAGGCCACTTAACATATGATTTGTTGAAGTGAGATTTAATTAGAACAGCACAGATGTTTTCGTTCCTTTGTCCTACTTTTCAGTAATGCTCATGTCTCTTCTTCCACTGCAAATTAAAACAGCAAACCTTATGGCTCTATCATGACCTACACTTTTTCGTATCTTCTGTCTCCCATTGTTTCCTCTTTGGAAAAGCCAGAAGGAGGTCAGCTTCTCCAAGGCCACAAATTGCTTTTTTTCCAACTGCACCCTCACTGCTCCCCATACGGGTGTAACTTACTTAGCTACTGAGCATCTACATCAGTAATTTGCAATTCTGTGTGTATAAACTATACAAACATGGGCCTGCTCCAGCTTCCTGAAGACAAAAGCAACACATCCCCAAAAATCAAAAGAACCACATCTGACACTTCTATCAGCTGTCACACCATGAAGTAACAACATCGGAGCACCTTATATTTTTCTACTTTACTAAAGACAAGTGAAAGGCAGCTTCCTCTTGTAACTTTGGATAATCATGATCTTCTGAATCACTCTGAATTAAAACATATCAGCCAGCCCTTTTGCCCTCACAGAGAGGAGAAAACATTCAATAAGAGTAGAGGGAATGGCCTCACGTTGCACCAGGGGAGGTTTAGGTTGGAAATGAGGAGACATTTCTTCTCAGAAAGAGCAGTCAGATGTTGGGATGGGTTGCCCTGGGATGTGGTGGTGTCCCCATCCCTGGTGGTGTTTGAGGAAAGGTTGGACGTGGTGCTTGGGGACATGGTTTAGTGGGTGACACTGGTTTTAGTGTGGGACCCACGCTAGCAGAGGGCCAAGGACAGCCCCAGCGCCTCATCCCTAACGCTTCAACAAGGCAGCGGGCACAGGGCTAAAGCAGCCACATGTTGAAGGGCACGGCTGTCTGCAGCTCCAAGCAGAGCCTCGTGTTTCATCTTAGCACCACCCAAGGCAGAACAGAGGCGGTTTTGCTGTTAAAACCAAGCTGCGACCGAATTCCTCCCTTCTCAACCCCTCAAGCCTCTGCGCGGCCCCGACCTCCCCAACATGGCGGCGGGGAGGCGCCGCCCGCCCTGGCCGCGCTGTCGTAAGGGCGCCGCGCTTGGCGGCAGTGCCGTGAGGCGCGGCGGGGCTGCGCCGCCATGGACCGGAGGAAGAAGCCCCTGGACGTGGCCGCCTCCTCGGTGAGCGGGCGGGGGCGGCCGGGAGACGGCCCAGGGGAACCTGCGGCCTCTGAGGAGCCCGTCTCTGGGTGTTAAAGCTGTGTGCGAGCGGCTGGGTGCTCGCTGTGTGGTGCCGGCCCCGGGCCCTCTGCACCGCGGGCCTCGCAGGGCCTGGAGGCGCCTCACGGCCCCTCACAGCCCGGGGGGGCGATAACGGGGGCGGGGGGGACGTGGGCTCCGTCCCCGGCCTGCCCTGAGCTGGGGAAGGCTCGGTCAGGAGCCGGGGGGAGGTGAGGTGCTGGGCGCTGGGGACCTGGGGGTGCCCCGCCTGGTGCGGCCTCTGAGCCCAAGTTCTGTTTAAAACAATCAGTTGGGTGCTCGCGTAACTGTAGGAGGATGTTTTTTTTCACTGGAAATGCGCTTACTGCTTCGTATGGTAACTGCTGGGTGTGTGTAAGGTGTGTCTGCGTTGTTTGCTGACTTGTTTTTTTTGCTGCTGATGTAGCTGGTGGATCTCAAAGCAGAACTCTTCCGAAAGCAAGAGGAATTCAAGAAGGAAAAGCTGTTGAAAGATGCTGGCATCTTTGCAAAGCCCAAACCCCTTAATAAGGTAGAAAGTTTTTTCCATTGCTCTTTTTGTTATTCTTTCTCCTTAAACTAAAGCAGTTCATATGTATTGAAGTCTAAATACACAAGTATTCAGAGCTGTGTTACTATTCAAATGTTAAATCTTCATCACAAGAATGTTTAAATTTCTATCGGCTAATTTACAGATTATATTCTTGTGCAGAGCAGAAGACTCATGCTTATGTATATCTAAATCATTTCTTAATCTTCAATCCCTAGGGAGCTTTTGTAGTTACAGCAAAAGATGTTTGTTTGTTTGTTTGTTTTTTACTCCAGTAATTTGTGTGCTTCCACGAAGGATGGAAGATGAGAGACTCTTCCAGAATCACTGAACTTTGTCGATAAATTCTCTGTGCTCTTCTGTATAACAGTGTATAACAATGAACGCGCAGTTCTCTCATTTTTACTCTTTACTGCACATTTTCTATTCATTCTATGGTTTTCTAGTAGTAAAGTTGCCATACTTGAAGGATGTGAAGCATTCAGTGTTACTCTGTAAACAAGCAATCTGATTATTCTGTTATCTTTATGTTAGATATAAAACAGAAACAGTACATAGCTCTCTTACTAGTTAAGTAATCAGAAAGATTGCTCATATTAATTATTTTTCTGTAACACCCTTGATAGAGTTGGTTTTGTCTGATTTCTGAGTGACTTTGTTTGCTTCTCAGCCTGTCCTTCTGTGTAATTTAGGACAGACTTGCTGTATTGTACAGCACAGCAGGTGTAATCTCAACTTAAACATGATTAAGAGGTTATTTACCAGACCTTCATGACTGATTTGCACAGTTTGGTTTATGGAATTGAAATCTTTTTCAATCTTTCTTTGGTGTTTTATTTGTTGTTGCAAAATTGCACTCCCCAGAAACCAAGTATCTGGAGCAAACAAAACACAGGAGTTGCAAATCGAGCTGAGAAAGATGTTGAGCAGAAGGCAGAAGAGGATCAAACGTTAGATAAATCAAGGTAACTCTAAAGCTCTGTAAGAAAGGAATGCTTTGTAGAATTTGTTTTTCAATGTTTAGAAAAGCACAAAGAAGAAGTTACATGGATATTAGACCAACAGGGAAGACCAGTATCAATTCTATGCTCTTTACCAGGAATGTACAACCTGCACGGCAGCAGTCTGGTGCTCTAGAGATACCTGCCCTTACTTTATCGTAACTGTCTATGTCAGGTTACTGCTTTTGAGTGCCCTTTTTAGACGTAAAATCCAGGGCAGTGATGCACCAGAATTCATGTTATAAAGTGTATCTTGGACTTGACAGGAAATGGCTTGCTTTTTTTTTTTTTTTTTTTTTTTTTTTCACGATTTGACTGATAATCTAAATGGGTTAATTATGCAATAAAATACACAATGAAAATGTAATTTGTAACCCATTTGCTATTTTTCTCTAAGCATTTCCTAGCTCTTCAAAATTGTCTTCTATCGTTCCAGAAATCAGTTAAGGTTTTCTCCTCAGCTTCTAAAAAGTGTATCTCCATGTTATTCCTTCCCTTTTCCTTCCTTCCAAAACAGTTTTTCAGCGTCTAATTTCCAGTATTTATCTGACAGACTGTTGTAGCTTCATAGAGGTAGAATACTAGTGGCTTGATATTCCTGTCTACTTGATAAATTACACTAAAGGTTACCTCCATAATTTTATTGAGATTATTTTCAGGATAGATTCTGGAACTGGGTATCTGTGTATTTTCAGAAACTTCTGCTAAGGTTCAAAATAAAAAACAGGCATAGCTCAGCTTCTACTAAATACTTCTAGCGCTCTTGGCACTTCTCTGTCCCATTTACCTAAGGATGAATTGGTCATTTTGAGCTGTGTTTGGAATTGATGGGAATACAAGCATTTAGGGTATTTTTTTTTTCTTCTTCAGGAAGAAACTAGAAGAGAAGGCCAAGCTGTATGAGAAGATGGCAAAAGGCGACTTCCCAGGTGAACAAAGCTAATCTGAAATAATTATTTCTGTGACATAATGTAAATATTCATTTTGAAATTTAAATTGCTGAACTCATTTTATAAAAACTAAACAATATATGTAATAGAGAGATACAGATATAAATTTGTTTCAAAAGTATTGGTTGGCCTTTCTGGCTATCTAGTGATTTACAGCAGCTACGCTGAATTCACTGCTTACATGGGAAACTTTTTGGATCTGTTATACAGAGTGATTAACAAGGGTTGTTCTGCTATGAAAGAGGGAAAAAATACAGGTAGCAGAGAATATAAAATTGCTTTTTGGAGGGCAGTCTGTCCTAGTAAATCACCTTGAGCTTGTTTCAGTCTGTCAGTCATTAAAGGGGTGGACATACTCTGTTTTTTCAATACAGAATCTTAGAAAAACAAAATTAATTTATTCTCCATTATGCAGTCTTTGCATTTCATTGCTGATTTTCTATCTTTCATTCTAATTCTTGGACTTCATGAAGAGCAGAGGAGCAGTAGGGGAGTCTGGCTGGTTCTTGTATGAACGTTAGTCATGCAGCTAATAGGGTTAGAGAATTATAATCTGTCCCTTTCTTTTTCACACATGCAATCCCTTGCAAGAAGTAATTATGAAAATAGAATCAAAATCTTATTGCAATTAATCTCTCATGTTTTCTTTACTAGTATCCATCTTTCCCAAATGTGATCTCACCACTTTTCTCCACTTTTTAAAAGTACACTAGTGACCGCTTGCTGCCAGCACGCTAAATTCTGAGCGTCAAATAAGTATTTGAACTGTTGTGTTACAAACCCTGGACTTCTGAAATAACTAATGAGCAGAGGATATTTTAGTGCAAAGACTGCAACCTTCTTTGTAATCTACAGGAACAATTAATTGCTTTAGAAAAAGCCTGAAAGCTATATTCAGAAATAGAGGAGCCAGTTTATAGCTCCAAGTTTGTTTGGCCCCAAATGAGATTTAAGTATTCCCCAGAAGTACGGTCAGGGGCATTGCTGTCAGCTGAGAAGTTGATTGCAACTATTACGTATTGATTTTGTGTTCAGTTCTGTTCTTTTCATGGCTGTTCTCTAAGAATCGATTTTCTGTCTTAGATGAAGAAACTGAAGATTTGTACCTAGTGGATTTCACTCAGAAGATCATAGACAAACAGCGAGAAGTACAGGAACTGTACCAGAACGAAGCTGCTAAAAAGACTTTAGAAAAAGAGGCAGATGAGGAGGAAACTGAACCAGAAATGGAAATACCACCACCAGAGGACCCAGACGAAGAATGGTTGGTACTACTGAGTGGGGTGATGCATGGGAAAATAACTCTGTTCCCCAGAATATCTGGAGTGGCACTTTTTTTTTTTTTTTTTTTTTTTTTGGTTAATGTTACACATTGAGAAGAGGTGGTAATGTTCTTTTATTTCATGTCTCGTTAAAAGACAATCCTTAGTGTTATTTTCCATATAGGTAACACTGCAATAGAATCCTCCTACAAGATTTTGCGAAGTATCAGCCAGGGAAATGTACTATAAATGAGACACATTGCAATATCCTCTCATTTTCTTGCATAGTTTATGGGAATTCTGATTGCAGTATTGATAGGATTTTATGGTGTCTTGTGTGGAAGTCTACTTCAGCAAAATGGTTTTTTGTTACATCTGTCTTCTCTAGTTGTGTGGGATTTACAAAATGAGCACTCATTTTTGTTGTGTAACCTCCTCGTAAGAGGGAAACTTTGACTGGGGGGAAAAACACATGATTTTACAGCATTTCTTCCACTGTTTTACTACAAAATTGCAAATAGCCTGCAGCAATTTTCTGTGACATTTCAATAACTAGTTTTTCAACCAAGATATTAGGATTAATTATGAAACCAGTCTGACTAAACATTTTTTAGCCAGATTGTGAAAAATGCTTATGGAACGGAGATTTTAATTCTGGTAATCAGTTTAAAACAGCAATTAGCAAAATGAAAAAGAGCACACCAGTTTTCCAGTTTATTAGGCCACGATAAGATTAGCAATGTAATTTTTCAGAATAAATTGGGAAAATGAATCCAGGCAAGGGACCAGAAAATTGCTAGGCTGGAAAGGCAGATATACCTATTACTGGTATCATACTGAAATTCAAGATGAAACTAGCAGTGATCCAATGATGGGCTCAAACTACTTTGTGCTCTCATCACAGTAAGTTTCGGAAACTTAAACCAATAAATTTTACTGTTCATATTGTGCTTTTCTGTCATTGCCTACGTCTCAGTTAAACGACATACATTATTAATACATCATTCATCTCAATGAGGCCATTTCCTAATGAAGATATTTGGGTGCTGGCATAATTAATGCAAATTAGCCTGCAGCTATATCTTCACTATAGAGAATGCAAGTAATTTTTGTTGTTTTTTTCGGATGTTACATTATAATAAAAAGGGGCACTGAGTATATACTAAGCTCTGGATATCCATAGAAATTATGTAAAAGAGCTAAATAACTAAAAGCACAGATCTTTAAAAGTTTGTTTGGGAATTAGATTGCCAATCATACATTTTCAGCTGTAATGTTAAGTCTTTAAATTGGGATAATAGAGGCTGTTTGATGCCAGAGAACTTTCTAGAATTATTGGACAATAAGTACAGCTCTCTATCAGCTTTTTTGACAACTGTAAATTAAGTGTTCAGGACTATAAAAAATTGTATAAGAAGCCCAATATGTGCTTCAAAGGAACACTTTGAATTTTAGTCAGCTTTTGTTGTGCAAGCTGAATGAATGCTATCAGCCTATTCTAAATGAGCTTTGGACTGATAATTGAAGTATATTGTAGCAATTTCGTATCTGCAAGAAGTCAATGCTGCATCATTATTTTCACCCTAGGAAGCAAGTACTGGAATCGTTTTTATTTTGGTGTGAAAATTGATATAGTAACTTTTGAACGTTTCTTTACACCACCTTAATATCAAGGCAAACAGCTGGCCCAAAGTGGGGTTGAGTAAATACCTGTGATAAAACTGTTTTATGCCCTGTTCAGAATGTAGCCTTGGGAGTCTGCTAATTGAAAGCTGGAAGGAACTGTCATACATGGAGAGACTGAGAGATGATGAATACTTTTTGGAAAGTGTCACTGCTTCTGTCTTCTGGTAAAGAATTCTGTAAGTCTGAAAATAAAAGTTCCATGTGAAAATTCCTTTTCTTTCATTACAGGGTTGATTATGTCGATTTCTTAGGCCGATCTAGACGCTGTATGAAGAAGGATTTGCCAAGTCTTCTTAAAATGGATCAAGAGCTTCAGGGGAAAAGGTTTGGTTTCTTTCATGGAATTACATGTTCCTTGCACTATTTAACGTCGTTATTTTTAATGAGAAGGAAGAGAGGTTTATGTTTTGTTATCCCAATCCAGAATCACTGAAGCTACTTCTTTCTCTGTGTTTACTTTAGGCCAGCTTCTACTGATTACTACATTGTGCCATAAGAAATAGCCAGAGTAGTTACAGTGAAATTGTGCATGACAGTGGTTTTATCGAATTTTCTATTATAAATTTATACAGTATTCCAAGGCTTCTGTTTATTTCACCGTGGCAGCTGGCAGTTGGAATATGTGGCAGGTGTACTGTTTTTAAATTCCAAGAGAACAGAGGCTACGGATATGAAATAAAAGCATAAATGAAATTTTTAATAAACTACCAAGGCACAATATTTGATGGAAATGCTGACTAAATCTAAGACCTCACTTACAGACTACAGCTTGTAGAGAGGAGTTTTAATAAACTGATTTAGCAATCTCTTGGATATCTGATGCATCTTTTAAAACTGGTCTTTTTATACAAAGTGTATTTTATACCTTCCAGAAAATGCCAGAGAAGTGACTCTTGGTTCTCCTTAATCTGGAAACTGTTCATAATCTTTTAGCAAAACCAACAGCATCATGATATTCGAAGTGAATTTGTTATATCCCCATTTGTTTGTTTTTTCTCTTCTGTTACTTAGGTGTTTAACAGCTTTTCTGTTAAAATTATTATGGCAGCACTGAAAATTGTTTTCAGAAAATAATCTAAAGGTACCTTAATGGAGCCTTTACTGTTGCTGAAGTGAAAATTCTTTTATGCTGGCAACTTATTAGTGTTTTCTCTCTATTTTAAAAGTAAGATGGAGAATATGGGTGCTTTGAAATTGCAGTCTCTGGATTTATATTAATGACAGTCTGTCAGCAAAACCTGCTTTAGTTAAAAAATAAAAAAAAATCCTGCTGCTTCCCTTGAGAAAAAAAAATGTTTCCTACATTGGGTACCAAAGGCCATGGACTTCTGGGGTAAATGGCTAGCTTATTGCTCCTTCAAATACCACTCATTTTCTTATGTTAAATCTGAAATATTGCTATATGTGGTTGCTAGCATCCCAACAGATGCAAAAAAAAAAAAGTGAACGTGTCATTTCTCGTTCTGCACTTTGGTAAAGATTTCATAACACCTCCAGGAAAGGATACAATTTGTTTAAGTATCTTACTAAAATGTTCTACTAGTACCTTCTTTTAGAAGTGGTTTAATGTTTGTCTTTACCTTGTAACGTATTCATCAGTGTTGCATCTCTAGGTGATGCCTACAGTGATCTGTTTTGTAAAAACTGCAATAGAGGATTAGACACAATCATGATTTCATCGTTTGATGCTATAGAGCCAATAACTTCTGCCCTATAATAATCCCTAACTTTTTTTTTTTCATTAGACTAGACCCTGATGGGAATACTCTGTTATCTGAAGATATGAAGAGAGAACTTCAGAGGCAGCAGTGGGAAAAAGAAGAAGAAGAAGCCCTCAGAAAACCCATGGGGCCCATACATTATGAGGACATCAGAGAAAATGGTATACTTCCATATTTTATATCATTTATCTTCATGTAGATACCGGTTTTAGAGGAAGCAAAGGAAAGTTGGTTTTTGTTGCCTGTATTGCCAACTTTAGGTATGTGTTAAATCACGTTTGCAATAACTATTCAAACTATCAGGACATTCATCTACATTTATCTTTCATCAAATTGCACTTTTCTCAAATCAAATTTGAAAAATACATCACATCACCCAGTTTTCTCCTTTAGGATACTTCACTTCATGTATCATCTAAACAAGCCTGTTATAGCCATAAAAATAGTGTGGTGTATGTTGCAATTCAATGCCTGAAAGCAGGGCATGTGGTGCTTGTAGTTACTGTTGATTGTAAACTGAGTGTAACTTGAACTTCATGAACTTTTTCTTTTCAGAGGCCAGGCAGCTTGGTGTTGGTTACTTTGCCTTTTCCCGTGACCAAGAGCTTAGACATAAACAACGGGCAACACTGGACATGCTGAGAGAGCAGGTATGAGTTTAAAAAGCAAATTGCAGTGTAAAAGCATCATAATTTCAGTAGTCACTATCTTTGGTTTGTTGTGTAAGCCTTACACTCAGTGATGCCTGCATCTAACTCCAAAAAAAAAAAAATTGCCCTCTTTTTCCCTTTTGAATCATGGTACCTGATGATCGCTTTTGTTGTTTAGCGAAGGAGGACATGTAGTTGATTATACTAACACAGGAAGATTAATTCATGTTTTTTCTTTACTGTTTAGACACTTGATCAAAGAACTAAACGTGAACAGATAAAAGAAAAAAGAAAGGCAGCTCTAGAAGCCAGGCTGTCTAAACTTCGAGCACGGAAGGTTAAGAAATTAAGGGAAGATGGGTTAGAGGAAGAGGCAGCAAAACTGGAGAACGGAGGTATGATTAGTTGCCTTTTTTTAGTTGCTATTTCATCTTGTATCAGTGAGTGGGCAGGCATCCTCTAATTGATGTAGGCTTGGGCATTTAATATATTGCTATTACATATTTTATTTATACAAATAGTATAAATTAAAATAGCAGGAGTTCATATAACTAAGTGTAGATATAAAATCGTGCCAGAGAGAGCTTAATAATGCTGGAAGAAATGTCATGCATAGATGTAGTCCTTCTTGGATTCATGTCTGACAGCAGGAATTGTGCGAGTTGAGCTGCTGAAATTGTACTGGCTGGTTTTTAAGATGAGCAAGATAAAAATATTAGCAAGTTGGTTTTGATATCGTATAATATACGCTCTTACAGTTTTGGTGCAGTCTGTAAATTGGACATACAACTGGCTTTTAGGATTTGGGATGATGAATTTGAGTTCTCTGTGCTGTCTCCTGTCTGACACTACTAGATACTTATATTGTCTATCTCCCACTGTAAATTGTAGCTGATATTTAACTTGTCAGAATTCTAAGCAAGCGATTAACTGTGAAGTGTTCTGGAAATGACGAAGAGCAGTGTGCCACTAACTGTTACTATTGTTCAGAAGAAGAATGTAAATTGTTTTCTCCAGGATTACCGAAGTGGAGATGCGTGCTAATGTTCTTATTTTTAACAATTTTCTAGTTTCAGTTTAATACTCAGCACATTCATTTTTGGGTTCTTAGGCAACAGATTTTTCAGCAGTTTCTTTGATACAACTAGAAAACCAATGAAATGTCTCTTGGTAGATGGGTTTCCTGATTATCTGGATTATCCCTTATCTTTTCTGAATTAATATGAATTAATTAAAAAAAAAAATCCCTATTCAGATGCATTTCATTGTTGAATGAAACTAGGTAACTACTATAAGCTTTATTATTGCAAATAACTACTGCTACTTACTCTTCCTATGAAATTCATATAGGAGATTTTAGACTGTTACTAACAAAAACTTGCTCTTTCTGCAAAGTAGAGATGAAAGATGCTACTGGTCCAGAACAAGCTGAGCAGGAGGCTCCGAGAGTTACCTCAGCAAGTAGAAAGGTTGAGGTTGTCATCCAGGAGAGAAGAGATACAAAGCCTGGCGTGCCTTATGTCCGTGAGTGGGATAAAGGCAAAGGTAAGGAAATAGAGATTCAGAAGCACTGTTTGGAAGCGGTGTGCATATTGCTGATTTCATTTCTGCTTTGAGACAAAGTATGGTAAATCTGGGAAGCAACAGAAATTAAAACTGAACAGAAGAACAGATTTTTACTGTTTTTAGAGAGTAGGTTTGTGGGATCTTGAATCATCTTTCTGTTGCAATGCTTCAGAGCTATTCTTAATCAGAAGTCAGCAGCTGTTAGAATAATTAGAATATCTACCACTTCTGTTGAAATAAAGAAGTTACTGGTTTTCCCCCACGCACACTAGAGGTATTGCAATAATCTCCATTTTCTGGTAATTAAGACTTTAGTGCTGTGATTAGTTAGGGCTGAATCAAAATACAAACCAATCAGCAGTCTTTCAAAACCTGTGGCTGTTAAAGGATCTGAAAGTGACTAGGATGAGTTATACAGAGGGTAGTGCTTATCTTTAATGCTCATTAGTTTAGTTTCTGCTCTGTAGAAAAAAGTAGACTATGAGCTTAGCCAGCAATATAGTACTAGGTGAGAAGTAACTTCAGATGGCTTTAAGTAGCTGCATCTTCTTTGACTGATCTTCAGACACTGGAAACTGTATTTCAACTACTACTTTCCCTGTTTCTAACAGAATTGATGTTTGGGAAATGGTCAAAGAAGCAGGAAGAACTCAGAGATGAACGAGATCCGGAATTCGCACCACCTTCTGATTATTTTGTGGGACAAAAGAAAGATGATTACAGAAGCCAGAACTTGAACAGTCCTGAAACCACCTTTGAAAAATCGGAACCAGAAGCTTCACAAAACCAGCAGAAGCCATCAGTGCAGGCCAACACCAGCAGCACTGCAGTTGTGCCACCGTCAGTGCAAGCTTACAGCAATGATGTTCAAGATAAATCAGCCTCAGCGGAGGCCTCTGGCAGCGACAGTGAAGACGGGTCAACATCAGAGACTGACAGCAGCGATGATCAGGAGGGGCTGCCGTCAGCGCATGCTTATACCTGCGGTGCTCAAAACATGCCGCCACCAATGCACGCTTACGGCTATGGTGCTCAACGTGTGCTGCCACCAGGGCAGCCTTACGGCTACGGCATTCATGATATGCCATTTCCAATGCAGACTTACGGCTACGGCGCTCAGCACATGATGCCACCAATGCATGGTTATGGTTACGGCGCTCCAGATGTGCCGTTTTCAATGCAGGCCTATGGCTACGGCACGCAGGACGTGCTGCCACCAGGGCACACCTGCGACTGCAGCACCCAAAATTTGCAGCCACCAGGGCACAGCTGCGACTGTAGCACCCAGAATTTGCAGCCACCAGGGCACAGCTGCGACTGTAGCACCCAGAATTTGCAGCCACCAGGGCACAGCTGCGACTGTAGCACCCAGAATTTGCAGCCACCAGGGCACACTTGCGACTGCAGCACCCAGAATTTGCAGCCACCAGGGCACACTTGCGACTGCAGCACCCAAAATTTGCAGCCACCAGGGCAGGGCTGCGACTGCAGTGCTCAAGATGTGCCACCACCAGGGCAGGCCTTTGACTGCAGCACTCAAGACATGCCGCCACCTGGGCAGTCATACAGCAGTGATGCTCAAAATCAAGCACCACTTTACCAAAGTTTAGATGATATGCTGTCTTACTACAGACAAGTGACTTGAACTGAGCAAAATAATAAACAAGAATCATAATTTAAAGAATTTAAATCAAATTATCTGTCAGCAAGAATATTTTCCTACATCTGGGAAAAATAGGTATCTGTCAGTAGATTGAAATAAATCTCATGGAGACCTAAGCTATGTTACGTCACAGCTGTACTTTTTCGCTGTTGATTCTCTTTCTTTTTTTCCTCTATTAAAATTCTCTAGCACTGCTAGAATCTAGTTCGGTATACATTCTTATTCTTTGCCACTAATGCCTGAACTTTGGGGTATAGCTTTGGGGTTGGAGGTACTACAAGTTCACTAATATCTGTAGAAACGCTATGGAAATGGCAGGCCTTCTGCTGCTAAATGCAAAAACGTTTTAAGAAATGTGTTACCTACTTAATCTCCTGACTTCAGAGATGAGAAGTGCAGAATGTTACCTAGTGACAGTTGTGGCAAGTACTCCACGTGGTCATAATGCCTTCTGCGTTCCTGAGGTCTGTATATAACTTGTAATTCTGTGAAGCAGATCAGAGTTGGAGAGAGGCACTGCAGAAATCAATAAATAATGATGGTAAGACTAAGAATAAACGCTTCAGTGAAGTAGAAGCCTTGACACCTGAAATTGCTGTGTTACTGGTTTAGAAAATGCTCTTAGAATTGTTCGAGTACATTCTTCTTGCATCATATATGCGGCTTTATTTTATTTAATACTTTTTTTTTCCCTAAAAGCTGTTAATTGTGGTGATTTATATATAAAAGCAGGCTGACCTCTACCAAACAAGGTTTTTTTTTGTTTTTTTGTTTTTTTTCAGAATCTCAGGAAATGACAGTAATACATACGTACCATTTAGAAAATTATGATTTCTGAAAGCAGTTTAGGTACCTCCTAGTTGTATTTTAAAAGCTCATAAAAGCTAGGAAAGTGTGCTAGAATGGGCAATTCTGTAGATTGTGTAAATTTATATGGCAGTGATGTTCTGAAAGTAATGGGCATTTGAACCAAAGAGCGAATTGGGCAGAGACACAGAGAACATGCTACTCTCAGGTGTGTCAGTGGGATCTCAGGCTGTTCTGCAAAGCCTGGTGGACAGCAATGTCACTACCACAGCAAAAAGCAGTGCTCAAGGTCACTGAGCAAACTTGTCAGCATGCAGAACACATTCACTGTCCACAAACTATGTCCACAAACCTCAGCTATTAAACACACTTCCATCTCTCCTCTTCCTATATCGCTTACAGCAGAAATAACACCCTGCAAAAGCACCAGTGGTACCATTTTAAAGGCACAAAATACGACAGTATTTTTATTGCCACCAAACGGTTAAGAGACTGGAGCTTTATGATAACTTCAGGTTTCTGTTTCTCTATACAGACCTAGAATTTAAGGATGGTATGACAGTATTAATGGCAACATCCACAGGACCTCTTTCTTTTTTGCTGCTGCTGACCTGAACTCAGCTGGTGAGCATGGCATTAGGGTTTATATGTCTTCTTTTCCTTGAATCTCTTCAGGATGAATAAAGAATCTGAACATAAATAATGATTTTTATACTAATAACTTAGAGGAAGAGGTTACAGATTTGTCTGTTTTTACCAAATGTGACAACATCAAAGCACAGGTTTTTTCCTTGCTGTTTGGTGCAACCCCAGGTTAGTTAATATCCACGAGGTGGCACTCTAATCTTACAAATTTGCCACAGGAAACTGCCAGTATAAACCTGTTCACTGCTATTTATTTCATAATGTTAAAAAACTCTGACCCCAATTCCAGGAGAAATTTTTCAAACCTTGTGTCACCTCACATTTAATTTTGAGTTTAAAAGGGCTGCACTGTGCTTTAGCAGTTTTCTTCCATAAAGATAAGAACCTGTCAGAACACAGTTTCAAGAAGCAAATTGCCTTGGTTTTCTTGCACGTTGATTGAAGGCAATAATAGAAGCAAGAGGTGGAAGGAGAAGCTGTAATTTTTTAAGTCATTGAGTCTGTGCAATCCTGTTAGATGTGTACATAATTGTAGGATCGCATGTCAGAATTAACCCCGTTTGAATGGAAGTGAAGCATTTTAGGGATGTTTTGGGTTGTGTACTTAATGTCTCTCTCTGCCTAGAATCACAATACACTGCAATTATTCATGAATTAAGCCTCAGAATGGTGGTCTGAAGTCGGATTGTAACATTGACCCTGTTTTGCAGGGAAAAAAAAATGCAGAAGCAAGGTCACAAAGCAAGTTTGTAGCACCACAAAAGTTCAAACCCAGTTCTCCAGTCTGGCTGACTTACGCTAGAGATGTTTTATATTTAAGACCTCACATGAATCAGAAAGTGAGTATGATTCAGAGTATGATTTTCTTGGAGCTGAACTAACCCCAAAGAGTGGGCAAAGCATTTAAAACATTAGAGCATAACTGGAATTCGTTATGGCAACCGTATCCCTTTGGATTTCCCTATAAACAATATTTATATCTATTCTGCTACTACTTGAATCATCGGTATTCATTTCCTGCTGCGCTCTGGGCTTTGTATTTTCTGTGCCCTTCAGAGTGGGGGTAGTGTTATGTATGTGTGTGATGTAAGAGCTGTGCTGCCTTTGCATTAGTTTAACACTGAGCTGGAGCTGCACTAAGGAACGAATGCCATTTTTAACGGTATTATGTAAAAACTTATGATCAAAGTGTTCTTTTGTCAGCTTTATTTCCATGGCCTAATATTAAACAGGAGGACTCTTGCCAGGAAGGCAGTTCAATGTCTACATTTTTAATGTAGACTTCCCCAGGAGGTACCAGGAGTGGCTCATGTTGCCTTCGGTGCACTCCACAGAGCCAGGGACAGGGCCTGGCTCTTGGGCAACGTCTCTAAGGCATCTTTGTCCCATGTCTTTGTGTAAGTATTGTTTTAATATGCAAGTTATCTTTGTCCAAAATGCAAAAAGTGTTCAGGCATGCTTGAATTTCAACCTTCACCTGCCCTGCCTGGCTGGCAGGACTCAATCTGATCTCCAGAGAATCCCCTTTAGAGCAGACAATTTTGTTGAAATGTCTAAAATTCACATCCTACCTTGTCCTGTAAGACCCAAGGTACTGACTTTGCATCTTAAAAGCTATTAAAGATGTTAAAAACAGCCAAGAACAAATGTAAAAATTTACCAAGAGCATACAAATGATTAAATTTATTTTCCCCTCTGTCAAAGATATGGCCTCAAGTGAGCCATAGAAACTTGAACTTTCATAAAGGTTCTATTGAAGTTTAACAGTTCTAGCTGGAAGTTTACTTTGTAATTAAGAAAGTGCTCTGCTTGCTTTCTCTAATTAAATGAAATAAAATTTCTTTTTCACGGTGGGAGAATACTATTCTCAGTATCTAAGGGAAAAATAACTTATACTTCTTCTGGAAAGTTTAAAAGGAGTTTGGCCCCATCTAAGGAGAGGGATCTAGGAGATGGAGGAGGTCGCCCTGGTGCTGAGCTGCCAGCCCAGCACTAACGCCTGTCATGATTTCAACTGATAGCAGAGGTGCCAGATCATGGTCAGCCATCACCACCCCCACAGTGATTGTGGTGCTTTGACCTTTAAGTGCAAAGTGTCTGAAACCTGATAGATATTTATGGTAACGTGGGCTTTTGCTGATAGAAGTCTTGTATGGCTATAATGAATGGTGCAGTTCCCTGGCCTTCCAGCTCAGATTGCAGCTGTGACCAGAATTCAGAGAATGGTCCTTCTGCTTGTATCACTCAAAGAGGCTTCCAGCCTGTATGCAGCGGTGCTAACACCATTCAGTGTTTATCCCAGATCTTTTGCTGTCTACTGCAGGGCATTCCTGCCCGATACCTTTCTTAAAAGTATCTTGGTCACAGACCAATGTCTGGTTGCTTCACAATGGTTTGCATTCAGCTTGCCTTCTGACTGGAACAGGTATTAAGAATTTAAAACTCTCACTCCAAGATTTCACATAATTTCTCTAGTTTAAGTGAGCCATTCAGTGCATTTTATCCTTGCTGAAGCTTTTAATAAAGCATGTTAAACACTAAGGGCTCATTTGGAAACCTTTTCATTCCCTTTCTTATCATTTGTTGCTCTTCACTGGGTTAATGGAAGCAGCTGCTGCAGCGCTAGGTATGAAGGTATCTGTGAATTGCACTCTTCTACCACTGGCTTTTGGAGACAGAGCTGGTGCTCAGTCAGAGTTTTTATTCAAGCCCTTTTAATGTAGTCACCCTGGTAGTATTGTACACTCCACATCTCATTACAGAGGTCAGAGGTTTCCAGAAGGACTGAGAGCTGTGATCTGGTATTTGCTGTCTTGCAAAGCTCCACTATAATAGGAATACCTGGGAGGCAATCAAGAATACTGCATATGATTGTTAGTGTTTGAAGAAGAAAAGGGTGTTCTTCTGCACAGAAATAATTACCTAATTATTTATCCCAGCCATAGAAAATACCAAGAAAGGAGAAGGAACGCTGCCCTTCAACAAGAATGTGTTTGTGTATCTTTTTTGAGACAGAGGCACCAGCCTTTGTCAGAATATTTTTCCTTCTTTTTAAGGCAAAAATATATCCAGACTGACAATGGGCATTTCTTGTGGAAAAAAAAAATCTGTATTTTGGGTGAAAATCTTCCAAGGTTGCTTACAATGCCTCATTGCAATGTCTACTTCAGAGCCACTTATGCTTTAAGGTGAGCGTACACAATACCACAAATCCAAGCTACAATACCACACAAGTCCTCATAAAATAATTATCTTCTGTCAATTATCTTCTATTAATGGAAATTCTGTGTAGTGTTGAAGATGCCCCAAACTAGGTATGAACGGAGCTATGTAAATATTGATACCTTCTCATGATTAGAGGGGAGTTTGCAGTCATATTTTCTTCATGTATGGTTGGAAATCTTCAATGTTGCAACTCTCCACCTTCAAGCAAGATCTGAAGCAAGTTTATTATCCCTGATAACTCAGCTTTGTTCTTTGCTTGCTCAGCCTCCCCAAGCGCTTTGAATTTGCAGTTTCATTCATCTGTGCTTCCCAGCCTGAAATGGCACACAGTGTACTTCCATGGCGTAGCTGGCAGCAATTTGCTGATGTGTGAGCTATTTCTTTGAGCTTCCTGAAGTCAAAGTGCCTGTTTCTTTGAAAATCATGTGAAAAACCATGCCTAATATCTTTCAGCACTCTTTTCCAAGACCCCATCCATATGCTGGAGAACACTCTGCTTGCACAGATGAAGGTTTCTGAAGGTTTCTCGAGGGGGGAGAACCAGCTCCTTGCTGCTCCAGGCAGCCTGCCTGGTGGTTCGGGCTGAGGGCCCCCATACAAAAGCCTGGCCCACCAAGCAGGAGGTCCATCGGTGAGGAGGATGGGGGCACCACGTCCTGAGGGGTCTCCACCCAGCCTGGGGACCTCCAGCAGCACCTTGTGTGTGGCCACAGAGCTCAGGGCTCTTCCCTAGGAGCCCAGCCAGCCCACATCTGTGGGCTCTTCCACAGCACTGCCCCCCACCACCTGCCCACCCCGCACGGGGACCTTCTGTCCCACCATCACCTTTTGCTCAGCCTGCGTTAGTCCTTTCCCCCTTCTCTCCTACCTCAACAAGGTGACATCCCTTCCCCAAATTTCCCATATCCAGCGTATCATCGCTACTATTCACTTCTAGCCCTGTAAGCACCGCACCCCCTCCTCCTACTCCCTCCCCCAAGGGCATTCCTGTGAGCATAAAGGAGCTCTTGCAGGAGTTCAAGGAAAAGAAGGTGTAGGCGACTATTTGTAGGACAACAGCAAGGGGCTTGGCAGTGCAGGATACCCAAGCAGCGACTACAAAACTGGCTTATTTTGGACAGTGGTTGTCCCCAAGTTAACCACCTCTCTGGTGATGGCAGTATAGCCCATCTTTTCATTTAGAGAGACTTCCCAGCTCTTATGCGAGCATGTGCTGATCTAGCCACACCTTGTGCAGTTGCAAGTAAACTTCAGCCTCCAGGTTGAAATCTGAAGAAGTTTAATACTCAGGCCCTAACTCTCATTGTCAAAAAAAAAAAATGCAGAAGTTTAAACTAATTCTCATAAATGGCTACCAAACCAGCAGATGCAGTCAACCTACAGAAGGTCACAAGTAGTCTTCAAGAAGATTCATTTCCAGTATAATCCAGCAAAGCCGATTTTAAAACAAAGCCTACAGGTAAAGAGAAAATATCACCTCTTAACAAAAAAGTTTTATTCTGACTAAACAAAATGTACAATGTTACCTAAGCGCTAGCGAGTTTTCTTCATGTTCAGAATGTTGCAGGTCCATTGAATAACTCCATCACATCTTACATTGTAGTTCAATTGAGCTACTTTTTGCCAGACTTCTTTATTCCACCACTGGCTGCCAAAAGAAACAACACAACTGGTTAGACAACTGACAGAGATCTCACCTACAAGTTTAGTTCTTTGTCAAATCAAATCCCTGCTAGACTGCCTGTACAACTCAGATCCCCACCAGAGAGTTGGTTTTGCTTTCGCATGTGTTTGTGATCTTACAGACTTCATGCTAAACGAGTAACTTAACATCAGAAACCAAGTTTCCCCTGGAACCAAATACGCCTCCTAAACCTACAACTGGACTAAATATTTCAACCATTCCTGTGCTCCTCCATGCACACTCTGCGTTGTTTATTTCTTATACAGCAGTTATACAGTCTGGTCAAATCAAATTTAAAGCTGAAGGAATAAAAGCATCAGTATTTCTAAAACAAGAGCCCCCAGTTGGGATTGAAGCTCTACTGTAGCAGGTACTGGAATTGCAAGAGCCTCTGTTCCTTGCACTCTCCATTACTGAAGAGCATAAAGCAGGATCAAGGAATGACACATATTAACACAGAAACAAATGCAGCACTTTTTCTGTCAAATGCCATTTTTTACAGAATGTGTCATCTATGACCAGTGAAAAGGAGAAAAGCACAGGAGGGCTACAGAATTCATGGCTGCAAGGGCTGATAGTCAACAGCAGACTTTGCGCTGTGTTCCAAGTGTTGCCTTGCTGTAATAACACAATAATCACTGTCTGCTTTCACTCTCATTGGTCACGGACCAGATGACTGAAATTCATCTAGAAGAAGACAGAGTAATAATGGTAAGTGAGAACAGTCAAGAAATACAGACGTACTCGCAGCTGAAGCGTACTACACAGAACAAGTTTAGGATGGTAAGGACACAGGAGGGAGGTTCAGGGATTTTTTTTTGCATCAGCATGTAATGCCAAAGACGTTCTGTAAGTCCCACACCCAGCACATTTTTTTGTAAGCAGATAAATCAGAGGAGCTAGATTAATTTGAGATAAACAGACAAGAAATATCCCACGTTAGTGGAACTGGATTGCATTCCACTCCAAGAACACCAACTCAAATATGAAATTGCAGAACTGCTGGCTAGGATTTGTAACTTATCATTACAGCCACCGTGTCAGAAGACTGTTTTTATATTACTCTTCTGTGCTTGTGATCTGCCAGCTTCACTGCCAGCACAGCTCCCAGATACAGGAAGGGTTCTGGGAAGAAACTAGAGAACTAAGGACCAGCAAGTCTGACTTTGGTCTCTGACAAGATAATAGAGTCCATAATAAAGCAAATGGATAAACAGCTCATGGAAGTTAACAGGATTTCTGTAAATGGTAACTCCTTACTCGCTGTCCTGCTGGAACTCTCTAAGGGTATCATTTAGTGCACAGATAAAATGAATCCAAGGGATTTCGAATTTCCAAACAGCATCTGACAAGATTCCATGCAAGCATAGTTAGTGAAATTGGATATGCTGTGGGATTGCTGGGAAGGTCCTTCTAACGCCTCTCAATATTTATTTTTTTCTAAAGAATGAGAAGCAAAGAGTAAAGTTTAACACTCTTTATAGAATGGAGAAGGGATTAGCCATGTTAATGGAACACAGGCCAAAAGCACCTCCAGGGAATAGGCAGGATGTACCCTTCAACATCCCTAGTGCAATCACTACAAACGCTGGAGGAGCACAAGGTGAGTGGACAGCCTCACACTGACAGAACTCCTAGTACCAAACCTAGTCTGAAACAACGACTGGGCTAGATGCACCAAAACACACTGCAAAACCTCTCCCGTGGCACAGCATGCTGCACAGACACTTAAGCAAAAGCACCAAATCCAGACTTATTTCCAGTCATAGAGTGTTGTTTTTCTGTTGTTGTTTTTTCCTGCCAAGAATCTCCTGCTCTTGAAATTCATTCTTTAAGAAAACAATTACTGCACTTGTTAAACTTCCAGAACTGTGGCAAAGCCTACGTGTTTCTTAATGTTCCTGGAAAGAAAAGGGTGGTATACTAAAATAAGAGCCCAAATCTCTCTACACCATCCCACGAGAACAGCTTAGCGTGCCCAGTACAGTTATACCTCCTAAAACAGAAACTGCATCAGTAATTTGGAGGTGAAATTTCACAGTAAAATAAATAAATAAAATTAGCATCTCTTTGTTATTTATCATCTGCAACTGCCATCATCCTACCAGTGCATGTTGAATAACTGAAAGGTACAAGCAAAACCATTAGACTTTTGAAGGCAGCAAGCCCCTTTTTTTCCTATCAGTATGGCACCTCACTTACCGAGGGGCCCTTTTCCAGCAGCCTTTGCTTTCATCTCCTCAAGTTTCTTTTGCTCCTCCTTCTGCTTTTGTTTAAACGCCAGGTCTGTCTAAAGAAAAGAACAACAGAGCGTGTTAGCATCTCCTCCCCTGAAACTTTTTTAAAACAACTGATAAGCAATGAGAAAGAGATGTTCTAACATGTACAGTCTTCATAGACAACAATGCTGAAAGGGACTGTAGGATTTTTCCTTGAAACTCAGGATTTTGAGATTCCTCACCAGTCCAGTCCATGGCTCAGCTTCCTTAAAACTGGAACATTTTCCTCTTCTTCACGCTGAAACTTCCCTTGCTACAATGTGAGCTTTTTACTTCCCTTTTTCCCCCCCAAGAGAACAAAATATTGTTTCTCTGTCTGGATTTTCCAGGATTTTTTTTATGTTTTTACTAGTAAATCGCTCCCTACCATGCTATAAAGAGAAAAAAAGTGGATCAATGCAATGCCCACACATATTACTGCTGTGCTGAGAGGAAAGGAGATGTTATTATATCACATTTGGCACATGGTATTTTCTTTATATGGCCTGTGTGATTTTTGTTTTGCAACACCTGGTTTTGAGGGTACACATTTAAGGTATGTTCTGTCTCAAACCCTTTCAGGTGGACCTGAAGTTTAGCCACTCCTTGTATTTTACAAGTCAATTGTTCTCTCCAAAGAAAGGGCCGTAGCATACATGCTTAGTTAAATAAATCCCTTTGCTTTCCTTCAAGCTTTCTCCAATTACTTTGATTACTAGTCTTGCCCTTTTGACAGTCTGTGGCCCCTCCAAATTTTGTTTTCTACAAAGACAAGAGCAGAACTGTCAATAAGTTAGTCATCCGGCCAACCATGGCAGTAATCAAAACGTTAGCCTGATGTAAGACAAACTCTTGTTCAGCCCCAGACAAGTTATCCTTGTAGTCAGACACTGAAGGGTCAGTAACAGGTTTTAGAGTGTGATAGAGCAGCCACCTGCCCGTTCACCTCCATCACTTCCCTCGGCCCTGTTCCTACCCACACTTTGACAGTTATCAAGAGCCTGATACCTGCTGTCCTCCCCACACACTGGCACTGCCCTGCTGCAGACCACAATTACCTTTCTCTGGTACCTTTAGTATAATCCACGCTGCCTATCGGCTTTTACACTGTCGTAACTTGGACACTTGAAAGCCCTTAACTGGCTCTGGCATTTCTCTGATGACAAAACTTATTTATAAAATCACCAATTCATCTTTCAGAGAGGCATCGCGTTTACCTTTTTCCAGTCACAGCTGCCACAACCCTCAGAAACAGAAACAGATAAGGGGAAGGGGAAGGAGATGGGAATGGGGATGGGGATGGGGATGGTGAAGGGGATACCCCCCCCGGCGCCCTACCTCATCCAGGTCCTTGGTCTGCTTCTTCGGCTGCTTCAGCGGCTTCTTCTTGCCGCCTGCAAAGACAGAGAGCTCCGTGAGGCGCGGCTCGGCCCGGCGCGGTGCCGGCGGCCCCGGGGCTCGGCCTTACCCTCCCGGCCCGACATGGCGCCCGCCCCGCTCCGCTCCGCGCCGCTCCGCGCCTCAGCCTCCCGCTTCCGCCCGGCCCCGCGCCTCAGCCGCCGCCGCCGTCACCGCCCGGAGCTCGGGGACTTCCGCTTCCGGGCCGGGCCCGGGGCAGGTAGGGCAGGGCCCGGGGATGCGGAGCTGAGGGGGGGGCACCGGGAGGGCCTCGGTGAGGTGAGGAGGGGGCGTGGGGGCGGTGAGCGGTGTGACGGGGAGGTGCGGGGGGTCCCTGTGGTTGTGGTGTGCTGTGGCGGTGGGTGTACGGCGGCCCCGGGGTGCTCGGTGGGGCTGCTTCACGGTGGGGCTGTGTAACGGGGGGGGCAGAAGCTGCCCCCAGATGTCTCCCTCTGGGACCGTCCCTTCCTTAGGGCACGGCTGTGGTGGCGTTGCCACCTGAAGTCACACAATCAGGACGGCTCGGGTCGGAGGGGACCCTAAGGATCACCCGGTTCCAGCCCCCTGCCACAGGCAGGGCCCCACCCGCTAGGTCAGGGTGCTCAGAGCCCCCCCCCCCCCGACCTGGCCTGCAGCACCTCAGGGATGGGGCGGCCTGTGCCAGGGCCTCGCCGCCCTCTGAGTGGAAAAGAAAATTCATATGTAAAACTTCTTAAATTAACAAAAAACATGTACCAAGTATCAAGCTCTCCCATGCCATTCATGCGTTGTTTTTTAATATTGTTTTGGTCAAAACCTCATATAATCATACCCAAACTCCCTAAAAAGCCTTAGTTGAAAGTTTGCCTGTTTATAATTTTTAGAGGAATGTGCCAAGTAGAAAACTAAGATCTTTACACATCAATGCAGACATTAAGCAGGAATAAGCAGTCTGCTTTTGCAGGGTAAGCAAGAATGTTAAAGCTATTTAAAATGTCTGCATTCGCTGCTTGGTGGTTGTATGGTCTTTTGGCTCTTCTTTGTATTTTAGTTTTGTAGGTAGTCAATTAGAAAAAAACTTATGTACACGTTAGTACTTCTATGTTTTCACTCTGCTTTCAACTCTCCAATGCTTCGTGTATCTGTGGAGTATAACATACAGGGAATGGTTGAACCCCATTTCTTCACCTTTTTGAGTTTTTTATTTTTTTAACCCCTCTAATTTTTTTCCTGTTCTTTTCCAGAGCTGTTAGCACATGTGACACGGTACACCAAGTTCAAACGTGAAAATACAGAACAAAATTTCCAATGGCAGTCACTTCTGCGCTGAAGCATTAAATTACTCTGAAGCTACTCCTGCTGATACTGGATCTGTAACATGTGATTGCTATTCATGCAACGAGCAAATCGGTAATCAAGAAGCATGGCAGAAGTACTTAACAGCAGAAAAGCAGGAATCTGTGGCAGGACTGTCCTTTGAAAACTGTGGAAAATGTCCTAGGTGAGTAACAGCATGAAACTAGTGATGCTTTGGTCACTCTAGAATTTTATTCATGTTCTGATGCATACCTGTAGTTTTAAGAGGTGTTTGCCAGCCTTATTTTAATAACGTTTTTCTTCATCCTTGTAGCACTTTTCTTCAGTGAGCATATTCAAGACATGGGGCCAATGAAATATAAATCAAGTGTATCCTCGGTGTCCTGTGGCCTGCAATATCACCATTTTATGATAAAGTGCTGTCAAAAAATGAATTTACACGTGGTGCGAACTTACTGTTCCTCAGGACCTAAGCAGCCTGAAGCCAAGTCAGCGATAGAAACGGCCAGGGGTCTTCTCAGCCGGCTGACAGAAACTGGGACTGTTATGGGGAAAAGCTCCCTTCAAAAAATATCTGCAACGGGCAAGAGTTGGTGGGACAAATATGAGGAGTTTGTTGGCATTAACGAAGTTCGAGAGGCTCAGGGAAAAGTGACGGAGGTAAATGTGGACAAAATATTAAAAATAAATTTTAAAATCAAAAGTTTAAAAATTATGAGTTAAGCAATAAGAAGCATGAACACTGTGAGTCAAAAAAGAGCCTCCAAAGAGAACTATGACTTTTTCTGCTTTAACTAGCTGTGAGGATACTACGATTGTGTTCTAATATAGTCGTCTTAGTAAATGTAGCATATCCCCTAGATTGTAATGGAGTGCTTTTGTTCGTTTGTTTTTGTTGTTTTTTCCTCTCTGAAATTCATATAACTATCAATTTAGATGTGCCTGGTAATAAGTCTCTAAAATAAATAATCTCTCTTCTCAGGCTGAAAATGTCTTTATGATAGCTCGAGGCATAGTACGAGAGGCTCGTGAAAATGTAGAAGCCCAACAGACTAAGCTGAAGGAGATTCGGGACCGCTTAGACAGGGTCTCTCGGGATGACACCCAGTACTTAGAGCTGGCTACTCTGGAACACAGGTTGCTGCAGGTAACTTGTTGGTATTTGAGTGATGGCAAATATAATGAAAATTCATGTGTGTTGCTTTTATTGGTAGAGACTGGTGTTGTAGATGCATCTTACTGTTGAGGAACAGTGGTCTAAGCTAGTCTTTATTATACTTGTTTTAATTAAAGTAATTATTGTAGATGATTTGATATGCAATGGAAATCATATGCTGGTGTTAAAACAAGGCAGTAAATTTGGAGACAAAAGCTGAAAGAATGAACCTAGCAAACTAATTGTTTGAGTGGTGACAGGTGCGTGCCAACAAAAAGCTGGGATTCAAGGAATTAACCTTCCATGTGATGAGGAAAGTTCACTTCTGGCTGTTAACCCATCAAAACTCTCTCATCTGCCTTCCATCTGGCTGCAACACCCAGTCAGTTTTCTAAGGCTTTTGTCAGAGAGCAAAAGAGCCAGGCTGCTCCACGAGGGAGGATGAGCAAGAAGATGAGGTTGACCACAGCACAGGCAGGGGTGGTATCTTGCACCCACAGGGTGCAGTCCTGCAGCACCTCACCTGCATGAACCATGATTATAGGAACATGTTCTTCAACAGTCCATCAGTCACAGATAAAGGCAGGATAGCAGCCAAAGTCAGCCCAGAAATCTAAATGAAACTGCAAGGACAGCAGGAAAAAGGCACGCCTATGGCAAAGCTCAGGCAAGGAGTGGGTACACGTACCTGAGCTTAAATGGAGCTCCTGGATCAATGCACAGAGCATCAGAAAAGAACTAAAGAGAGCTGTCCAAATAATGCATCAGGTCTGTGCAGATGAAATCTCAAGAATAGAGCTCTGCATGACTACGAAGGAAGGTCGAGCTAAAATTACCACTGTCTGTAAGGTGGTATCTCCGTCTTACAAGAGAAATGTGTGCTTAGAAGAATGGGATAATTTGGGGAATGCACTTAGCTGACAGACAGGTTCGCTACTATAAAAAACTGCAGAATTTTACTTCAGGAAAATAACCATAATACTTTACAGTGTTTTGCTGAAATATAGTGGCTTACAAAAGGAATTGCCATGCTGAAGCTGGCAAAGGCAGAAAAGGAAGATGCACATGTGAGCAGAGAAAGAAAGAGAAGGCAGAAGAATGAGAAGTATGTATGTTCATGAAATTAACCTATCCAGGACACCCTTCTTAGTCCTATTTTCAGTTCCTGTTTTAGGTGTCTTAGAATTGAAAGAGAGAAGCGTGGTAAAGATAGTGTTTGGCAAAGTAGGAAGAGCCAAAAAACTGTACCTGGTGAGGAGAGAAAAGCTTTGCCTGTGTGTACCACTTTCCTGTCATCAGCATGTGACAGATTGTTGTGTAGATGATCTTCAGTTGTAATTCTTGATGACCTTTTCTATTTCTTAGGTTTGAGTTGAAATGATGTCTCTCTGACTGAAGTAGGATTAATAAAGAAAATTAAAAGGGAAAATTATGAAACAGAACTAATGCTTCATTTCCCTTTTTTTCACCATTTTCATTTTTCACACTTTTTTTAGCTTCACGTTATAGCTTCTTCAAATCAAAATGTGTTTCTTGCAGGAAGAGAAGAGGTATCGAGCTGCCTACTTAAACGCAGAAGAATCTGAGCGAGAAAAGTTTTCTCTCTTCTCTGCAGCTGTAAGGGAAAGCCACGAGAAAGAGCGAACAAGAGCTGAAAAAACAAAGAACTGGTCTATTATTGGCTCTGTACTGGGAGCCATTATAGGTGTTCTTGGTTCCACTTATGTTAATCGAGTAAGGCTGCAAGAATTAAAAGTCTTGGTGCTTGAAGCACAGAAGGGCCCAATAAACCTGCAAGAAGCCATCAAAGAACAGGCCTCCAGCCATTACTTGCAGCAGAAGGATCTCAGTGACGTCATAGCAGACCTGAAAAACATGCTGCAAGCAAGGACATCACAGGAAATAAAAGAAGGTGCTTTGTTAGCAAGAGGAGACAGGAATGACTCCATAAAACTAGATTCTCTTTTAATTCCTTTAAAGGAACAGCTAAACTACACTAAACAAGTCAGTTCATGTCTTGGGAGTATACAACAGCAGTTTAACAGTCTGCAGGAAAGTATAGCACAAATAATTTCTGACGTGCAGAGCGTTAAACTTGCAGTTCATTCTAGACCTCTGGAAAGAGCAATGCCGAGATCTTCAGCAGAGGGTAAAGGACAGGCTTCTGCTGTGAGAGATGTGATCTTAGAATTGTGTGACACAGAGCGGAGACTGGAATCACAAATCAAGAGAAATTCTGTTTACAGCACTGCAATCACATGTACTGTGTTTGCTATTACTCTGCCAGTACTCTATATGATACTTAAAGGAAACTGATCTCTAACTAATTGCTGTAATTTACTAGATTAATAAAAGTAAACTTGCGCTCTAAGTACTTAGAGTACAAGTCCGCATAAATTTGCGCTAGTGTTTCTCATTATGCTTTCTGCTGTACAGCTGGAAAACTTGTAAAGGCTGTCCATCTGCTGCTGCAGGCTCCGTGCTAAGCCTTTCACTTGCAGTGTGTCTTTTAATTCCTCAAGTGAAGGAAATTGTATTGCTTCATCTGTTGACTTCATTCACGGTTTCGTTCTTCTACAGTCTCGTACTGCATATCATGCCAATCAGTGACCTTCATTCCAGAGCTGTATTTGTGATTTTTCAGTTCAAATGATTCTTTTAATCTAGCATTGATCAAAGTGCTTCATGTGTAATCCTTTATAATTTAACCCCTGATTTATTCATAATTTTGCAGTTTGTTTATACATAAAACATTAGGAGTCATTTTACTAATCAGGTAAATATGTATGCCCTTGCCTGTTGTTTTTTTTTTTTAATTATTCTAGATACAGTGTGATAGTTTGCTATATAACAAACAACAGGGGCCATATGAACCAAGGAAGATTTAAGTTATCATGGTACAAAGTATAGCTTCACGAGTCTGTACAGCCAGATGGTACATTTAAAACATTATTAAATTACACGTGGTAGCTTTCTCCTGCAACTGTTTATAATGAAGTATCCAAAAACATTTCTGGAGCTTTAGCCATGTTGGTTACAGCTCCATGCCATTGAAGTCTTATGGGCAGGGAAAGAGAAAAAGGGTTCAGATATAGAGGTATGTTAAGTATGGTGATGTTCATTCTGCAGGTGGAAGCCAATTGTCCTTTCCCTACAGCCTCCTTAACCTGTCATTCACTAGCCATTTTGTGGTTGTAGTAGTCATCTATGGAGCAATCACTTTCTTATCCCTTCTAGTATCTTTTATTGGAGCTGTCTTCAGTTTTTATTCTTTCAGTTTTGTCCTGCCTGGAAATTAAAATGCTGATCTACAGCGGGTGTTTGTAAGATGGTACTTTAACGATAACAGTGCTATGCAAACTACTCCAAAATAATATGTGGGAAGAAGTGAAAAGTTCAGCTGCCTCATTTTCTGGGAAGGGATGAAGAATGGCAGAATGAAGAAAAATGCTGTCTTAACAGCTAAACGTCAGCATCTCTATGGCCAAACAAAAAGTTTTTAGTTTCACTGTGATAAGAAATAGTTTTCTCCCTATGATGGCAGCAGATAAGCAAACCAAACTTGGAACTCCTGCTTTGCTGGGCATTTCTGTGAAACCTTGGCGGAGGTCTGCCAACCTCACCCCATGCTCCAATGCCTTTGTGTAAGCATTTCACAATGACGAAGTTGTTTAGTATACACTCCGTGTGTTTGTTGTTGTTTTTTTCGGTCAGTCCGATTTTTTTGTCCAGTAACCATATGAAAAGAGTTTGAGGTTTTGATTGTAAGCTTCTAAGATTGTAAGATCTTTGGGACAGGGACGTTTGCTCGGTGAGGCACCTACTTCATTTGGTATCGTTAGTGCTATTAGAATATGACTGAATAAACAACATTAGGAAAGACCTGTGATGATTCACTACCTGTAAGAGATGAAATATGCAAAAGGTGGTTTTGGGAAGGACTGCTGCTGATTTATATATTGATTACTTGGTGTGTAAAGTGAACAAGCGTTTGTCAGGGAAGCTGTTTCATCTGATGGCTTGAGACCAGGGATAAAAATTCTCATCCGTTTACCTGCGTCAAGAAGTGCATACAGATTAATGCAATTTTTCAAATCTAGTATTTCATTTTCTCATGTTGTGAATGTTTCTACGGGTTCTACTTCTTGTAGGAGAGTGATGAAAATCAGAGAAGTATGTAATTAAAGGGGAAAGGATGGTACATTGGTTCTATTTGTAGTTTGCCAACAGTAGTTGCTGAATTGTATTCTTTTTTTTTTTTTCCCTGGTTTAACTACCTAATGTTAGGCCCCCTTACTAGGTAAATGGCTGAATTTTAAATATTCATCACTGAAAAGCATGGGTTATATATGTGAGCATGATTATAAGATGCTGAATGTTAGGTGGCAAAACATGAAAGTAAAGGCAACGCTGCTCACTGAAATGTGTGTATTTTTGAGTAACATCAGAAAATGAGTAGTGGTCTGAGGTTAAACATATATGACAAATAAAGAACAGGAAAATCAAGAGTTGCTTATTGTTTTAAAGCAATCTGTTTTTTTCCATTGAAAGAAGGTGTGATTGTAGGTAGCTTTAACCTGGAGCTACAGGAAAGAAAAGTCTGTCAATGAGATCAGTATCAAAGAGATCTGTGATGAGGGAGAGCTTAAAATACAAAGCCTGAAATTTGAGAAGAGCTGGATGGTGTGATATACACCAAGATGAAAATAACTGGATTTCATCCTCCAAGGGGGTGTTGGGAGATTCAGGAATAGGTTCTCTGTGTGGTGTCGTACAGCTGGCAGAATTCATTGTTACATTCGATTACTGTGGTTGTGCTCTGCCTTGGTAAATCCTCATGCGAAGTGACAGCAGAATCATTTCAATTAGGAAAAAAACAACAACAACTTGTAATAACAATTAGGAGGACAGATGTGTGTGTTCCCTCAATCCTGCATTAATCATCACTTTGTTGTGGCAATGGCATGCAGTTTGGTACTCCACCATATGCGTACCCCGGAGCCAGAAGGTGTGGCTGCAGCACCAACAGCTGTACCAGGAGCTAGCTGAAGGCAAGATCCAGGAAGACACTGCGACATGGACTGTACTCCTAATCTGTTCCCTACTTTATGCTAAATCTCTGTCATGGCAACACAGGTGGTAAATACACAAGTTTGAACAAAGCCAGCACAGCTGCACACTGCAGTGTTTTATCTGAGTGCTCCCATTAGTTCAGGTACATTTGCAGTACTGACAGTGCCTTGCTCTGTAGACAGAGTGACATCTCCTGATGATTCATGCAAGGCCAAGTGAATGGTTCGTTGTTGTCCTCTTAGGCTACTCTAGGTTTTTTGTTTTGTTTTTTAAAAAGAAAGTGCTATGCAGATTTATTCACAAAGTTTACAATGGCTAGTTGAATTTTGCTTTTGGAATGAGATCTTTGAGCTGAAGCTTTCCTCATGCAGGAGAATTCTGCTTATTAAGCACTTCAGACACATTCTTGCTCTCTCTAAGCGAAATCCTCTCTGGGTAGGATGGCTCAGCCAGCCTCATTTCCCAAATGTTCATCAGCTCAGAGGGATGGTGATTGCAATATTGCAATATAATATATAATACTGCAATATTGCAGTACTTTTTGCAGGTGCTAATGAGGCCAGGGATTGACCTATGCATTACGTGTAGATCAGAGAAAGCCAGTGCTGTCTGAGGTTATTTCCACTCTTAACCAAACACAGAAGCTGAGTTGAGCAGGAACGTGGTAACAGCGACAGGAAGCCTGCTGGTGGACAATAACTATAGAAAAATGAGCGGCAGTGGTCTGAGCTTGGCTCCTGCCAAGCGCTTTTGAGTTCTTGTTGCTCTATGAGAAACCACTGTTAACTCAAAAGCAAACAGCCTAATGGCTATGGGGAGGAAAAAAAAAAAAAAAAGGCATAAGGCATTCAATGAGGTCAGTCAGTACAGACTTCTAACAGTAAGTGCATTCTGAAGAGAAAACTTGCCATTCCGTCCAGTCGGGAAAGAAATACCAAATGTTACTTATGAATACAAAACAAAAGAGACTGTGGTATTACAATCAGTGCGTGTATACATATATTTATTAATATTTAAGTTTTTAACATCCCGATGGCCTGAGATCCTGGCTGGAGATTGCAGGTGCTCCAGTTAATTTAATGGTAACTATGTTTAGCAAAGACAGTTTCTTCCACGGAGTTTTTCAAGAAATCCTTTCCTTGCTGTGGAGCTGAGGAGATAGAAAGGAGTTAGAAATGTCGTGTTTAATTCAGGAACGGGATTGAGATTTGCAGTAGGAGGGAGGTTTGTGAGCTACTGAAGGAGAGACAATGCTGGGTTTGTCCGTAATATATTTAGAACTGTGTTTTATTGCCAGATTTTTGCTAGCAAGTTTAATATTCATGACCTGCCTCGCAAAACATGGAGGAGTGCAGTCTTTGGTGTTTGACATTTGGTGGGTAGCAAAACAAGGTGTGGGCTTAAATACAGCAAAAGACATCTGGGCCACAGTTTTTGTTTTTATGGAAAGTTAAGTATTCAGGTAATTGGTTGTGGCAAGAGTTTGGAGTTTCCATCGTGGGAAATTAAGGATAGTGTAGACAAACATTTCTAGGTTTAATGTAGATATAAGTGGATCCTGCCCCGGGACAGTATGGATTCAGTCAAATGCTTCCAGCCTTCTTTGTTCTAGGAATCATGCTTTTATTATTATTTATAATTTATTTCAATAAATGGGAGGGAGTGGGAAGAGTCCATGGACAACTTGATGTCATAGGCATCCTAGTGCAGGTTATCCTGTAGCAGAAGTTATAACAGAATAATAAAGCATTCAGCTAAGAAAATAATCGCCCATTTCCTGTGGGTCGTGTGGTGTTAGGCACCAGGAGAGAGGGAAAATGCATATTGCAGCTGTACGTACATGCATGAAGAGTGACCCTACAAGTATCACATCAGTAACTATTTTTCAGAATCAAATTTGTAAGGTGCCTACTCAAATAACTTTGAAATACTATACAAGGATTTTTTTTAAAGCTGTTTTTAATAGAACTTTGCATGCTTCTGCAATAAGCCTTTGGTTTTAAACGGCTGCAGCCTACGCTGGCCTTTCTGTGAGTTTGCCAGAGGCAAGTTAGCCCATTAAAGATTATTCTATTTAAATATTGGCATATCATAAGCTCTCAGGAACTGTCCTCTGCATCAAGAGTTGATATATACATATATACACACGTGTATATATATTCATAAATATATACATGTAAATGTGCGTTGATTCCTTGAGCTGATCACCCAGTGCTCTCTATCAGTTTGGTGCACCTGATCTGCTTCAGGAAAACCTCTAGTTCTTGCTGTTCATGGTGGAGAGTGTGACAACTTGTGACACTGGACATATCACATGTAAATATTTTTGCCACAGGTCTCTGAGATAAATGGATGACCACAAGCATTCCCAGGTTCTTTTGCTGTGTTCTGCAGAGGGGAGGGAAAAAAAAAAAAAAAAAAGAGCAAAGCTGTGCAAATAGGTGGTGCTAAGAGAGTCTCTCACTAGGTTCCTGCAGGTTCTGGGCTGCTGTGAACCAGATCTTAATGTTCTTTCCAAATGTCCTGGCAAACTGAAAACTGGAAAGGAGTGGAATCAGCTTTAAAGTAGGGCAGATGTGGTCAACCTTCTGGCGGTCCCTAAGTCACTGTTCTTGATGCGGTTTATGGCCAGAAGCTATAGACAGTACTCAGATATCCCTCGTGACTTTCTTAATCAGTCTCATCCCCTGCTTGGATGGGAGGAAGAGGAAGAAGAAAATCAAAAGGAGTATAAGCAGCTGCTAGTCTTGTGATTACCATAATAGTTACGTAAGAAACTTAGCTAACCTGCTTAGAAGCAGACATGAACAAGGGCTTTTACAGAGGAGAATCCTTTGTGGATTTAAATATGTAAAAACGCCTCTGAACAAATGGAAATAAACTGTTTAAGTTAAATTTGTCCCATAATGTAGTGTTTGTTGTGTCGTGCTGATTTCAGCTGTGCAACGCTTGAGAACTAGCTTCTTCTCTCGTTTAGTCTGTACAACAGGACAAGATATTATGCAGAGCAATCGAAACTCCTCCCTGCTGAGGGAGATTGTAGGGCTGTGGTGGTTTTAGGATGTGCTGGTGGCTTCTGAGGGCTGGGAGTGCAGGAACAGGAGTGGGAAGGCTGTGCCGTGACTGCCCTGCAGCACACAGCAGCTTTCTGCCCTGCTCCCTCAGCCAGCCCTGCCGTGGGACGGGAGGAAGAGCTGCTCTTTTCCAGTCTGCTCTCTTGGTATTTGTGGTGGTTTTCGCTGCTTTTTTAAACAAAGCTTGCAGATGTTTACCAGGCTGAAGGGGCTGCAGGTCGGGACTGGCTCTGGAGGAAATGTACAAAGGGGATTAGTGTTTGGAGGCAGGAATGGGTTGGAGCAAAGGAGAAAAAAAAAAAAAAGTAGTTTTTTACAATCTTAGTCACCAAAGCTGGATTTAATTGGAAGCGATTTGGGTGCAGTTAAAATGTCTGATTTGTGAGATGGGGATAGTGAGCTCTAACCCCAACGGGAGGTAGTTTGCGATAAGGGTATGGGTTCCTCAGCACAGGGCAGGATCAAGCAAAGCACCGGAACCCTCTAACCCCCTCACACGTATTTTTTACCTCAAAAAAATGGATTTTGGGGGTGCAAGCAAGAGATGCTGGTGGAGCAAAACAAAGAGGGCAGGCATTTAGCGACCCCGCAGTCCCTGGGCCTCCCAGCAGCAGCCTTCTTCCACAGCGTCCCGGTGAGGGGCAGGCTGGATGTGAGGGAAAGGCTCTGCCCTGAGGGGTGGTCGGGCACCAGGATCGAGAGGCGTTTGGACAACGCTTGCAGACACACGATCTACTTATTTATTTGAGTATTTATTTATTTATGTATTTATTTATTCATTTATCCAGTTGCACTCGCCGCTCCTTCCCCCTCAGACTCCCCATGAGGCGCACGCTGAGGAGGCACCGCCGAACCCCCCCCCCACCAGGCTCCGCTGAGGGGAGCGGGCGGACCCCCAAGCCACGCCTCCCGCGCCGCCAGCAGCCAATGGGAGCCCGCCGCCGTCCGCTGGGGCGGGAAAGGGAGAGGGGAACCGGAGAGGGGCGTGGCCTCCGCGCTCGGCCGGCTGCTATTGGAGGAGCGCGGCGGGGGAGGCGGGGCGAGGCGGAGGGGGCGGGGCCAGCGCTCCGCGGCTCGGGGCGGGCGGCGGGGAGCGGCGCGGCTGGAGCGGGGCGGCAGGTGAGGGGCGGCGGGGCCCGGGGGGGGGGCACCGGGATCGCTCCCGGTGCTGCCGCTGCAGCTCCGGTGCCCAGGCTCGGGGAGAGCCACCGGGAGCGTCGGCGGGGGTCAGCGGCCGGCGGCAGGTGCGGCCCGGGGGCTGCGCTTTGTCTCGGCGCGGGGGATGGGCGCGGCCGGGCGGGGGCGCGGGACCGTGGGGGGGCACCGGGAGAACCGGGAGGGGACCGGGGGGGATCGGGGTGAGGGCACGGAGCCCCCCCGGCATCCTCCCGCCGCACACAGCGCCCTAACGGGTGGCCGCCCCCGCCCCGGTTTCATCCCCTATTTCCCCCCGGTCAACCGGGAGCAGCACCGGGAGCCGCCTCCGCCGGTGCGAGCGTGCTGCGGGGCTGCTCCGGGCTCCGGGCGCCCCTACGAGAGAAAGGAGCTGCGAGCCGGCGGGCTCGGGGTGTTACCGGCGGGTGCTGGCCGCGCTTTGCTCGTTTCTGCGCTCGCTTTTTGCACCGAGGCTGCGGGAGCCCCGGTGGGGGAGGTCTGCGATGCAGAAGGAGCGGTCCCGGTGCTGCTCCCGTCGTGTCCTGGTGCGTGTCGGTGGCCGGGAGCTGGAGGCGTTGGCACCGCTGCGGGACGAAGGCGCTGCCGTGGGGTTATTGTGCGGAGCCCCTCGTGGGCAGCCGGCGTCCCGCTGCCGGTGCCGTGCTCCGTTTGCAGCCTTCACGGGGTTGCTTTGGTTGGGGACCTCCAGCAGAGTCCCAGGAGAAGCGATCGCACAAGTTAGCAGCCTGGCAGGAAACCCAGCGTGGTGCTGGGCAGGCTTCCTCCACGCTCACCCTAATTTTCGTGGAGCCCTTTTGGGGTCTGCACGCCGGGGATTTGCCCAAAACAGAAATCTGGCTAGAAACTATATAGCCTGGTCGCATATGGAATTTTCTCTTTAAATTTTTTCCGACATGTGAGAAGGGTTAGGTTAGTAATGCGATTAACAATATTTAATAAGATTAAAATTACCGGCATAACTCTCTTGAGCAAGGTGGGTGCGGACTGTCAGCGGTTGACGCTCCGATCTCTGCTTTCTCCCACCTCAAGTGCTGCGAGGAGCCCGAGCTCCTAGCCCCGGCTCGCTTTTTGGGAAAAAAAAAACATTTCTGCCCTCATCTGCTGACAGCTCAGGTGTGCCCCCACCAGTGAGGGACCATGGGTTGGTCTCAGATAAGAGCAGAGGGAAGAGGAGCTCGCTGAGCTCCTGCCTTTGTGCTCGGCAGGGCTGTTCCTGCAAGTGCTGTGGCTGCTGGCACGCTTCGGCTTTCCTGGCAGCCTCGGCGGGGACCGCAAGGACTGAGCGAGCCTGGAAAAGTTGCTGCTGCTGATGATGGTGGCCCCGTGTCCCTGGGGAGAGGCTGCTGGCCAGAGCAGCGTGCTGTGAACAAAGCAAAACCCGAAAGGATGCTTGTGTGGTGGGTAGTATCCAGCTCTGTGCTGGGAGGGAAGCGATCCGGTCCCGCTTGCAGCCTGCCAGTGCTGCTGCCGGCTTCCTGGGGAGGCTCCATGAGCAGCGGCAGGCACGGTGTCCTCTTCAGGAGCTCCAATGCTTTATGCTTCGGTGTGACTTGGCGAGGGGAGGTTCAGAGGGAGGTGAAGCAGCCACCTCCCACAAAGGCTTGGTATTTTCCGTGGTAAAAGCCCTACCTCTGAACCAGCGAGATTCACGTTATTTTTATTCTGTCATCTTCCCCTACATCCCGGTCCTTCCTGCTTCTCAAAGCAAACCCCTCAGGACTTCAGTTTCTCCTCCTCCCTGGCAGCCCCTCCATCTGTTATTTTTTGTTGGTTTTGTTTTGTTTCTAGCTCTCGGGTTTTTCCCAAGAAAAACTTCAAATTGGCTGTGGTGGCCAAGTTCTGAGCCGAACCCTCCCAGCCTCGAATGAGGGCATCCTGGAGGAAGATGATAGGGCTTTGATCCATCCCAGCTTGCAGGCTGGTAGCAGGCAGAGGAGGCATGAGCCTGCCTGCTTTCTGGGAGGAATTAGCCCTCTAGATATGAGCTAAGCAGGGCTTGGATGGGTGCCCCTCGCTCCTCTGCATCTTCAGCAAAGTGTCCCTGTGCCTGTTGGAGCCTTAGGCTTGGGGCTTGCTTACCTGCAGCTCTCTCGGGTGTCTGGCTGCAGGATTGTTGGGTGGATTCATCTTTTGCTGCTTTTGACTTTGTGGGAACATGCCTGCTGGTCTCTCATTGTGCTGTTGTTGTTACTTTGTCTTGTCATTTTGGTCAGCGCTGGTCAGATGGCTGTAGTGATGTCTCCGCAGGAGCATTCTCTGAGCGTTGGCCGTTCTGGTCTTGGTGCTGGAGGGGAGTTATTAGGAAGAGCCTGCACACCCTTCTCGGGTGTGAGCATCTGAGATGTGTGCAGGCCCCGTGACAGGACAGGGTTGTTCTGTAAGGCGGCTGTGTTTGGCTGGGAAACTGCAATTTTGAGGACTGCAGAGCCAGCACCGTGGTGCAAGCCGTGCGGCCTGCCTTCCCTCACCCTCACCCAGCGAGCCCCCAAACACCACCCACGGGGATTTTGGGGTGCTCTCTCTCCCCAGAACCATACAGGAGGTTGGCTTTCGTGCTACCACCAAGTGTGCCACGGCGATACCCGGGACGTGCAGCCCCGAGCGGGACGTTGCGGCCTGTGCCGACACGCGCCCTGCTGATGGAGGACCGCGGGGCTTGGCGCCGGCTCCTCAACGTGCTGCTTCTCCCCTTCTGCTGGAGTAATAAACACATAGGACTCGTTTTCACTGCTTTTGCACTGCTAATATATATATATATTTTTAGCCAAGCGTTAACTAAGACATCTGAGTTATTTTTGAGGTTGCAGGAAGCAATTTAGGTCTCCCTTTCGTTAACTACAAGTCAGCGCTGCCTCCCGAGGCTTATGGAAAAAAGGCCAAAAAAAAAAAAATCATATCAGTTTAGGTGGATTGTTTCTTCTTCCATTTGGCACAAATTAAAGTCATTATAATACTGAATCACCTTAATTGTTTGTTGTTTTTTTTTTTTTTAATAGCCTGCTTTTAAGGTTAGGATTTCACTTTCAAATCCTGCCTGCCACCCCTGAAAAAGAAAGAAAAAGGGGTTGGAAAATGGAGCACAAAGAGCTTTTGTGTTAGCATGATCTGGTAGGAAGATTTTAAAAGTCGGTAAAAATGTGAGATGCGTCTTCAAATGATATGGATCCTAAGGAAATTCCCAGATGCCAGATTTTAATTGCATGTGAACTTTCCTTATTTGCTTGCAGTATAAACACTGCAAGTACTGTAAAGAGCACTTCTTCTGTGCCTGGCAAATGAGTGAGTTTTTGCGTTGCTTTTGGCTTTGAAGTTTAGCTGTGGAACAGCACAGAGCTGTGGGCTGAGCTTCCCCAGCCTCTGCTCTGTGCCAGGGCTTCTGCTTTCAACCCCCCCTCAGCCCCAGAGCTGTTCTCGTTGGGCGATGAACTCTCATTTTCTCAAAGTGTCTGGGTGTTACCATTTTATCTTGGAGCTTTTATCTGTTCCCATCCTGTCTCGTGTGGAAGGTCTTTTGTCCGTGTCGTGGGCTGTTTTTAAGGCTGGGGCCGTAGGTGTGGTGACTTTGTGGTGGCAGTGGCTTGGCTGAGCTGCGTCGGTGCTGGGGACCAGGGGCTGGGAGCTGTGCGACCGCTCGCTCCAGGTGCCCGCCTAGAGTTTGGGGCAAGCTATTGGGATTAATATCATTAACCAAATGGATTTGCCACTATTGAACGTATCTGCAGGTCCAAAGAATTTCAAGTCTTTGCTGTTTTCATTCTCTTGTAGTTTTCCTTCATTCTGAATCTGAGGGCACTGCTGCCTTTGGAGCTTTAGGGTTTTGGGGAACAAGTGTGTCAGTTTATCCCAGCGTAACGTAGCGGTGCCTGACAGCTGAGTTGCAGTGACGGGACTCAGATGGCCATTGAAGCTGTCAGGAGCAGATCACGGTCTGTCTTGGGTCCTGTCCTTCCCCACAGCTCGGCCGTGCAGGAGGGCAGTGGTGCCTGGCGCCGTGCGGGTGGGGAAGCTGGCTGTGTTCAGGAGTTTGTGCTGATGGAACGAGCTTCCTGGCTAAATTGCATGTAGTGCTATAAATAGGGCGGGTATATTTGACATCTTAACCCCGCTGTAATCTTTCTGTAAATTACTATGTAGAAGTAGCAGTTCCAGCTTAAGATTTCTGCCAATTCCAAAATGATTTTTGTTTCAAAGTCTCTTCCCGAAGCTCTTCTGTCCCACACTGGGTTGCACTCTGTGACCTCCCTGCTCTCAGCGTGGAGTCACCATAAACCAGAGCACAGCCAGATCCCCCCTCTGGCCCTGCCTCCTGGAGAACTTGTGCTCTCCAAATCCCTCTGTTGCTTACCGTGGCCATCTCCATATTTCACATGAGGAGTTTCTGGGCTCTGATTTCTGTAAAGAAGCGCCAGCCTCCGAGAACAGTTGGCCAAGCAAATGCAGGAGAATACGCTCCTGACAGAGCTCCACGAGGGCTCTGTGCTCAGCTGCGAGTCCTTCAGACAGGAATTGGAGGTGCAGGATCAAGGCTTGGAGATGCTTCTGTAGCTGCCGGCCCAGACCTTGTCAGAAATGACCTCCTTCCTGGAGCTGGTGTAGGGTTTTGGGTGGCTTGGGGTTAATGGCCTTGAAACAACTCTCCCTAACACTTTCAGCTTTAATCCCAACATTTTTTGTATCAGGTTTACCCCCTGGAAGTGCTGGAGAAAGCAGTTCTGCTTATGAATCACCTAATAGTGAATTTTCATATGGGGAGGGTTCAGTAACTCTTCTGGCACCATCTGCTGCCCTCCCCACACCAGAGCCGTGAGCTCTTCTAACTTGTCCTGTGCTGTCTCCTACCTCTTAGCATTGCCAAAAATTGTGTGTGCTGGGGAGCTGAAGTGCAAAAGCAGTTCCCGGGCTTCTGAATCCCGCAGTCAATGTGTTGATCCCCATTTGCATGCTGTTCGACTTCCTGCATACAGATTGCAGTCCATTACTGATTGATTCTGCCCGACAGAATGGTGAAACAGGCGTGCGGCGGAATTAATTGTACCGGAGCGATGCGTGCCGCTGTGGGAAACAGGAGCAGCAACCAGGGGCTCTGTTTATTCACCAGCTCTTTTTGGGTAATTTAGCATTTTGAGAGAAATTGCTGAAATGAGACTGCAGAAATGCTGAAGGACCTAGGGAGACTAAGCTGTTTGTGAATTTATATCCTCAGCTTAGCCGAGGTGCATCTTGGCTTCATGTCAACCTGCCACTGTTAAGAGAGATTTAAGGCAAAGATCACAAGGACTTTTTGCTTTCGTCCTGCGTGTCAGTGCAGCTTTCTCCTGGCTGCAGGTGAGGTGTGTTTCTCCTGCATGGCTGTGATTTCTGGGGGGCTGCTTTCACAGTAACGAGTGGCACCAACTCTCTTAGCGTTTGTTTCTTGATCCAGACTTTTCCTTTCTTTTGAGGATACCAAACCAGAAAAAGTTCTTGTTGTGACAGCCTACAGAGGAGCGTGTGCAATTAGAAAACATCCCTGGGTACCAGCTTGTGCTCTCGGCAGTGCGGACGAAGCTTGAGTTGGCAAGAGGTCAGGCAGGTCCCCCAGGGACACCGCGTGCTGGGCTCCTTCTTGGAGCCAGCGTCCCGGTGCCAGAGCTCCTGGCTGTGCTCTGCTTCCAGTGACACTGTGATCATGCAGAGCTGCTGAACGAGGAGCAGCAGGGCAAGCAGCTGCCCTGCACACGCAGTTCTCCTTCCCTGCACCCTCAAGAAGGCAGCTCCCCGCGGCCCCAGGGATGGGGAGCAGGGGCGGCGCGTGCCGGCAGGGCGGCCGTGGCAGCAGCTGCCCTGGAGCAGATGAAAGAGCTGTTTTAGCCTGTTGGGCTTCCTCCGGGCCTGGGACAGTCAAGTCTCTGTCCTCGTAGTGCCCGAGTCACCGCGGCCCCTTCCTTCTCAGCACAACCCATCTGCCAGCGGGGTGAAAGCCCGTGTCAGGAACCGCAGCGAGGAGCTCGGCAGGCTCCTGGAGGGGTGCTGACAGGCACGCTTTCTTGCTGCACATTAAACTGCTCCTGTGTGCTGCAGTGACAGTGCTGCGGTCTGGATACTTGAGCCTCGTAAATGTGCAGCCTCTCCATGGCACGCAGAGGCCTTGCAGGTGACTTGTGTTTTGCTGCAGTACTGACGTCTGGATGTGGCATGGCAAAGCTTTCCTTAACAGCCCAGGGAAGACCCATGTTCAGTAACTCTTGTTCCATAATTAGGATTTCCTGCACTGTAGAGAGCTGTCTCTGAATAAAGGTTGTAAAGAGTGGAAAACGTAGGCGAGCTGATGGCTGTCTTGCAGGCTTATGTTATTTTGAGTCAACCGTTCAAATCCATCCCCAGCATCCTCCCATCACAGACCAGCTATCACAACAGCCCTTGCAGTGGGTTAATGAATGCCAAGCTCATTAGCTACAGACAAATAACATCCAAATAACATTTACCTTCCAGATAATGACGATGGTGGGCTTCCCGCTGGGGGATCTTGTATGCTGGCGTTCTGCTCGTGCGGCCCCAAGAAACGTGGAGGTTTCTGGTTAAGCAGCAGTGGGGTTTGGGGTTGTGCTGCTGATGGAAGGTTTGCATCGCTGTCTGGTGCAGGTGGTTAGCAGCAGTGTGTGAGCCCCGGGATGCTGCTGCACCGGGCAAAGCTGTTGCAGGAGAATTACCCACTTGTGGTTCTGAGGTTGCCTCCTCTTCCTTTGCCTCTGTTGCCTCCTGAAGTTTTGGAAGCCGTTGGGTATGCGTCTGATTACCTCCCTCCTGGTGCTGTCAACACAGCGTAATCCCAATGGGTGTTGCGGTAATTATTACAGCGCTGTGTTCTCTGGGGACTGATGGATCGGCCAAACACAACCGACACCTGGCCGTCCAGCTCCGGGACTGCAGTTCCACTTATGGTGAAACTTACCCCAAAATGCAGCGTGCTTCTTTTGAGCAGGTAGAAATCACGTGCATGCAGTGATTTGATTCACGAGGGAAATGATTTCAGCTAGTAGAAACACACAAAGCATCCTTGTTAATCCACTGTATAACGAAGAATACATCTTAAAAAGCTTTTTCCTCCACAGAGAAAGCCTTAAACTTTCAGTGCTTATGAAGCTGTTATCTCTGCAGCAGGCACTGTCCTCTGTGATACCACTCTACTTGCGGGTAAGACTGAGGTAGAACTGATAATGTACAATTCAGTACTGATTTCCTTATCACCTCGTGACCTGTAGGTCTATAGATCTGTCTTGTGTTTGTCTTCAGGCTGGTCTTCTGTATATGCCTGAAACATGTTGTCCTTTTGGCCTGCTTGGGGCAGAAAGCTGGAAAGCTGAGGTAGAAGAATTGTTCTTTTGGGATCTGCAAGGCAAGAGAAAAGTGTTACAGGACTTGTCTTCTAAGGGAGCGAAACAATTTGTTTAAAATGAAGGTTCATTGTGTACATGTGTTAATTCCCTTTGTTTTTTTTGTGGGATGTAGAGGTCACTTTGTCTCTATCTAAACTACGAGCAAATCAATAGTCTAATCAATTTCTAAAGTAGCTTCAGTCAAAATGACTACCGTGGTGTGGCCTGGGCTTTGATGTGTGAAGGTGTCCCAAAAAGCTGCTAGAAAAGTCAATGCGGAGCATCACTGCAAATAACCTGACCAAATTTGCAGGGGAATTTTCTGCCCCATTCACTGTGTCCACAGGGCTTTTTCCCTGCCCAGTGCCCAGCACGGCTTCCTCCTGGCGTTCCCACTGAAAGAATAGATCACTGGGAGCAACAAAAGCGGTCGCACGGTTCGCTTGAGCAGTCATGCATAAACGCAGGCGGATTTTCTGCCGTGAACACCAATGGGTAGCCTTCCCTGCCACCAGCTTTCCATAGGCTGCGTGTCGCTGCGACGAGGAGCGATGCTGAGGATCCCGTGCGGGAGGACAGCATCCCTGGCAGGCACCAGCTGCTGGCGTTCCCCGTGGCTGGGCTGGGGCGTTCGCAGCAGTAAGTCTGTTTCTTGCTTTGAAAATACCGAGTTCAGGGCTGATAAAAAGCCACGTGTCTCACTGTTGCCTCAGAGATGTTTTATTGTGAGAGGTGGAAGGGGCACAGCCCTTTGTGCTGCCTTGCCGGCCAGCACCCGAGGCTCAGCCGTGGTCCTGCCAGCACCCAGGGTGTAAGCGCCCTGCCTCGTGCTCCGTTCCAGCTCGGAGGCACGTTGGGCATGCAGCACAACACGAGGGCGGTCGCTAAGTGGGAATGCTGCTCGGAGGTGGAAATTCAATGGGCATCTGTTCGTTTAATAAATGGGGATGGGAAAAACAGAAGGGTTTGCATGTCTGTTTTCTCCTGGAACAGCAGCAGCAAGGGTGCTAAGTCCTCGTGGCGTGGAGGTCGGGGAGGGCGTTGGCTGACATCCACAAAGGCTTAATGCTTTTTGTGCCGTGATCTCGAATAGCTCGTGTCTCTGGGGAGATTTATGAGGGGTAGTTACCATTTCTGAGATACACAGAGGGTTGTGCTAATTATCAGAGAGAGCGGCTCTGAAGAGCCAGGTGAGAACAACGGCAGCAGGTGACTGCATTCGTGTAATGTGCTTCTGAAGGTGTTTGACTTGGAGCCGTACAATGGTTTAAATAATTGATCTGTGCCAACATCAACAGCGTGCCTCATGATTATTTAAAGGGAAAAAAAAAAGGCTGCCTCTGAAATCATGGGTTACTGGGGATGTGTCAAAAAGGGAAATATTCCTGGGGGTGTCCTCAGCGAGCGATAGCACTGCAGTCTGTGCTGTTCAGGACTTTGTCAGTTTTCTGGAAATAAATCTAAAGCCGCTGCTAGTGTTGGTTCAGTAGAGAAGCAGACAATGCTGATGGTGAATTCAGAACTGTGGCTGGAAACAACAGGTCTGTGGGTATTTTCTCGCTCGAAGGTCCTGAGTAGTACATAAGTGTTTGGCAGAATGGGGACCGGGTGGTGAAATTCTCCTCAGAGCTTTTGGAGAAGTGCTTACATGGTGTCTAAGAAAGACATGTGCTCCTTACGCTCAGCTAATTGACTGTTAGCTCACTGATACAATCTTTGCAGACTGTGATTTCTGTAGCTCCTCCGTTATGCTGCAGAACGGGTTTAGTGAAATAACATCCATTTGATACAGGCAAGCAGAGGCTTCGGCGTGCCAGCGATGCTGCGCGCTCCCCGGCTGTGTTTCACCAAAGCAGTGGCTCTGGAGAAGACGGCAGGGGGTGGAGGTGACAATCGCACTGGTGTTCTGAAGAGAGGGAAAAAAAAAAAAGTCCCAAGTTATTCAAGAGCCAAAGAAAGGTGCTTTATAGGGAGGGACCTGGTGGGGCTCATCTGGTGGTTGCCAAAACCTACTGAGAGGTGACTTGCTTAAAGCGCGTGCGTAACTGACTCCGAGGAACTTTAATCCAGCAGAGAAGAAATTAATGGCTCGTGGCAGAAGGCAAACAAATGAGAAATTAGGCTGGTCTTGTTGCCAGAAAGAATGATGGAGCTGTTGGAGCACACTGCTAGGAAGGCGGTGACCTTATGGGTGTTGTGGGGGTGCAGGTGGTACAGCAGAGCAGTGTGCGCCTCGTGCAGAGTGGTCTTAGCCTTGAATGACACAGCTCAGACCGGTCCTGTGGCAGTGATTTCTGTTCTTTGCTTCAGAATAACCTCAAGGCTAACACAGGTGCGTTTCTCATCCCTGTTTCTTAACTCCCAAACCTTGTGTCCCTGCGCTTTGTGCAGTGGGACTGGTACATCCTGCACATGAAGAGCCTAACTCGAGGTTTGCACTTCAGCTTCCTGAGGATAAAATCCTCTTGATGCTTCTCACGGAATTTCTGTTAGGCTGATCTCCCTACCTAACCTATCTTGCAGTGCTTGCTTTACTGACTGCAAACTTTCTACAAAAGTACAGCTTTTATTAAGCATTTGGTATGCAAACCACCATCTGCATCGAGGAGCACTGTTAAATTCCTGCTGCACGTAAGCCATTTCAGTTACTTTTTGTCATTAATCTCCTCTGTTGAATGTCAAAAATCTCATATAAGTAAATCTGATAAACATCGTAGTTTAGTCTACGATTCTTTCATAATAACTTGTGATTGTTTACAGGCTGAAAACTAGTTTATAGTTTGTTAAAGGCAGTTAAGTCATTGAGTTCATGTTGTCTGATCCTTTGGGAAACGCAAGCCAGTGGGTTTCCCTGAATTTAAGCTGACCATCGAAACTGAGAGTGGATGTTAATAAAGAGCAGAGGTGTGTGTGTGGTGGGGGGCTTGCTGTACCAAGTGCATTTTAAGACACCTCTGAGAAAAGAGGTTTAAAAACCAGACCTTGGTCTGTCCATTCCAGGAACCACAATTAGCCAATTATTAACTTTGTTCCGAATGGGTTAACTAATGTGGCACTTGCTCTGTTTGGCCTCTGACTGCCTGTGTAATAGCCAAGATCAGCAATCTCCGTCCTGCGCCGGACTGCAGGCTGCTAATTAACACGTTGGTTTCATATTGCTGCTGCCCGTGTTTGCACTGAAGAACTCTGGATTTTGGGGGCCATACATGTGGGTGGGAATATCCAGATCGTACTGGGACTCTGGTCACTCCTGTGCAATGCCTTGCTCTCTGTTTTTTCCCCCAGACATCTGATCAGGCTTGCAGCAGTGCCTCTTTGCAGGATCTTTAACCAAAAGGTCAAAATAAGCTTGGGGCTCCGTGTCCCACCCCACCGCTGCCTGCTGTGTGTCTCAGCGCACATACACATCCCTCCCTCAATTAACCACATGTAGGAGAAGCTGGTTTCCCTTAAAGGAAGCTGTTGCCTGTGGGCTGGGAGCTGGTGGTTCCCCGTGGGGTGAAAATACACCTTCACCTGGGCTCAGAGGGGAGGCTGGCTGGATGATGCCGTGGCAGTCGAAGACCTGGGTGAGCTGTGGAGCTCAGGCCTGACCCACGGGGGTTTTTTGGCACTCATCCTGTGCTCCCACCGCCCCTCGGTGTGCTGGGGCTGGCCTGGAAACCCCCCGCGGGGAGGCCATGGCTGGGAGTGGGAGGCGATGAAATGCGGATATTTACCCCAGCTGTCAGCGTGTGTTTGGAGAAGATGCCTTTGTTTTAGTAAACGGGGTTTCTTCTAAAGGTATTGGTGGGTTTGTGCCTGCTTTTCTTTTAGTTTCGCTGTCTCAGCCTTGCCTTGGCTACTCCCTTCCCATACTCGCCAAAAGCAACTGAAAAAGAGGTATTCGAGCAGCCCATCTCGCTGTTCGCGTGCAATCTAGCAACCTTTGGTGCTGGAAGTTGGACTCTGTCTGCTGCTCTGTCTGGTAACAGTAGCCCCTGTTGTTTCCTCGCGCTGCTTTTGAAAAATACTGTTTTGGTTTCTCTGGGAGAGAGATGGTTGGCCCATAAATGTATGCCAACCCACCTAATTATTCTTTTCGAAAATCCTTCATTGGGTCTTTTCTGTTAAATAGTTCAAAAAAAAAAAAAAAAATCCCACCTCTCCCTTGCCCCTGGAAACAGCAGCGTCCTTGTTCTGCTGAGCTCACTGCTGGCCATGCTGATCAGTGCCATTTCCTTTGTCTTCGTTTATTTTAGAATTAAACTATAAGCTGTTTAAGACTGGGCTATTTTTGTTCTGTACTTGTGCAGGATCTGTTACATGAGGATCCTAAATGCTAAAGTAACTGCTCTTCTTAAAGGCAAAAGTGCCGTGCACGTCAGGAGCAGGATGGGCATTGCTCTGAAAGCGAAGTGCTGTGTTTTTGCTCCCATAAAATGTTTTGGCAAGCCCATCCCTGGTCAGAGGAATGCCTAGGTCAGGGCCAGAACCATGGCCACCTTCCACCCCCGAGCTGGATTGGCTTTTGTCAGCCAGATGCCTTCTGATCTCCACCTTCTCCCTCCGTCCCTCTTCTGACAGTAGCCATGTGCTCAGCAGGGGCTCTGCAGCCCTGTTTGCTTTAGCTGGGGAGATGTTTGCCTTTCCTGCAGAACTCCAGCTGCCGGGGAAACCTGGGGCGGCTGTGTTGATTTATTAGGGCACAGTGTGCCTCAGGAATGCCTCTGCTAAGGAGCTGGGAGTGATGGAAGGGATCCTGCCCGGAGCGGCGTGAAGCCTTCTCGTTTCTCTTTACACAGACTCGAAGCAGGAATTCCCCAAAGCAAGGTAAGAAAAATGGCTCGCTCAGCTGACGGCTTCAGGGAGCTCCTGTTAGGCTGCCCTGGCACAGAGTCAGGGAGGTGGATGATAGCTGGAATTTTAGGAGTGCAATTTTAAGTGAGTTTTTTTGGTGGGAGATGACACTGGATTGCCCGAGCAGAGGGTTTGTGTGCTTTTGGTTTGTGTTAAGAGCTGGCATTCCGGAGTTACTGACTAGGGCTTTTTTCTGGGACTTGGCTGTGGGCCATCTGAATGTTTTGCACTTGAAAGAAGAAAGTTTCAACCTCTTCGGGTTCGCAGACTTCTAAACATTTTCTATTAGAGATATGGCAATGGATTTGCTTTTTTTAATTACCTTTACAGACAACCGAAGTCTGCAAGCCACAAGTTTAAAAACCACTGAGGCAAGTGCATATTCTGTAGCGAGTTCATTGGAATAACCTTTCTTCTCCATAATTTGTCCCAGCCATCCTGCATGCACCCCATATTTTCCTTTCTTGTCTGGCATATGCTCTGTATGTGTCTGAACTTTTTCTTTCTTCTGTGATTTTTGGTGGCTGCTACCCCAGCTGATCTGAAAGCAAGACGGAGGAAACTGTTGGGTGTTTGCACAGGGCAGCGTGGGCAGCCGGTTGCTTTGTGTCGATCCAGTGTTTGGTAGTTGCAGAGTAGGCTGTGTTTATGGGGCATCAGCGCTGGGAAGGAATTTCCTTTCCTAGCTGAGGTAGAAAGAGTGTCCATGTCCAGCTTTCTTCCTTTGCTTTAGCATTCCTTGAGGTTGTTTCCTATTTTACAAATGCATCTTTTGAGAACTGCCAGGAAAATGTCTCTCTTAAATGGAAATGGAAATTTCTGAGCTCACAGGGATGAAAACCTTTGGGTCTGTGCTCACTGAGTGAAAAGAGGATTACCAACCAGCCATTCTTCAGCGTGCAAAGCGGTGGAGCAAAGTCTGCAGAGACTCTCCGAAAGTTATTGGCTTTCCTCAGGAAGGGAGCTTGTGAATAGAATTAAATGAGCTCGGTCCCATCCTTCTCGGCTTCCCTGCTGCAAGTGGAGAGAGCAGTGTAAGTTTTAATTCAGTCGACGTTTGAATAAAATGGGAAACTTTTTGAAGTAGGTGTCATGGAAACAGGTCTAGAGCCAGAATTCCTGTGTTCCCGGAGATAAGAGAACTAATGGTTTTGTGGCTGCATTACGGCCTGACAGAGAGCAGGGTGAGGGGAGGCAACACTGCTTTTTCCAGAACTATTTGAAGAGTCCCGAAATGAGGATGGTTTGCTGGAGCAGATGCAGATGGCACCTTTTCATTGGGGACTGAAAAACCTGCCAAGGTGTAAACTGCATCTTAATAGAAAGATGTGAGAGGAGGCCTGCACTTCTCTCCTTCCTAATTACCGCAGCTCAGCTGCTGCTGTCTCTTAGGCTTACACATCTGAAAGGTGACAATGACAATGTCTTGAATGGCAAAGCAATAGTAAGGAGGCTCCCTGCCTTTAAAAAAAAAAATGAAAATGTATTCTGGAACAAAGAAGTTATTCAACCAATAGCCAAGATTATCCTCATGAAAAATCTTCCTGGAAACTGCTCTTCATGAAAGCAGTGCAATTTTTGTAGGTCTCGGTGGCTTGTCTCCTGAGTGACTACAGGTAAAGCAGCAGCCAGCTTCACCCTTTCACCCACCGATGGCACAGGGAATGTCCACCCCAGCAGCGGGACTTCCACTTTCTCTTGCTGCACCTCTGCGCTGGGTTGTCCTGGTACCCGCTACCTCCTCAAGAAGCTGGAAGACTCCGCTCCCTGGTGTTGTAGCAGAAATCTCTGCTAATGTTTTTCACAGCTGTTCCTTTCAGTGCCAAGGCCAGAAACCAGACTCTCAGATGCTCATCGATCATGGCACTTAAAATGGGACAAGGTGGTTGGTTTGGGTAAGAGCTCCTCTTAGAGAAACAGGGATTTCAGGGGGTGATGATAGTGCTGTAGCTGTGATCGCATTGCAACAGTGCAGAAAGAGGCAGCAGCAGCTCCCAGTCAGGCTGTGGAGGGCAGTTTGGGACTGGGTGTTTCTTGCTGAAATGTCTACTAGCTCGTGGTCTCTCGTGGCAGTTTTGCTGGTTAGCTATTAACTTGTTCAATCTACCCTCGCGCATGGCCCTACCCTGTTCCACTGTGTTCCAGTAAAGCTGGTTTAAGAAACAGCTTTGTTAAAGTTTCTCTTCCTGCCTCTCCTCTCGTCCTGTCAATCTCAGGAGAACATGCTGGCACTGGTGCCTTTGCGGGATCATTTTTAGGGCCCTTTTGGCTCTGACTGTTTCCCTTCGAGCAGCCCTTGGGGAGCCCCATCCTGGGGCGGGACAGGCTCTGGTGGGATTGCTGTCTGCTGGGAAAACAGCAGGGGAAAGGCAAAACAGCACTGAAAACCCTGCTTTTTTTAGCTGAGAGAATGTCCTTCTTCAAACACAGCTCTTCCTGCTCGTGCCTGTACATAGCCCCTTCCTGCTCACCAGCAGTGTTTTCTCCCGCTGCCTCGGGGCGGCATTCAGGTTAGTGCAGATCGGAAGGAGCAACTTTATTAAGAGATTCCTCTGCAGTGGTATTTACCCAGTTTCTGCAGAGGACTCTTTTTTTTAAGTACTCAGCTACCTGCTTCTGTTTCCCCTTGTGAGACGTTTGTTAGAGCATGCTGCTTGCAACTGTACTGGAGCCTACAGCTCTTCCGTTCCCCCTCACAATTGCCAGCTCCCTCGGCCTTTTCACAAACAGGGAATAAAAGTTGAAGCGAGGGGATGCCTGCCCGTTTGTATCAGCCTGGGAAATGGTAGATTTATTTCTCTCTTGAGGCCTTTGCCTCAGGCATCTCGCCAGAAGGCATCTAGACTCTATTCACTTCCAACGCATGCAGTCCCCAAGCCAGAAATCTGCAGAAAGCTCGTGAACTGATCAGCTGAAGGCCAGACAGTGTGACCTGGTGCCTCTGAAAGTCAATGAATTGCAGAGCTGTGACTTCTGGATGCTTGGGAAGTGCGTGCAGGCTGCGGCACCCGCTGCATGGTGTGAACCTCGAGAGGACCTCAGGAAGATCAGCTCAAAGATGGACCTCATCTGTACTTACTGTCGGAAATTATCCCAAAATCTGAGTCGGAAGAATTAGAATGTGCCTAAATGTTTTGGCTAACACAAAGAAGTAATTACTTTCTTTGCAGACCCTGTTATGGGTTTCCTTTCTTCAGACCGTGAGGAATTCAAAGCAAACTTTAGTTTGGAGCTAAAAGGCGTGTTTTTAGCAAAGGCGCTGCGAGCAGCATTGGGATGGGCTCCCAAAAGAACAGAGATGGGTACGGCTCGGGTTCTTGTGCCTGCGTGCGTAGCAGACAGTCCCGTACCAGCCCTGGTTCAGTCTTCTACAAGTGACCTCTGTCCCTGGCCGGGAACATAAAGAGCCTCAGTGAGCTTTGGCTGAACTGGGCTTTTGCCTGTCTGCTGCAGGGAGAGAGTAACCTCAGTGTTCCTGCCTCCCTCCCCCTGGCTGCTCGCTTGATTTAGCTGCCAGAAAAAGACATCTGAAAAGTATACATTGCTCTCCTGTGTCCTAACTTCTGTAAAGTACAGGTTATGGTTGGTTCCCGTGTACGGTGCTCAGTAATTTTACAGAAGAGCAAACGGCACCGCTACAGCTATCTACACAACGCTTGGTACAGTGAGGTCTTAGTTTGTGCCAGGACTCCTGAGTGCTATTCTGGGCGTTATTAAGGGGATTATATTACATAGAGAGCTCAGATGGCTCCGAGCCGCGCTCAGGGTGTTAACTGTTTCTATTAAGCTTTGCATTTAGAGATCCTTGTGGCAGAGGAGGGCGATGCTGGACGTGTAGGCGTTCCTGCAGCTCAATAATCTGTGTGTTGTATGGCCAGGGAGGGTTTTCATTTGCTTTGCACGAGGGGTAACCAGACTTCCAGAACTTGCTAACTTCTGGATGCTCCGTGTGTTAATCTTCTCAGTGTGCTGGCTGTGCAGCTGCAGGTGGAAGAGATGCTTTCTGGTGCAGATGTGTAAGGTGAAACAGAATCCTTACAACATGCCGTAAATGTCTCAAAAGGGATAAAGCAAGCCATACGTAGCATGTTGTCTGGCAGAGGCTGTGCCTGCTGTTCACTGAGCACCCGTCTCTGCGGGAGACAAATGGGTGGGGGGGAAGTATCCCCTGTGCCACGCAGTAGTTCATACTCAAGCTGATGGTCCAAGGGGCTGAGTTTGTGAACATCCCTTCCTTAGAAAGCCAGCAGCTGATGTCTTTACCTTGCAGAGACTTCGCTTTCCAAAGACGTGCCCCTAGCAATGGCCTTGGTGCTCCTCTGCCATCCCAGCTGCTTTCTTGTCTGCGACTCCTGACCCTGAGATCTGGGTATGTTTCATGCTGGTGCCGTGTGTGCACGGGGAAAACCATGCTGGTGGAACCCATCAAAATAAACAAGACTGGGTGTCGGTGGTGGTCGGAGCAGCTCGGATCAGGCATGGTTATTGGGTTAGATATGGTAGTGACAGGGAGAAGGGGGCTCGGAAGGGGCTGCAGTGGAAATCAGTACCCAAAATGAATATTGCATGAGTGGTGCATGGATGCGTAAATACTGTCCTTCGAATCAGATCCTGTTCCTGAGCCGTTCTCTGGGATTTCCCTGTCATGCAGACCGGTGTCCAGCACCAGACCAGGCACTGTGCTGCGGGCAAGCTCCCACCCAGCTGCTGGGCAGAGCTGTGCTTGCACTGGGCTCTTACTGGGAGCCACTGGGCACCGTGGCTGTGGCCATGGGACCCCCTGGCAGGCAGGATGGCTTCCGTGAAAGACAGCAGCAGGCCCAGGGTCCTTGGGCAGGATGCGGCTCCCCAGGGAGCAGGGCCGGGCCGTGATTCACCACAGCTGGCTGCGGCTCGGCCTCCTCCGCTCCCCCTGCCCCGGGTGCCAGGGAGTGACAGCTCGCGGGCAGGCGGCCAAGCTGTGAAAGGAGGAGTGTGTGAGGCCTTCAGCTTTCTCATGCTTTATCAGGCTGCAAAGAATAGCTCGATATTCAGCCGGCGTTGGTGCGGGTCAGGAGAATGGAAATACGAACTTAACTCCTGACACGCCGGGGGACGGCTGAGGCCCTGGCCTGACCAGAGGAGCGAGGGCTGCTCCCCAGGGCTTCTGTGTGGTGTGAAAGGACACAAACGCCTTACAAGCTGTGCCTTGGCTCTCCTCACACCCCAGCTTGCCCAGACCCCAGGGGCTGGCATTGAGGGGGACGTGGCGGCTGGGGGAGCGGGATGGGGACAGTCCTGGGGATGATGGAGCCAGCAGCGAGGCAGCCACCGGCTCTGTGGAGCGCTGCCCGCCAGCGTGGAGGGAGTTAAGCACTGCCGGCAGCTGGGGGTGAGCCCACCTCGGGGTGCCGAGCTCCAGCTCCATTCCCACGGCCAGGACGGGGCCGGCAGGGGGGGACCCTGCCAGTGGCGGAGGCTGGGAGGCAGCACCCGGCCCCTCCAACCCCACACTGCACCAGGGAGCGAGCGGGGCTGCAGGGCAGGGCCGGCGCTGTCGCTGCTCGGCTGCTGTCCCCTGGGTGAGATGGTGGATTTATTGCCCCCCTTCAGGCAGACGGAGGGGGCTTGCAGGCAGCCAGGTCCCTGCCTAGGCAACAGAAATAAATTATTCCTCAGCTGGGTGTGAGGTTGCAATCGAGTCCCAGCAGTGTTGTTTCCTACAGGGTGTGCAAGTTTCTCAGAGGCATGTGGTAGCAGGGCCCTTCGTCCCTGATCCTCACCCTGCCTTTTGTCACATCATTTTGAGCTCTTTGAAGCCCTGAGGAGCAAAAAAGGCTGGGAAGAGCTTGAGGGGTCAGGGAAAGGAGCTAACATGAGTGGGAGTGCATACTGCAGCTCCCTCGCTCCCCAGTCCCCTTTCAGTGGTGCTGGGGGAGCAGGAAGGTGCTGACACAGAGCTGGGCACGGCTGTGTGTGTGGTGCCCCCAACCAGCACCAGTTCCACCACAGGGGCAGGAGTGGCTCGGAGCACTCATTCAGCCCCTGGCAATGCTCCAAAGTCCTCCCCAAGGACGAAGAGTGCAGTCCCTGTTCTCACCAGCCGCTGAGCCCAAGGCCAGGCACGTCAGTGTGAGCAAGTGGGGCTCAGCAGCGGCGTGAAGGAAAGATGAGCTGTGGGCTCGGAGCTGAGTTCTGCTGGGCGCTGATGCCATATAGTGTGGCAGATGTGCTGTTGGAGGCTGGGTTTTTGTCTGTACATCAGCTGCCTGGCTCAGCTCCCACCCCGGATCCTCTTTGCAGAAGCTGTGGTCCTTGGGCGAGCAGTGCTGGCCCTATATCTGGAGGGCAGAGGCTCTGAGGAGCAGCATTGTGTGGGGCAAAGGCTTTGGGATTCAGCACCTGGGTGCAAACATGAGCAATGAGAAGCGTCCGCGCGGATATTCTGCAAACACCCAAGCGCAGAGAGATTCCTCCTGCTGGATCTTACTGATTGTTGACACCGGAATCCTAATAAACCCTGGTAGGCAGCAGCCCTTGTTCAGCTGCCCACACCCAGGCACGTAGCAGCGGCTGCGCTCTGTGCTGCAGCTCCGTGCTCTGTCCTTTGCTCCCCCCGCAGCGGGAGATGTGGGATCCCCGTGCGAGGCAGCCCTGGGGGGAAGCACAAAGAGAAGCTCTTGGCGGTAGCTTGGGACCCAGGTGCAGCGAACGCACCAGCGAGCGCTGGCTTTGGGGACGGAGGGGTGTGTTCCCATTGTGCGCGTTCCCATTGCTCCTGTCAAGCCTCCTCTCATTATTCCTGCCTTGAGCTGTCTCGGCCCGAAGGCAAAGCGTACAGAAGGCTCTGTAGGCTTGCCCTTGAGAGACGTGCGGTCCTTGGAGAATGGCTGTTGAAGGGAAGCACGGCAGTGGGCTGAATTGAGGCTGTTTCAGGCTGCACAGCTCTGAGCTAATCTCCCAGAGGCAGAGACATTACTCACCAATCAGGAATGTGTCTGTATTTTTCCTAATGAGAACAAAACATTTTATCCCTGTTCATTAGCAGAGAGTTAGGGTGTACTGTTGCTATGCCAACAGACTCCTCTCCCCTGCAGACACACTGGGGGTGTCCTCCGAGCCATGGTTAGAAGGGTGAACGGGAAGGCTCGTTCTGGCAAGAAAAAGATCCCATTGTTTTCCCCGGGGCTGCCTGGACTTTGTGCAGCTGGCCAGCCCTTGCCTTCTCGGGGGGGAGGGAGCCGCAGCGGGAGTCAAGTGCAACAGAGATTTAATTTATTGGAAAAATAGTCTTTGCATTTCACGTTGTGTTGTTTTTTTTTCCAGCTTGAGGCACACTCCTCAGGAAGAGAAATGAAGGTGTCTCAGCGTTCCCAAGATCCCAGATGGTAAGCAAAATGCGCCGGGAGTCAGCACTGGGACACCCACGGACTGCTGCAGCCTGCTGGGCCCCTCCGTGTTCCTGATCATCTGTTTGTGCCGCCAGCGTAATGCCCGGCAGCCTCTCGGTGCTGCTGCGGGATGAATCCACCTGATGAACCGTACCGCCTGTGATTAGTGGACAAGGGGGTTCACCAGGCACGTGGGCTACTGGAAAGAATGAGTGGTGCTATGGGAGAATACGCACTTGTTCCCTTTAGGTAGGGAGCTCTTATGAAGGGCAAAAGTTGTCTGTTGAGCAGAAGTGGTGATCTGTCAGGTTCTGCCCTCAGCAGACGTATTTCCTCCAAAGGTTGCCTGTCCGTTTTCTTGTCTTTGTCTTGGCTCTGCCTCCCTCCCCTGCCATCCCCCACCCCTTTTCTGAGGGATTATCAGGATGTGCGAACTGCAGTGGTGCTGCACCTCTGGTGCTGTCACTGAAATGTGAAACAACACCTACAATTAAATTTTTCTATGCAAGCTAATGAGTTTAACCTACAGACAGAAACAAACAAATACTCTACTTTCTGATAGTGATCTACGGCCAGAAATGAACGAGTGAATGTGACCAAACCTGCAGACAGCCTCCCAGAGCAGGGTGATGTTCATATCTGGCTGTCAGTCACCATACAGTGTCGTGAGCTGCTTTGTGCTGGCTGAGCGCGGTGGTGTTGACAGCTGTAGACCCTTGAAGAAATGTCTCCCTGAAACTGAGTTCTCCTGTCAGACTGCAGCCTGTTAAACAGGATAGCTGCAACTCCTACTTCAGTTCGCCTGGCAAAGCGCTCTGTGAGTAAATGTGTGGAATTTGAATACAGGAATTTGAATATCAAATGTAGGGTGGTACAGCAGAGATCCCAGACTGCATGAGCTGCAGGAGATCTGCAGATCTACATGGACTTGTTGGAGAGTGAAACCCTGGCACCTGGACACTCGGTGCTGCCTCAGATGAGTCACTGACTATTGCGCTAGAGAGATGGATATCACTTGAGAGCACAGGGAGTACAGGAGCCCTTCATCAGAAAGTAGTCTGCTTGTTAGACCTGCAGCTGTAGTAGCAGGAGGGTTCAGCAAGAATAAAAGCAATGAACAAAGCCAGACAGCAAACCCTAACCTGGGCTTCTGTGTGTGTGCAGCCTGTTTGGTTTCAGTTTGGTAGTAGAGCTAGATTAAAATCTTGAATGTTAAAGAGCAAGCTTTGGGAAAATCTGTTTTGATGTGTAGCCTCCACGAATAAATCCTGAGTATGTACAACACGTGTACAAAGATCGGTGAGTCTGGTTCCCTCAGCTTTTTGTTGGCTCTGGGTGGTTCAAGTAAAACCACTAAATCAAAGCTGTTTGAAATAGGGAAGGAGTAAGTACTTGAGATGATTTGAATTCAGGCCAGTCTCTTCTGGGTCCACGCTTTCAGGGTACGTAAAAAATAAAAGACCATGGAGAGGACAGAGGTCTGTGTACTGTGCACTACATGCGTGTTGTATTCCTTGAGATATCCAGCTGATCCTGTGCAGATCCTATTGAAACAGTGCCCCAGCAGAACTGCACTGGAGGAAATGGTTTTTAGTCCATTTAAGTGCAAAAGATCATGGCTGAACAAACTGACTTCTGAAATGTGAGTTACGGTTATTATCCAAGTCGCGCTCTGCTTCATTCTTGTGCAGCGGGAGTAGTGATTCTGTGTTACCTAGGAGAGCGTTACTTGGGCCCTCCTCTTCTCTCCTCTTCTTTTTAAACAGTGTAGGGGGGTATTTTTTGCATTGTTTTCTGTCCCATCTCTTTTTTTCCTTACATTAAGAGCAAACATACAACTTCTGTGCTGTGTACAAGGCAGAAATGAGGAGAAACCCTTTGGTTTCAAGGGCAGGGGGCATGTTTTTCCGCATGAAACTGTGCTGCTGTATTTTGTTTTTAGAAGCTTTTCTCATTGCTTTTTACGCTTGGCAAGCAGTTCTGTGTGGTGTGCTCTCTGCAGAGCACTCAGATTGGTGAGATTTGGGGTATTTCTAGGCCATGTACTTCCTTCATCTCTGTAACGCCTCTGCAGAACTGCCCCAAACTCCTGCTTCAGTTCAAAATGTGACGTTTCAATGAAACACAAGTCCAAAGAGTTTTCTGGTCTTGCAACTTGTTGTTTTGCTGTTCTGTTTCCAGGATGTCTCCTGTTCCATGCTGAGCTGCCCTTTACTAGCTATTTATGCTCTATTTGTTTAATTATTTAACCTTATAATAGCTAGATTTTTGTTCTGGTAGTATCTGAGCTCATTGGAAAATTAATGCAGACCTATATATATATATCCATAGTGGGATGAAGGACACAATTCCAAATATGTTTCTACATTTTGCCTCTTAAAGTACCACAGGTAATACTTGTAGTCAGTTGAATGCCTATGTGAAAATAAACCATTTTATTTTGTTCCAGATACATTTTTAATGTAATTTCCAGGGCTAGCATGGCTTGATGTCACAGAATTGTGGGCAGTCCTCCTGCACTGTTTTCTAGAAGCTCAGCTTCCAGGAAGAGCTAGTGCCTTGTCTGTCTAATGTACTGGAAGAGATGGGAAGAGCTGGGCTCAGCTGGGTCAGAGGAACTTTTGAGCCCTCTGTGCTGTTTGATATCCACCACCTTGAGAGGAGGCTTCTTCCCTTCTATCAGAACCAGTTATGGGCTATTTGTGGAGTGAGGTGAGGTGTTCCTTCCAACTCTTGGTAGAGAATGGTTTAAAGCCCTAAATTGTGAGTTAGACTGATTTAAAGCAAAACAAAACAAAATGCTGTTAGCACTAAGTGTTATAATACTAAATAATATATCTACTGTCTTTTGAATTGTTTGGTTTTAATGGCTTTGCTTATTTTTCTCTAATTCTAGTTATATTTCTAAAAAAAAATTAAAAAAAAATGCTTGTTTTTCCTCTTAATAGAGAAACTGGCAAAGGACAAAAAAGCCAGATATTTCAGCCTGACAGGAGAGTCTAGGTTGCCTAGCAAGCGAAGCATGCATGCATAGTGAATTCTTATTCACTATAATAATCAAGAATGTTGGAAGCAATTAGGAAGGATCACTGCGTTTGTGGAAAAAAGTCACTGAGGATTTTGCAGGGGTCACAGTAAGAACAATAATTCTAAAAATAAATATATGACTCTGTATAACAACAAGGTCCAGTAAGGATATCGTTATTTTATGTAGCATCAGGAAATCACTACATAATGTGTCTATAATTGAGGAAAAAGATTGAAATATTCATAAAGAACACATGACAGAATAGAGCTCTGGCATACAGCCTTTGTTGTAAGAGATATCCTTCATTGGGTAGGCTAAATCAAGCATAAGAATGTTATTTGTACTTTCAAAGTACTAATGGGGAGAGAATTTCTGAAAAACACCTCCTATTCTGGAGGAATAAAGTGTAATTGGATGCTGGGGCTTGAAAATAATTTTGAGCAATTTTTATAGGGTGTATATTTTAACAGAACTGACTAACTAGCAATTCACTACAGGAGGTAGAGAGTCCCTGCAATATTTACTAGTCATCTCACTAATTTCTCTAGCTCATATAGAATTTGTTTTCTGCAGCTTTGTGAAAATCATTGTGTTTTATGAAGGGTATTTTCTGTTATTGGAAATGGAACAGCAGCAGCAATGAGCAAAGGTGAGGAGTATCTTCTCTACAAAGAAAATGGAATAAACTGAGACTCTTCCACCTGAAAAGAAAGGAGTGATAGTTACCATCAAAATCCTAAATGACATGGAAAGGTTAGAGGGGCAGCAACTGGTTTTTAGTCTTTTTCCATTCACATGGAAGAGTCATAAGTACGAATAGGTATTGAATGGGGCCAGCATGTAGTAAGCTTAAAAACAAGTAATGACTTAGTCCTTGATGTGTGCAGTTAACCTGGGAAGCTCCTTGCCACAGGATGTTGTGAATGCCTAACATCTGTGTGTATCTGAGGACACAGGGCAGTACCCCAGAAGAAGGAGCTATTGAAGGTTCCTAAATGCATAGAAACCGCCTCTGTCCCGAGAAATCCCTGAGCTGCACATCACTGAAGCCTGGGAGAGTGTTCAGGGAGGCAAAGTGCTGCTCTGTGCTTGCTTCCTTCTTACGGTTTCAGGCCATCACCGGTGCCAGAACAACTGCAAGCTGGTCTGTCAGAGCTGGGCGGGATGGAGGGAAATAAAAATAAACCTTGTAAAAACAGAGACTGGCACAGCTTGTGGCCCAAGTTTCTTCTGTGCCGCTTGCGATGTGCTGTACGCACCTCAGACTTGCTAAAAGCATCGCCTGTGGGCTGTTCAAGCCTGCAGACTGTTGACTTGAGCTTCAAGAGAGGTGGAGAGTATATTTTGGGGAGCTGTGCAGATGGGAAGGGTGGTGTGAAGACGCATATTCTAAGCAGGGAAGCTGACATTTTCCTTTCCTCGTGGCATATGCTGGTCCTTGCTGTTCTGGGATGTTAAATGTTTTACTGAGTTACAGGGATTGTTACTGCTGAGAGCCTAAATCTTATTTCTGTGGATATCCCCCTCTAAGGAGTGTTACAGTCCTTGCCTAGCAGTGGACTGTAACTTAATTTGAGCTAAAATGGGTGATATGCAGATCCATAAACAATACAATCTCTGTTCCAAATGCTTTCAAACTAAAAATGTCACGGTCTACGTGAGGTTCAGACTCTTTAGAAGTTCTCGAGACACTGGTCGTATTTGAGGTCCTGTCTAAACATTTAAAAATAACTAGAAAACAGGGCTCAATTCTAGATGCTTCTCCCTTGCAAGTCAGGTCTTATGCTTGGTTTTAGATGCTTACCCAAGTCTACAGAGAGCACAGTACAGGATGGCAGCCCTAGCTGTTCCTTTGAACTTTCTCTTTGGGAAGGATGAGAGCCATGTCGGGCTGTCTGTCCTTTTGTCTATAAGGATGTGGTTTCTGTTGCTGCTGAATATTGCTAATTTTTTTTCCTGTAGTGCACTGCAGCTGTGAGGAGTGAAGGGGTGCCTGGGCTGAGACCCGAAGCCAGGTGGAATACACACAGGGTTTAGGACAAGGGTTGTGTTGGGAAAGAGTGGGAGTAGTCAGTGTGGGCTTAAATTTGGAATAAAACCCAACATCTGTCATCACAGCTGCTTTGTCTAGTTCCTCTCCACTAATCTGAATCTAATGGCAGTTCGTTACTTCTGGCTTGGACTCCTATAGCTCTGGTGACAGATCTGCACTGACTACAAAGACTTCAGGTCCGTGATGAACTTGATGGATATGGCTTTTCATGCAAATCCGGGAAGTTGTTTCATGTGTCCCAATGACTGAAAATTTGATACGCGTTTATAAATCAAATGTTGCTATATAAGTATACCTACACTCTTCCCATTATGTGTGTTTATTCTTCAGGTTTTTCACAGTAGTCTTGCCTCAGTTGTGAAATACAGAGCAGTGTTACTGCTAGATCATGGTTGTATGCTGAAGGTGCAGGGTGACTGCTTTGTCTCTGATAGAATAACAGTGATATTTGGGAATTAAGATGGGCTTGTAGCCAGAGAAAGGCTTTTCCCAGCATTGTGGCAGTTGAGCACTGTCAGTGTCTTGAATTCTGTCCCTCCTCCACAGGGTTCCTGATGGATGCTGAGCAGATTGTGTCTCAACCTGTGCCTCAACTCTTCACCTATAAAATGGGCATGAAAACACTTTCTTCCCCACCAGCAGATGAAATGCATTAATTATTGAGTCCCACTGTGCTTAGGGCTGCAGGAAAGTACGTTGCTCTGTGTGGCTTGGCTGCCCTGTTGTCAGCAGGGCTGGAAGCGGTGCTGTGACAGCTCCAAAGCAGGAGGTATCGAGGTTGGTGGTTCAGTGGTAGCTGTTCCTCCTGTGTACTGAAGGAGATGCTCCTGGAGGAATGTTGTAGGATAGTTGAATGGCACAAAGCTGTGCAAGGAGAGGTTCAAAAACATTGGAACAAGCTTCCTAGCAAGGTGTTTGGTGCCCTGTGTCTGTCAGTGGTCAGGAGGCATTTGGATAATGCCCTTAATGTGCTTTAACTTTTGGCTAGCCTTGAAGTGGTCAGGCAGTTGGACTCAATCTTCTTTGCAGGTCCCTTCCAACTGAACTGTTCTGCAATGCAACTTCAGGTTCAGAATGATGCACGTGTTTGAGAGGGTGACTTTATTCTAGAGCTTTTTAATTTTAAAATGAGTGTTTGATTTTGTTCTTTAGCATAAACTTCTTTAGCATAACTTTAGCATAAACTTCTGTTTGCATTGGTTATTTGTCTTTCTTGATGCATCCTTGTCTGAAGACTACGTTAAGTTTTGTTCCCTTTTTGTAGTTTGTTATGCTATCATCTTGACATGTTGTGCCTATTTAGTCAGCTGTTTGCAGAAAGGTGTCTCTGTCCCAAAAGAGAAGTCTCAACATTATTGAGTAGCAAAGGGCTCAGCCTGTACGCCTTCTGGAGAGCAGCTTTCCTGTTTTACTCTCAATTTCTCAGTTTTTATCGGTAGCTTTGTTCCAGCAATCATTCTCTCTCAGCCTGTTCTGCAAGTGCTGCACTTGTCTGCCGTTCTGCTGGTAGTCCATCAACGTTAGATTTGCTCTGAACCTGATCTCTAGCCTGTGTGATCTTTTCCATTCCTAGCTATTCCATGATTCCAGCTAATGTATTTCCCAGTAAGCCCTGTGAAAGTTTAATTTAATGTATTTTTATGATGCTGGGCTTGTCAGCCCCAGTGTGGCCTACTGGGTTGACGTTTAGAGGACAGTTGCTGAATTTGGCCCACTCCTGTGCTGACCAGAGGCGATGGTTTATCCCTTCAGCACAAACGTGGGTAATTTTTTTGTGTTCCTCTCACCAGCCTCTCTGCTCTGTCTAGCTGCTTCCTGCAGCAGAAGAGCAGCCACTCAGATGCAAAACTCACTGCTGTTCCTAACAGACTACTGTAAATCTGGTTTTCCTGTCTCCTGGGCACTTTTGCCCAGGGGTCACTCTGGCAAGGTAGCAGTCTCTTGAAATGCCGACAGTCAGCCAGTTATACTGGCTGTAATTCCTGCTCGTAGCAGTTTGCATTTCCAGACTAGCAGTGCAGTTTATGCAACAGACCTGTTAGTGCATCTCTGTGGCCCTAGGGTGAAGGTCTGGGCTTCCCTGAAAGGCAAAGGGAAGAGCCAGTCGGTCCTGTCCAGCCAGTGGCTCTCAGACTGCGAAGGTAGGTGGATTGCAAACCAGCTGGAGAACAGTCTCAGCCAAAAAGCCTTTAAAATTCATGGCTGCCACGAAGAGGTAACCAGTTCTGAACCATGGCGCTCTTCGGGCAGCACCAAAAATCTTTTCTCAGCCCTGAATGGGATCAGGAGCTCAAATACGTCACTAGAAAATATTAGGATCTCCTCAGTCTGAATGCAGACAGCAACAGCAGCTCATGTTGCAAAGCCATGGTGAATTTTGTCTTGTAATAAAATCCCTTGTTGTGGATAAGGTGTGATTACATGTCTGCGTGACTCGATGTTAACAAAGTGACTGGAGAGCTCTTGCTCCAGATGGCTTATTTCTCCAAGTACCAAATCTTGCAGCATCCCAGCCTTCTGCTGCCTTTACCACTTAATTTCTAAGCTGCACACTTCCAATCCTCCAGGCTGTGGGCCCACAGAAGTATGAATGGAAAACATCAGGTGAAGGCCAGTGCCCTGCAGCCCTATCTGTATGCTGTCTGCTGGTCTGAATTTTATCCTTGAACCAAGAACTTCCACGTCTGGACAAAGTCTGGGATGCAGGGCTGTGATTGCAGAGCACACTGCATCCCTGCTGCCAGCCTGTGGCTCCTCGACCACAAACACCTTGAGAGCTCTTCAGGCACAGTTCCTGCACCACTGCTCTGTCTTGGGCTACGTCTGGGAGTGCTGAATAGCCAAGATCCCATCCTGTGCGGGAAGGGCATTGCTTGGGGCTCTTGAGGCTGGTGCAGAGTTGATCCTGGCTCTTAAGTCGGCACCCAAGTCGTTCACTCTTCTGCGGTAGCGCAGTGGAAGCTTGGGAGCTTCCGTGTTTTCTATGTGCTGTAAGCACCTTGAGAAGGTCCCCAGGCTTTCGAACTACCTGGCGTGCTACTTTCTAGTTTTGGCCTTATGAAAGCTTTGGTATTGGATTGTGGAGGTGGGAGAAAATGGCTAGGTGCCCCAACGTGGATCGTTATCTAGCAGACCTGTGTAACCTAATTATCGAGCCTAATAGTTCATAGCTGACTGCTGATAGTCTTCCAGGCTTAGGTACTAATTTATGGAAGATGAATTGATCAAAGCTTCACTTCTGATAATGTTTTAAAATGAGTTGAGTAATACAAGATAGAATGTTACCCAGCTTGGTTTGAAGGCAAACCACAAGCAGATTGTGGCAGTGATGTGGAATTCTGTTGATTTTGCTGTCTCTTCTGGGTGGGAGGGAATAGATGCTACTCATGTGGTTGCACTGCATTAAGTTTATTTGCATATTACTGACGGTATTCATGGCTGTAACCAGAACTGCTGACAGTGCTGGAGTAATGGGGGAAGGCTGTCAAACTGCTGTCAGGCTGTATGGTTCTACAGTGGGGAGGGCAAAAAAATGAATTTTATGTGCAAAGAAGAAAAACACAGAGAAGAACTCCTTCCTGCCCTCCAAGGGTGTGTTAATTCTTTACAGAGCTGCTGTGCTAAACAAAGGAGGACTTCTGGGGTGCCAAGGAAACGCCATTCTTTAACAGGCCGCAGCACCCTGTGCTGATCGGTGTTTGCAGAGTGAAAGGGGTTGTTCGAGGCAGGCTGCAGGGCTTAAGGGCTCTGATTTGCATCCCGACAGCTGGGTGGTGGAGCTCGGGATGTGGTGCTGTGTGTCTGCTTGTGGTCTGTACCACTGCTGGCTGAACAACTCCTGCGGCTGGTCCCTGGTCTCTCTTCCACTCTGCAGTCCTGTCGGGCTGATGCTGGCATGGTGAGCAGCACGGTTTCCCCTTGGGGTGCAAGTGCAGAGCCAGCATCCTTTCACACGACTGAAATCAAGGCAAGGTGTCCTACAGTGAAGGACAACAGCAAAGCCCACCTGCGCTGGACATTTGGAGCTGCCTGCCTGCCCCATGAAGGAGGGGATGGGGAAGATCACCTGTCTGTTCACAGTTCCTCCTGAGCTCTAGGACTGGAAGGGGTTGGGAGCTGCCACAACTTGTACTGGAAGAGCTGGAGATGTGCTGGAGAACTGCTAGACCTCACTGCGGTGGGTTGGTGTTCTGGAGATGGTGACCAGTCGGCTCAACTGGAGGCACTGCAAGTCCCCTGCAGGAAGCAGGTCTTAAAGACATTTGAAGCTCCTTTTCTCTCTTGCTAGGTTATCCCAAGGCCAGGCTGTCCACAGAAGGACTTGCTTTGAGAGCGTGGCCCTCATCCCTGGGACAGGAGAGCTTGGTGAGGGGTCTTGGTGCTGTCCGGGCACCACGTGCTGCACGCGGTAGGTTTTGCCCTCCCTGCTGGGGGCACGCTGCCAGGCGTGACTGCACTGAGAGCAGGCACTACCCTATCTGCTTCTGGTGGGAGCAGTGGGCATTTCTGCCCCGTGGAAATCACCACGGAGTAGCTAAGGCAGGACTCGAGCTTTCCTGGCAGCCCTGTGGAGCCGAAGCTGAGAACAGGAGGGGTTTGGGCCGAGGCTGGGGAGAGGTGCCCGTAATGACAGGGAGGGCAGCGCGGTTGGGAAGGCGTGCCGTGTTTGAGGTGGAGGCCGGTAAAACATGAATCACGCCTGTTTGAAGTAGTGATGAAATCCCTGATGAGGGATTTCTGTAATACCTGGCCAAACAGTCTGCTGTGCTTTAGTTTCCTTTCTCCCTGGGCAGAACGGTCGGCCCTGACCTACTTTTACCAATAGCAGTTCTGTTAAACCCCGGCGCTTAGCTCTGCGTACGGCGCGCACGGCCCCTGTTTTCTTCCGCCGGCTTCTGAGTGAGAAGTTTCCACTGAGTGTTTAGCAAAACAGAGCAGAGCTGTTCCTGGCGGAGGCTGCTGGTGCTCCGGACCCACCTCTGCCACCGCTGTGCCCCGTGGCTTGGAGCCTCTGCTTCTCCTTCCCAGCCTGCTGAAGGTGATGCTCGCCTGCTTGGCGGCCGTGCTGTGCCTTAGCTTTGTGCTGCGCTGTCAGGAGTCAGCGAGATGCTATCTACATGCTAATAAGGCAGATAATGCCTTTAGAAATAGTCGATGAGGTTAGGCTTCCGGCTTCCTAAATATGCGATTAGGAAGGGCTGAAGTTACATTCCTAATATTTAAAAGTAAATAAAATCTATAAATGTACCATTAAAATAAGAAGTTTAAATATAACTGTCCTCCTGGGGCAACTCGCAGAGCTGTGTCTAGCTCGGTATCCTGTCTTTGACAATAGCCAGAAGCAGATGCTTAATGAGTACTGTAAGGAACAGGGCATGTGTAGCGTGATTTATTTATTTTTTTTCTCTTCTCCTCCCCCCATTTGATGCTCCCTGCTTATGACCATCACCAGTTTAGGGCCCTCCTTGGCTAGGAGTCGTATCTGATCATCTGATCCCGACTACATCTATTCTCCATTAATTTTTATAATCTCTTTTAACTTGTTTGTGTTTCTAGTCTCCATGACATCCTACAGCAGCGAGCTCTGCAATTTAATTGTGCATTTTAAATGTTATATAAAATACATTGCATCCAGTGAAAATTATCCTTGAACTGGCTTAGAATAGTCATCTGTACGTTTATGGGTGCTCTTTTTTTCTGCATTGTAAGAAGTGGTCGTTAATTACTCCACGCTTCTCATCTTGACACTGTTTGTTGTTTCAGATCTCTTGCGTTTTCCCTATCTTCCCCCGGTTGCCTCTTTGTCCATCTGAAGCCCAGCTCTGCTCTGTCTCTCCTTATATGGAAGCTGTTCTATGCTTTTGATCATCTTTGTTGTCCTTTTTGTCATTCTGTCTCCTTTTTCAGATGTGGGAAGCAGAACTGCCTGCAGCGTTCAACAACAAGATGGTGGTGTGTTTGCTTTCTTGATCGTGCCAAAGGTTGCATTTGCCCTTTTTGCTTGATACTAAATACCAAACTGACCTACCAAGTTTCCAAAAATCTCCTGAGCGTTAACACCTAATTCAGGTCCTCATATATTTATCTAATTAGTACATTTTTTGTTGGTTTTAGTATTTATTGGCAATGAAGATACTGTGTGGTTATGACTGAGCGATTTCTGTAACTTTTTGATGTCTTTTCTGTATTTGATTGTGCAGAACAATTTTTTTCTTAGTAAACTTTGCCGCTTCCAGACATATTCCTCTTTGCAGATCATCTTCTGTGAATATACTGAGCAGCACAGGTTGCAGAATGAATTCTTTGCAGATCTCACTGATAACCTTCCTCTCTTGGGAAACTCTTCCACTTATGGTTTCCTCTCTTAACTACTTATTAAATCATGATAGGGACTGTAACAGTAATTCCACAAAAGCTTAACTTTTTTTTTTTTTTTCCAATAGCCTTATCTGACAGTTCTTTCAAAGTCAGTTTGGTTCCCATTAAACAGATTAAGAGCTGGCTCTTGGATCTCAATTAACTGGAAATGGGAAATCTGCTCTTGGAATTTTCTGAGTACTCCAAGGCTGTCCCTCTGCTCCAACATTAGCCTGTATTTTGATCAACAGATGGGGTCCTGAACTTCTGCAGGCAAGCTTGTTCCTATGGAGGTGATGGGTTTAGATTTATCTGTGTTTGTGTAGAAATGGTAGGTTAGCTCAGCAGGGTGAATTAGACGGGTAACTTGAAGTGATCTATGCTTTCCCAGAAGGACTTTATCACAACAAATTAAACTTATTTACGTTCTCTGAATGTGCTCTGCACATCAGAGGCTAGAGAACTGTTTTTTGTTTTTTTTGTTTTTTTTCAACTTAGTTACCCAGAAGAATATTTCAGTCTCGGTTGGTATTTGACAGGAGGTAAATTTGGCATATGATGTGGCAGCTGGGAGAGCGAGAGGTTGTTGGGTGGGTAAATGGAGGACTGGGGGGGTCAAATGGGGTAGTGTGTCCAGGTCAGTTGCCATGAAAAGAGGATGCTCATCTGGGTCAGGTACTTTTTATTTATCTATTTATTTATCTATTTATTTATTTATTTAAAGATGCTGGCAAAAGGGCTGACAGAGTTATGAGAGAAATTAATTCTTTCTGTCTGAAGAAGCTCAGGTCACCTCGTGTATCCATCCAGAGGATTGCACATCTTCAGTCTGCGTTTGGGAAGGCCCAAAGCTGGAAGAATTTCCATGTGCTTGTCTGCCCTTCCACTTCTCCTTAGCCATCTATTCTTGTCTGTTGTTGGAGACGGGGTTTCTGTGTAGGTGGACTTCTGTCTGACTTAGAATAGCTGTTGTTATCTCCTTGCCCAAGGAGGATTAAGAAGCAGGATTAGTTTTCAAACTGTTCATGCAAAAAGTGAGTAGAAGCTTCTTTGACTGACGGTCCTGTGACAAGCAATGTCAGACGAAATGACAAGGCACTTTACTCAGGGTAAATAACCTTTGGGGAACAGCTTGCTGGGTTAAGGTGGTGGTTTCTGTAATTTAAAAACCCTAAGGAAAAAAATCTGCTTTCATTGAGATGCATTAGTTTAGTCAGGAGCTTGTGGGCTAGAAGAAAAAATTGCTTAGTGATCTTTGGCTCGATCACACAGCGAGCTGGAGCAGATCCTAAAGCACCCTAATCTTCACATGTACAAAGCGGGCAGAAAGTTACCCTCGTGTTGTGCTAAGATAATAGGAAACTGACAACTGCCTTGATTTTCCTATTTTTGAAAATGTGTTTAGAATGTGGCTTTTGAGTTTACTTTTTGTTAGTGCTTGAGAAGATGGCTAAGTGAAAAGAAGCCCCTCAGTTTACAATTACATGATAACTACGAAGAAAACTTATTTTAATTGCAGGCAGCTGGTGGCTGCTTTTTATTCCTTTTAAATGTTTGTGTAGTTTGTCTTAATTCATAAAAGAGAGCTTATTTTTACCCTGTATTAATCATTAACTCTTCATTAACCATTTGTACTGGAATTCTAAACTTCTTTATAGGATGTTTTAGTATGTGTAAGAGGAAAGATTGGATGTGCTGGAGGTATTTAGGGGAAATACCTGTCCACTACCACCGGTTCATTCCAGTATGGCTAAAACTAATATTTGATACAGCCACGGCTCCAGGAGCACTTTCTGCAGTTTTTCCAGACTCCTAGCAATGCACAAGCATCGTTAAAATATCAGTAGGATCAAAAAGTTGAGAAGATAGCGTGCAGCATGGTTTTTAGTACATCATCTTCAGCTGCCCTACAGAAACTTTACCTGTTTTCAAACAGTCAGTGATAACTATCAAGGGTTTTAGAAAACCTAATTTGTTCAAGTGTTTATTTACTAATGCTGTTAATTCTGTAGCCTGAAAGTACGGATTTTCTACCACAGGCCTGCCGTGCTGCCTTCCCTTGCCACTTCAGATTTTATATTTTGCCTTTAGATTTTTTTTTAAAGTTATTTTAACCTCAACTTTGGTGTTACTCACAGCTGGTCTAACAGAGCTCCCTTGTCTGTGTCAGCCCTGCTCCAACAGGATGTCTTGGACATGGGATTCTCCTTGGTGTCGATTTTCTTTGGAAAACAGAGGTTTGTGTTCATCTCTGCAAGTGTTCTTAAACAGCAGAGCGGGGAGCTGGCCTGGTTGTGGTAAATAAGACTCCAAAATAGATGTATTTATTTAATGGGAATGTCGTCTTCCATGTCAGAAAACAGCAAGTCTCTGTTGAGCACGTGAAACTTAGAAGGGGGACTGTAATTCAAGGCTTTTGTGCGGAAAACACAGCTCTGGTGTTCTCCCTGACGCTGGATGATTTGAGTGTGCTGGAGCCCCAGGGTCATCACGCAGCTCAAAAAATTATGCTGTTAATTTTTACATCTTTGTGTTCTGGCTGTGGGCTGGCTCTGCAGACTGTACAGTGGAAGTTGCAGGTGCAAGCATCAGGGACCCTCTTTTTTCCAAGGACAATTCTGCTGGGATTGGTAGCAAGTATGGGACACAACCTAGAGGATGGAACTTCATCTGACTCACCCTCCGTGTCGGGGGGATAGGATGTGGTGTTAGGGAAATGATTGGTGAGGACTGAAGTAACTTTTGTGTTGATACGCTGGTAAAACGTGTCCAAGTGAGCTGTGGGTTTGTTTCTTTAATAAATGAGTAAAGTCTTTGAGAGGGATATGTGAAGTCAGGGAGGTAAAAATAGTGCTACAGAAGAAGCTGTCTGACTCCAATTTCCAAGTGACAGAATAGTGCCATTGCTCCCATGTTACTGGGTGTTGTTTTGTGGATGCGATATAAATATTCTGTGGCAGAACTGACTAATCCTCCGGCCCTTCTGTTGTGATCCAGATTAAATAAATGAAACTCAGAAGTATCATTTAGATATTAATATTTTACAGTGCATTAGAGCCAATGTTCAGAGCATTGTCTGGAGCATTCTCCTATTTAAGGGGAATTCATCAAAAAAGATGAAATATTTAAAAAAAAAATCTTTAAGCCGTGGCAGTTGCCTTCAGAATTAATTAAAGGCTACACACTTTTGGTGCAATCTGTCTATAACAGCTGTGTTGTGTGCTAGCAGTGAGCACGGGAAGCAGAACGGTTCAGTAAATCCACCAAGAGCTCAGTAGTGTAGCCTGTCAGGAAACCATCAGCTTTAAATGTAGGTTATCCTCCCTCTTCCTGTCCTCCCGGAGATGTTGTGATGGGCTTAACTGCAGACCGAGAAATAGAGAGGCAGCAATGCTTGTGCTTGGGAAATAATTTTCAAAATTGAATCAAAAGACATCGCTGGCTTTTTCCTCTCGATTTTCGGGAAGGACGGGAATGCTTCTAACCACTGATAGCTCCACACGCACGTTTGTTTCTAATGCTTGTGTTTGTTCACCTAGCAGTAATTGTGAGTTCATTTGTTAGTGGCTCTTCAGCAAGGAACAAAGAGCGCTGTATTGGGTGTTTGCACATCGCTCACAGTGATGAGAAGTGGCTTGCAGAACGTGCTGTTCCACCCATTTTTTGTCTTCTCAGCTGCCCTCTGTTCTTCTCGAGCCGTCGAGACTGGATAGTAGCTTCTTACCTGGAACATTTATGGTAGGAATAAAATTACTTAATAAAATTACTTCTCAGGGGATATTGGCAAGTGCAATTATAGCTTTAGGCCGGAGCTTTGACCATAGCAGGATCTGCTTTTGATTATGGTCTGCTGGAATGTAGGGCTAGCTGCTTTCCCATCTCTTCACCAGTACAGGTGCTCCAATAGGTCAAATGCTTCCTGTGAAACGTTAGGGATAGATTCATCTGTGGATCACAGAGCTGAGAAAAAGGTCTGTGTTGCTAGAGTGGTGTCATGCACCAGGTTCAAGCACTGGTGGCGTGTATGAGCGTTTGTTCTGCCCTGCCAGTTGTCAGCAGTGGGCAGATCAGAGCCTTGCAGCTTGCAGGCATGACCTCTCGCCAGAAAGGCAGTATTTCAGAATTCAGAAATTTCTAAGACATGATGAATTTACTGTGTAATTGCTGGCATAGGAAGGTTGCATTAGGCGGAAAGAAGATTACAGATTCTTGTAAGTGGTGTAGTGTAATGATGGCTTTGATCTGCAAACAGCTGAGAATCACAAGACTCTCCTCTGTGTGTCCGTGTGGCTCTGTCACAACACAGTCAAGCTCCTGCTGGTGGCTGGCCATCAGCCTATTGTTTTGTTTCCAGGCATCTTAGGCTTTGAACCTGAGGAGACTCGAGACAGAGCTGCACGGCGAGCCATGGGGACATCTGCATGATGGCCGTGCTGAGGTAGCACAGCAGTCATATGGTTAAGGAGCCCCTTGAATAAAGTATTCTCCAATAAAAATGGGAAGAATGCATAAAAATAATTCAAGTGTTGCATTTCAGGCAGCACATCCAACTGATGTGAACTGGAGGTGATATAGTTAAGCGAGAGCTCCATCCTTCACTCTGTGTGTCTGCTGGCTGGCTTTGCAGATATCCCTCAGCACATCCGAGATAAAATCTGCCGCGTGATGAGGACCTCTGTCAGGCCCTGCAGCTCTCTCACCACCCTGGGAAGAGGCGCCAGGGCTGCTTCAGGGCTGCGAGCCACGCTGGGTGAAGCAGAGGGCGTTAGCAGCGCTGAGAGCAGAACACAAGGTGTCCATTAGCAGGGCAAACAAAAGCCCCAGTGTGCACACAACCTGAACACCGTGCTGGTACGGTGCGCGTCGCAGGCTGCGTGCTCTGGGGGAGAGCTGCCAGCTTGGGGCCAGAAATCCCACGTGTGGCTATGTCCTGACAGCGCTGCCTCCTTACCTACAGCAACCGTGTGAAGTGGAGCTTGTCCGGAGCTTCACAAAGCCTATATTTAATAATGCGTTGTGTTTATAATACCTTCCATCCGCTGGATTTCCCAAGGGGACTAATCCTCTCAGCTGGTCTTTCGGTAGAGCAAAGATGCCTGTTTTACTGACAAAGGAGCTGGAAAGCAGCACTGTTGTTTTTTTTGGTTGGTTGGTTGTTTTTTTTGCAATAACAGTAAAATAAGTTACTGTTTTCACCATTGCTCTGTGTCTTCTGCCTGCTGGGTGTTGTACAGAACAAGTGAATGGCACAGTTGGTGTGTTTGTGACCAGGTAAAGGAGTACCCCAGCATTTACAGCTGGGCTCGGTCTCTTGAACTGCTGCAGATCGTTTCCTTTCACCTCTGTGCTTTTAAGCATCTCTGGGCTAATTGCACTTTGAGCTTACTGAGAGGACCCAAGAGGGATAGTAGGAGGGAAGTGACTAATTTTCTTTGCTTTAACTACAAATTTAACATTGTCCCTGAGGAGCTGAGTTGCCAAAACGAGCTCAGGGATTACAGGGCAGTTGTGGAGGAGCTGGGTACGTGGTGGACTGGTTTTTAAGAGGGATTGAAGATACTTGGAAGAGAAGCACCAGAGGTCTGACTTCCCAGGTCTGTGCAATGCCCACACTGCCCCACGCGCTGGTGACAGAGCCACATGCCCAGAGGAGGCTGTTGATAGCCATAAGTGTGATGAGAAAGAGAAGAAGAATTAACTATTTTGTTTTCTCGAAATATAAACTTCACATTAGATCAAACACAGAACAAAGGGGTTGTTGGTTTTCTCTGTATCGGATCCCAGCTACAGCTTATTTAAACAATGGTCCTGCAGGTTGTGTTTGCCTTGGACGGCGGTTTGTTTTCCTGTGGTGCTGCTCGTTAACAATGCCTACGGTGTGCGGGGTGGCGTAGGAATGTGGTCCTGCCCTGGAGAACTTCCAATACGGCATCGTTGGGAAGAGTTGTGAAGGAGCCTGGTTAAATATCCCACGATTTCTGATGGTGAAAGAGTGGTGGCTTCAGTTCAGTGTCTGAAGCACGTTCTGTGACAGCACAGATAGGACCCTCCTCCTTGGGTTACCTCCCCGGACTGATGAGTCTGTGCTTTGTGCTGTTTGTTCAGTGGGTTTAGTACATGTTCTGGCCTTCTGGTTTCAGAGGAGTTCTAACAGCTTTTCCTCTCTTGCAGAGTGTTTACCATGCCTCTGGGAACGTTCTTCCTTCCTGTTCTCTGTTTCCTGGGAGCAGCGATCCCGAGGGGGCTGCAGTACGTCACGTTCTCACGCAATGCTACGAAATTCCTCCACCTGTCCATGGACTTGGAGTCTGGCACCATTTACCTGGGGGCCACCAACTTTCTCTTCCAGCTGACATCTGACCTGCTGATGCAGAACGTGGTTCAAACCGGGCCGGTTCTGGACAGTAAAGACTGCCTCCCCCCAGTCTCGAGGCTGGAGTGCCCTCAGGCACACCACACGGACAATCACAACAAGCTGCTGCTGGTGAACGCGGTGCAGAAGGAGCTCATCGTGTGCGGCAGCGTGCACCAGGGGATCTGCGAGAAGAGGAGCCTCGCGTCCATCGACCACGTCCTCTTCCGACCGGAGAGCCCTGGCGACACTCAGTACGTTGCTGCCAACGACCCCAATATCACCACCGTGGGACTCGTGGCCTACTCGAAGGATGAGGTCCCCTTGCTGTTTGTGGGACGAGGGTACACGAGCCGAGGAGTCGGAGGAGGGATTCCTCCCATCACTACCCGAAACCTCAGGGCCCACGGTGGGGATGTCCAAGCAACAGACTCTCACTCCATTTTCTCCTATGAAGAAACAGCTAAACTGGCCGTGGGCCGGCTCTCCGAGTACAACCACCATTTCATCAAATCCTTCACGTATCGCTCCAGCGTCTATTTCCTCTTCTACCGTCGGGACCTCAAGTCTCAGTCGCGCGAGTACAAGACCTACATCTCGCGGATCTGCCTGGATGACTCCCATTATTACTCGTACGTGGAGCTGCCCCTGCTCTGCCAGAGCAAAGCCAACACCTACAGCCTCCTGCAGGCAGCCTACGTCACCCGGCCGGGGAAGGACCTGGCCCAGGGGCGGCTGGACACTGAGGGAGAAGTGCTCTTTGCAGCCTTCTCTGCCTGGCAGGCTTCTTCTGGCAAACTGAGCGAGGAGTCCGCGCTCTGCGTCTACGCGATGGAGGAGGTGGATCGCCTGACCAACTGGACCAGGGATGTGTGCTACATGAGGGACGGGAAGTCAGAAGAAGGCACAGAAGTGGCATATATCGAATACGATGTCAGTTCCAACTGCGTCCAGCTGCCAGCGGTAAGTTGCTTTGCACCTTTGCCAGGGTAAAGAAAAGTCTGCAGTGCATTCTTCGGGTCGCTTTGTGTTCCTGGAGTAAGTCCATTTCCCACAGACCTCTGATGAAATCTGCAGGGGTTAAAACCCTCTGGGCTCGCTGTTTCCTTGCTGCTGCTGCAGCAAGGCGATGCAAGAACCACTGCTTCCAATTCAGGTCTGTCTTGTCCCTGCTGCAGGGGCACGTGGGCAGGGTTGCTGGCAAAGGGAGGCACGCTGTGCGTGGCAATGGGGAAGGCATCTGGTGAGTGCTGAAGCTACAGTTCAAGTTGTTCTTCAGATCTTCATGTCCTGGTCTTCTGTCTTCTGTGCTGGAGGGAAGGAAAAGAGAGAATGTGTGTGTGCACTTGTGGGTTAGGGAGGGGAGTTAAAGGGGTGTGCTGTTGCTTAGGGTGAGGTGCATCTTGCAACAGCTTCTTACAAAGGGCATAAGTAAAAGAACGAGCCAACAGAATCCTGACTTCCTAGAGACTGCATTAGCCCCGCAAAAAGTTGTGCCCAAGGAAAGCTTTTTCCAGACCTGGTTCTTCTCCAGAGCAGTAAGAAAATGATTATCCTCTGCACAGGCAAAACTTTTAAATTCTGTGGCAAAGGCATGATGGGATGTTGCAGGATAAAAATGTGAACTGAAACTTGGCCATGACCCTGAATCCTTGCAGTTTGTCAGCCACGCTGGCTGGTGCTGTGACACTGGGGACAGTGACACAGACATAAACCAGCAGTGTTCTCTGGGGGCAGTGTCCCGGCGTGAGGCTCTGTGCTGGTGAGTAACCTGTTTTCACCGAGGGCGTTGCTGGTCCCTAGCAGAACAGCATGTTTTCTTGTCTTCCTTCTCCAGAACAGGCTGTCCAGATACCTTCCTCATCCCAGCCTCCCGCAAAGTGGTACCGCAGAGTCGTGGAAATCTCTGGAATTGGATGTGCGGTCCAAAACCAGTTTTGAAATTATGGTTTTCCGTTTGGCAGCTAAAGCAGACTGTAGAATACTTGTGGGACAGCAGGAGGGTAAAGAGCAGACTTGGAGCAGGACAAATGTAAGGTCAGGAGGGATATGTAAGAGCTGGGAAGCAAGAGGCTGCCTGGGACTCGATGTCCTGCTTTCACTGTCTCCTAGCTGTGTCCCATCTGTCCCCTGCCGGCCAGCATGGAAGGAATTGTTGTGGGTTTAGGGCAGATTGGCAGAGTTCACATCGAAGTGGGGCGAGCAGCTTAGGAAATCCTTCATTCAGCAGGACGTGGAGTCCCCCTGCACTGTACGATCTGGTGGGGAAGTGGGTGCACGGGGTGGGAGAAAAAGCCAGTCCTTGCTGCGTGATTCCTGGCGCGCGATCGCAGGGTCCCAGCTGCACAGCTTGGCGCTAGCGGGCTGACTAAACTGTAGCGTCTTATTAACAAGTGTGGCCAATGATATGTAAATGCCCTAACAAACTTTATCCCTCCCCATTCAGTACCCGGTAGCGGTTGTCGTTCAGATTGCATCTAACAACACGCGAGGGGCTGTGCCAGCTCCAGCCCGCTCCATTCAGGGCTGAGTGGAAGCGGCTGTCAATGAGCATTTTATGCAGGAGCGGTTTTAACTCACTTTCAATAGCGGCAGCTTGTGCTTTATATGAGAATAATGCTAATTAATTTCACGTTTTTCTGCCTCCAAACCAGCCTGTGCACAAGGTGTGCCCTTTTCCCCAGTTAGCACTGCCTCCTTATTTTTAGGGCAACGGGAGAGGCTGACGCTGAGTTTTACAGTACAATCTCTTCAACTGGAAAAGTGCTCGTTTTTATAAGAATTTCAGACCCAGCTCATTTGTTCTAGTTTGCTGGTGATCTGAAAGTATATACAGTTTTCCATTAGTCTCAGGATGCAGGAGACTGTGTAGATGCTGTTAGTGCCTTGATAACTGGGCGTGCGAAACAGGTTCCTGCAAGGCTTGACAAGGCTCCTATCTTCTCTGGGTGTAGTTTTCAAGATATGCAACTTGTCCTTTCACACCGAGCTTTCAGCCCTCGTCATGCATCAATACAGGTTTGTCCCATCATCGCTTCTCACGCGTGAGCTGTAGGAAGCACACACCAAAATTCATGACAGCAGCTTCAGTCTGGGCACTCCAGATGTGCTGCGTCACAGTGGGATGCTGGGCGATCCCTGTAGCGGCTTTTCTGCTGCACTGCCAAGATGTTATTCGCTGAAAACAATTCAGAGAGCTTCTATGTAAATTTATATAAGCACTTTATACAATTATCATGGTCTTAATCCCGTGGCATGGAACAAGTTTCAGCTCTTGACTGTGATTAACTGCACTGCTGACGGTCCCGGCGAGGCCATGGGCAGGCTGTGCCAGCACGGGGAAAGCTCGCAGAAGTCACGTTGTTCTATAGCAGATAACTGCTACGTGTGAAGTGACTTGCCCTTGGCATCACACGTGGGCAGCAGCAGTGCTGAGCACAAACAGGTTGCAACTATTTCTGTCTTGTATCCGATTTTTTAAGCACACTTTGTAAAATCAGCCTCAAGTAGTGGGGTTGCTAGGCTCCAGCATTTGTCTAAATTGATACAAAGCTTTCAGAAGATACCTAGAATCCCATTCAGAATAAAGGCTTGATGCTTTTGAGTGTGTAAATTTGGCTGTGACTCCCTTCCTATTAGAACTTACAGGGACTGGACAACTGGAGAAATAAAGTCTTGAAAGTAGCAGGAGGTGATTGGAAGAGGCTTAAGAATCGAGCAACAGTGATGATGAGAAAAATATATATTACTAGAAACAAACTAGCTTAGAGGAGGGGAAAAGCTAATAATTATTGAAAGTCATAACCTACTCTGAGGCTTTAAGTCAGAGCCTCACACCTAGTATGCAGGAAATTGGTTAAATTAGTGTTTGAAAGGGAAGCAATAAAATATCAGAACCTAAGTGGTGCTGGTCTAACTAGCATGGTTTCCTGGGTGGCACTGCTGTGTCACACCTCTGCTTACCTGTTACGATAGAAATGCACTTGGAAATGAACACAAGTCAGCAGGCTACGTATCTTACTGTGGAATTTCCATAGACTTCATCAAAAGCTTGTGATCATTTTTATTTCCTCCTGGAAGCAGTCAAGTTTTTAGAAATACAGGAATAAACCAAAATTGGAGGAGAATAGAATGACCCACGGTGAGGCCAGCTCCTCTGCCTGGTGCCAAGCGGGTTTGTTATTTAGGGCAAAAAAGAAGCATAATGGAATATCTTCTTTCTGCACATACAAATAGTAAACAAGCTGGCACATACAACCAGTAAATAAGTTGGCAGCTCTTATTCTCTTTCCTTTAGAATTCAGTACCAGACGGTTTGGTCAGGCTGGGAGGGAGCGAACTGGAACAGAAGGCTGACTGTTTTTGCACAGTGCTGTGGAGTTAATTTTCAGTAATCTAACATAGCTCGGAAGAATTGAAGCAGTGTGCGGAGATGACTTGTTTTGTCTTTCTGTGGGTCTGTATCTAGCTGCATGCAGCCTGCAGGTTTTATGTGTAAGATCTTTGGAGCAGGCTGTGCTCCTGCCTGTATTTACGTATGTCCTGGTATCTGGGGATTCTACTTCAGAATTGTATCTATTTTTTTTGTACTGATTTCCCTGTTCTCTTCTCCCCTCAAAAGGACACCCTGTATGCATACCCCTGTGGCTCTGACCACACTCCTAGCCCCATGGCCAGCCGGGTACCCTTGGAAGCAGCCCCCCTCCTGGAGAAAACAGATGCTCGACTGACAGCTGTGGCAGTGAATGTGGAAGATGGCCACACCATCGCTTTCCTGGGAGACAGCAGAGGGAGACTGCACAAGGTACGATGCCCCAAACCAGTTGTCATGCTGCCTTCGATTATGTCTGCACTGAGCCAGCATCAGGGCTGGTGCATCTGATGTGGGTGCTGCAGGTATTGCTGGGCACATGCTTCGTGCTGCTGAAATCACGGTGCTGAGATTTTGGTGGGAGGTTGAAATTCTTGCACACAATCCTGGTTCCAACTGATGTTACTCCTATTCTGATACTTTGCCTGTACACCACTGTGACTCTCTTGCAGGTGTACTTAGGAGCAATGGGAGATGCACATATATACGCTTCTTTACCTATCCAATTAAACAGCGTGGTGAGTGGAGACCTGCTGTTCGACCAGCTGCAGGAGAACCTCTTCGTCATGACCCAGTCAACGGTAAGAGCAATTAAATGCCTTCCACAGAAGCTTTGAAAGAATTTGAGGTCCAGACAAACTGCTGAAGAGAGTGATGGAGGGGGCAGAGGAATGGTGTGTATAGCTAGATGTGTGCTGGGTAGCAGCTGCCTGCCGGTTCAGCTTACTAGGCCAGGGCCTGACCTTCTGCAAAAGCTGTAGGAAGTGTGGAGGAAGTCCTGTTACCTTAAACCACGGCCCGTTTGCACATGTGTTTCCATAAATTGGTCCAGCTGACTTGTATCGGTTGAATCAGCAGTGATGGTGTGCTGAGTCTTGCAGATGAGCTCAAGCTGTGTAAGGAACCATACAAGGCACCTTTCCATCTTCTGTAGTTCTCTTCGTGCCTGGTGGTAGCAGAAGAGGCATTGTGATTCCTCAGGCTGCTGGTACACACTGGTGTCTGCTGAGCAGAAAATCCTGCTATGGATACTGTATTTGAGAGGATTTGTACAACACTCAGATCAGCTTCTTGAGCAAGAAAGAAAAGGATCCTCCTAGCAAAAGGAAAGCAACCCTTGAGTTACTCTGTCTGAAGGAAAGAACAAATTAAAAATGAGAGTGTGCTGGAAAACCACTGCTTCCCTTTACCCACCCCCGCCATGTGCATTTTCAGATACTCAAATTTTGCAACACTTCAAAGGAGGAGTTGAAATCTGTGGGTGGAAGAAGATTAGGGAAATCTGAAGTATATCCTTAAAAGTAATTATTCTGTCAGTTACAAAAAAATGCAAATTACATGATATACTCTAGCAAAAGCAATAGGTTAAGGATTAAGAGAGATTTTAAAGTAACTGAGAGCATGCTAGCTGAAGTGTAGTATCTGATTAAAGAGAAAGCAAGAGGCTGAAATCAGCAAGAATAGTAGTTAAAGCGTGCTGCAAGTCTAGCTTACCCCAGGCAGCACAAGGTTTTGTTCCACATCAGTCAGGCATCTTGTCCACTTCCAGTCAGAGTGATAGATCTGCCAGGTAGAGCTGGGCAATAGGGCAGGTGCTATCAGAGGCCTTTATAGAGATGACTACATACATGTGAAGTCATCTATTGCAAGAATTGTCCCGGGTAATGCTACAGCAATGCACTGTGTGTTTCATTGTCTGTAGAGATTGATGTTCAAATGTACTTCGTCAATGTGTAAAATAGGTATCCAGATGGGCTCTGGAAATGTCTTCCTTTTTTCTTTAGTTTTATGTAGTGTTGAAAATTAGCATGAGTTTCAGTGAGTATGTCAACAGTGGGACTTGCTAACTAGGCAGAAGAAGCTGTAGACCTGGGGCCTGTTTTTTCTGTGCTGTGTTTTCATAATTTTTTTTTTTCTGACAGGTGGTAAAGGTTCCCATACTGGAGTGTTCCCTCTACTTGGACTGCGAATCCTGTCTGGCACTGAAAGATCCTTACTGTGGCTGGTGTGTCCTTCAGGGACGGTAAGATAGATCCCTGGTCACCTGCAAGGTTTTTGGAGGAATAGTGTTTAGGAATTATCTCCACTTACTCTCTTCCTTATGTCTGTGCCTCAATCTACATCTGCATGCTTTTCTTTTACTTTTATCCCCTTCATGGGATATATTCGGCCTACAAATTCACCCTCTGCCTCCCTAAAACACCACTACAAGTCACAGTTGCACATAGGTGTCTGTCAGTTGCTTTTTGGGCTTTGGTTACAGCTCACGATGCTCCCGTCTAGTGGATTTCAGCCTGGTTTTAGTCTGACTGCAGCTCATACTGCCTTATTTCACTTAGCTCTTCTGGTGTCACGTTTGTGTTTGGTACTTTTCTACTTCTTGCTCCCCTACTGATGTTGCTTAACGAGACGTGGTTTATTCCAGCACGTCTGTCTGCTTGCTGGCTCTGTCTCCCTGCAGAACGCCTCAGGAACTGGTTTATGGCCCTTGAAGCCCAACAAGTGCCTACCCATCTGTACGCGCTGGCAGCAGTTCCACCTTCATTATGGGAGGTGGTGGGAGGCTGCAACTTCCGTGGCTTGTGTAGCAGCTTTCCGGAGACTCTAGCAAGGCTTCAGAGAGCCAGCATCAGCTTGGCAGTTGAACATGTGTCCTGCTAGGGCTGTGCAGATCTCTCACAGGGCTTCTTGCTATTTCTCTGCAGGTGCAGCCGTCGCTCTGAGTGCTTGCGGTCCAGGCTGAGTGAGCAGTGGCTCTGGAGCTTTAACTCTACACAGCAGTGTCTCTCTGTCCAGTCACTAACTCCAGCCAATATCAGCAGAGAGGAAAAGAGAAATGTGAGCAATGATGGTTCTCTGTGACATTTGAGCGTGTAGAAAGTCCCCTGCAAACTCTGAGAGGCCACAAGTCTTCCTGTTGCTTCCAGTAGGGTACTGAATCCCTGTGTCTCGCACATCTGCCTTGCATAAGGAACTGAAGTTGGCTGTCCCAGAAAATACATACATTTTTTCCTATAAATCTAACTGTTCTTATCTGCTAATATAAAGTTACTAGGTATTCTGGAGTATTTGATGGCTGCTTGGGTGAGGTCCTTCCTTGGCTTGATATCTATAAGGCACCCCTGTCTGTGCATTCAGAGGGTTTCTGATGCTTTCTGTCAGGAAGATCTAAAAGGAGCTACACAAAGTTATGGCTTCGGTCTGGCATCAGCTGGCAGAAAAGCTGAGGTACTGCAGTGTTTTGAAGGCTGTCATTGTGTCAGGAGGTGGCAAGAATCTGTCTTCTGCTAGAGACTTGAGCAAAGGAGGGAAATTGCTAATTGCTTGGTGGATGCCAAGCTGAGTTTGGGAATGGCAAGAGATGAACAGAGCAGAAAGCCCTAGAAGGTATTGTAGGAAAATGGGTGTGTATATAGATAACTGCTTTATAGGGCTCTTGCTTTGAAAAAGTAGAGCCAGAAAATTCGATGAAATGGAAGAATGTGTTTAGAGGGCAAGATATTTACTGGTTGTTATTGAATTGGCAGATATTCCTGGCTATCTCGGACTTACCTTCTCTACATGAGGAAGAATTCTACTCGTGTTACTTTGAAGATTATGAAAGCCCAGCAGTTCTGACAGAGTCAGGAATCATGTGTCCTTCGCCAGATCCCAGCCAAGCACCAACCTTGCCAGCAGGAGCAGGTCAGTGAAATGCTTTAAACGGAGCGTGTTAGCTCAGATAACACTGTCAAGAGAAAGTACGTTTTGGGTCCGTCAGAGTGCCAGGATTAACAGCCATGAATGTACATGGTCTGTCAGCAGGTGTTCACTTCATTCTGTCATAATATCTGTTTGCTTGCTACTTGTGTGTCACACACATCCTGTGCTATTCTGGGCTGTTGCCAGATTCCGATGCCAAATTCTGGTAGTTGGAAAGGAGATCCTTCTTGAAGGGTTGTATGCAAATCTGAATATGATCTAAAATGCACTCTACAGTGGTGGCTGGCTTGGCAGTTTCTATCATAAATCTGGAGAGAGGACTCTTAAATGCTGCCTTTTTCTTTCTTTCTTTCTTTCTTTTTTTTTAACCAAATAAAATGCAAACCTTTTGAAATCCACAAATTAATGGGAGAAGGAAGTACCTGTAAGGGAAGGCAAGAAGAAACCCACAGCCCTTAAAAAGATTAGAAATGAATCCGCAACGCAGCAAAACCTCAGAAAATACACAGCTTTCTATTACTGTGAACAATAACTGGCTAAATATTGCTAATTGGCCACTCCGAAGCACCTGGAAAGTTCTCAGTTTATAGCCTGTGCATTGGATTTTGCCCAGCCTGTCAGTGTCAGCTTTGATGAGCTGATCTCTTCAGAGAAATTGTTCATCTAAATTAAAAGGCAGGTGCCGCCTGGGAATCATTCCACATAATGCACCTAAATAGCTAAAACAGATTTACTATACGAGTATGCAGCTGGCTAATAGGTCTGAAACAATCTCCATGGACGTAATGTGACAGCAGACCCCAGCTAGCTGAGTTGTTCAAACTGAAGCGCCTTGATTTCTCAGTATTTGCCTGTTGGCTTTCACACTGCCTGGCATGAACCACACAGGTCTCCCCTCAGGGTGGCCAGGCACAAAGGGGAAGGCTTCGTGCACTACCACTGTGGGCAGAGTGAGCAGGATTGGCTTCCCCATTTAGATCTGCAAATGTTGACTTGAATTTAAACTGGAAATGTCAGCATAGATAAAGCCACAATCTAATTTTCACAATTAAGTGCTTTACCTATATAATTTTCATGTTGCTTCTCTGAAGCTAAGCAAATTGCTTCTGTTTTCTAGCCTGAACTTAGTAACTTTTCTAGCCTAAACTTATTCCTGAATGTTTGCGTCCATTTGATCTTATCTGTTGTTCTGCTTCTGGAGCTCTTTTCTGAGTCAATGAACTATGGTCAGGCCTTCTTAGCACAGAGTTTTGCTGTGTTATCTGTGCCAACCTTCTCTTCATATTCCTTCATTACACAGGTGCTCTCTCTCTCTCTCACTGTCTTTCTAGCCCTTCTTTGGAGCAATTTTGTGCCCTACTAAGATGAATCAGATTCTGGTAACCAGAATCATACTGTTTTCTAAATGAGGTATCATTAGGGCCTCATGCACTGGTACTTTCCCACTCCTGTTTAAAATGCTTTTCCCACCTCTGTAAAACATTTGCCTTTTTTTCAGCTTTGATTTAAAGGTCGCATACCTGCTCATCTGTCACTTTAAGCTGATGAGCCCCATACTGGTAGCAGAAAGTCTTGCTCTTAACTTGCAAGCACTCAACTTTGTCTTCTCAACTGTTGAACAGCATCATTAGTAGTCATGGGAAGCAATGGGCTTTTTGGATAAAGGAATATTTATAAATATGGTGTCATAGCCCCGAAATCCTGGGAGGTGTTTGCCCTTCCACCACTGCCAGATGCAGTCACCTTTATAGCAGCGGGGGGAGTTGGCAGTACTGAAGTGACTCCTGCCTTCAGCTGTGTCTGATGCCCACCTTTTCTCCTAATCCTGGGGTTTCACACACACCTCATCACCTGTTTTACTAGTATAATGTCTCACTTGTCACCCTGTCAGGTACCAAGTTTATGCCTGACTGATCCTCCACCGGACAGAGTAGCTATTTTGCTGTATTCCAAACTTTTGCAAGTGAATCCTGCTTGCAAAAGGAGGTCTGAACTCTGTGAGAGGAACGATGGGCAAGCTTCTTATTACCTGCTTTTATAGCAAATTGTCTCGGAAAAATTGCAGTGCCTAGAGTTCAGCAGAGCATGCAGTATGCTCCTATTACTTAGAGTCCTAGCACTTAATTCTAGGGTTGAGGGCATCTGACTGGAACGAGATTAACTGGCTTCTTTAGTAGTCATATGCAAAGCATCTTTGGGCTCATGCTATCAGCTGTAGTTAGTTATGACCATCTCTGCAGTTATTTGGTCTATAAGAAAGCAATGATAATCTCTTTCCCAAAGAGAGTCTGGCTGTCCTGAAGCTTGTACTTAACGTGAGACCTGGGTTCAAAGCAAATAAGCCTTCAGTCATTGCAAGTGAGATTACAAGTCTTGTAAACTCCTCCACTGACTCACTTCTCAGTCTGGACATAAAACAAAGATCTCAAGGTGATAGCAGTACGTGAAGTGTGTGCTGGTTCTAAGAGTTGGGGTTTAGAGTCGTAGAACGGTGAGGAAAGGAAGAGAAGGTTGGCTTATTTAGGGCTAGAAAAATTCTTCGTGTCTGAAGAATTTACAAAAGATTTTAATTACTGAATAAATTTCACAAGAACGTGTGTTGAAGCCCTTTACTTCTGGAAAAAAGAGTCAAAAAATATGTAATAAATTTTGTCGGTATTTAATCGTGGAATCGTGTGTTTTCCCTTGAATGACAAAGGATGTCAGTCAGCTTTGAGCCTGGAATGTCCCTTCTTCCTCTAATACGTGATATGTGGAGGTGATGGTGGAGTGCAAACGAAGCAGTGATGATGGATGGCAAATGAAGAGGAAGGGATCTTCAGAGCCATCTTCCTTCCCCTGGGTTGGCAAGAGCTGTCATAAACTACTCCTGAGCAACTTGTCCAGCCAGTTTTTAGTGTCCATAGGGTAATCTGGTGATTGAGATGCTGGCAGCATGGAAGGGAAGCTGTCTCCAGGTGTCTTCCCTAAAGCATGCTCTGTCTTTTTAACAGTGTGGCAGTCTTACGGTGGCTCCATTTCTAAGAAATTTTTATTTTTGCTTTCAGATCATGTCACCATAAAGCTTGTAGTGCGTTTCCATGACATCTTCATTGCTTCTGTGGACTTCTCTTTCTATGACTGTGCTGCAGTGGCCCTGCTATGGAAATCAGCACCGTGAGCACCTGCTTTTTCTTGTCTGTAGTTGTAGAGAGGGTGGCTGTCCTGTCCTGGCTCATCTTAGCAGCTGCTTTTCTACCACTCTTCCAGGTGCCAGAAGTGTGTGAGCAGTCCCTGGGGATGTAACTGGTGCATCCAGCAGCACCTCTGCACCCACAAGGCAGCGTGTGAGGAAGGAATCATCATCTACAATGAAAGGGTGCGTCCCCTCCTCAGTCCATCAGGGGTGAAGCAGCCTCTTGTGAGACATTGCTATGGGGAGTTTTTCCTCCTTGGGTTTTATTCTGCATTTCTCTTCTTTCTTTCCTCTCACCCCACCATGTTGTTTTTCTCTAGGCCCAGCTGCCAACTTCAAGCGTGTTTCCTTCTTCAGCAGCTCCCCTCACCAAATCCTCTACCGTAGCCCCTATGGTGGCCACAAAACCCATCACTGTGCGTGTGGTACTGAGCACTGCGTCCCACACAGAGCCCAACCACGTCACTCCCTCTGCGACCTCAGATTCAATGACTGAGCCTACAGAAACCTTCCTCTACACGTCCTCGACTCTTTCAACCGAAGCAGCGTCTCTCCAGGCTGTCACAGAAGCCCCCCTGCCACCACCAGCAGACAAACCTGCTGTCACTCTGCCAGACACAACTTCTCCTGCTGCATCTGTCCTCACCAGTCCATCCAAAAACGGGGATCACGCAGCCCTGCCCACCGCAGAGCCAGCCACTGCCCAGGAGCCGTGGGGCACAGACCCACCCACCACTGCAGTAGCTACTCCTCTGCTCACAACCGCACCAGCAGTGACACCTTCCCCTCACGTCACCAGTTTCAGGTGGCCTCCAAATTCTTTTCCTACCACCGAAGCCCAGACGTCTGCCATCCCATCTCCCCAGCCTCGCAGCGAGGTGCCAGGGGAGCCTGCTGCCTCTGATGACTCTCCTGGTTTCCTGGGAACCGAAATTCCTGCTTCGGAGCTCCCGCCATCAGCTCCCCCAGACTGGCTGCTGGGGGAAGACACGGAGCTCCAGGACACGGAGGACTGGATGGATTTGCTGCAGGCTGAGAATGAGACGTCTCCCTTCTCTGCTTCCACTCTTCTGTCGGGTGATGGCGATTCTTCAGAGAGGGATGTCCCTGACTTACCCAGGATCCTCCACCCTGACCTCGACTATCAGTATGATGCCCCTGGGTTTTGGGAGGAGGTAAGTTGCTGGACTTCAATCTGCAGTTTAAGGCTGTAATGCTTTGAAATTTTGATACGGATTGCTGATCTAATATTTCAGCACATAAGGGAGGTAGTGGTCTCAGAGAAAGTAGCGGCTGACCACTGTAAATGCAGGGTGAGAAGTGGCAGCCTGAGGAAGAAAAACGCATGGGAGATTCTCAGGTCTTGTAGAAAAGCTGCTGGCCTGAAGGTGGCAGCTGCTGTGATGTCCAGCATATTCACAGCTTTCTGCTGTTCACCACTTTGGGCTGGTGCGTTGCCTTCCTGTAACTCGTAGTAAAGAAGCACTGATGTTTCTTTGTCCAGGCAGGGCTTTATTTCTCTGTTTGCGTATTGTTTCTCTGATTTCCTCTATCAGAGGTATGAAAGCCGCTCTCTCTAAAGATGTATTTGTTTTCAGAATGAAGAGTTTAGCTGGGGTCCTGGTGCGTGTCCCTGTGTGCAGGGAATCCAGGGATCTTCGCTGTTTCCAGTCAACGTGGCAAGGAAGATAACCCTGCTGGGAAAGAACTTCCACCTCTACCAGGTAGTTAGCTGCTATTTCACCTTAGCATTGAGGAGCGACTGACTTGGGGGAATAAGAAATTAGGTAGTTGGATTTACTGGTGGGTAGGAGGGCATGCAGAGAAAGGAGGCTACATGTGTGCACCAACCTGCTGCAGAAATCTGCACGTATTTGGATTGTTGCACCTGTGCTACACTGTAGATGGTAGTTCTTGGAGTAACTTCCTGCTGAATCTCTGCTGGTTGTTTGTGTCTCCATGTGCTAAAGATAAGTTATCTGTTCCCTTTCCTTTCTGGCCTGGTAATGTTGATGTGGTGGCTATTCCTGTCGTACCTGAAGCCTCCACAGTGGGGAAAACCGGCCCTAGGAAGCTTCGTTCCCTGGGTGTGTCTCTGATAAAAATTCTTTGCCTCTTAAGACAGAAGGCTGATTTAGTAACCTTTTACAAACAACCGCCTCAGAACATGCAGCCCACAGACTAATTGTTACTTTATATGCTAAACCTGATATACTTCACTGCTCAGAGCAGCAGAGCTAGTTACAGATGCGTGTCCTTTTTCTGACAGAACATGCCCAAGCAATTCAACTGAAGGTTTACAGGACAGAGAAGAAAAATACACTTAGTGATTTTGAGGTGCACTGTGTACTCAACTCTTCGTTTCTGAGCTAGTGTTTCAGAGTTGAACAAGCATAACCTCACAGTCCCACTGTTTTTTCTTTAATTCTTCCTCCTGTGGAGACTTGTCCCTACGCTGACATACATATGCTGCTCCTGTCTACGTGTTTTGTATTGGTTTGATTCTTTTTGTACATGGAGACAGTAAAAGCGTAGAGAGCCTTCAAATATAGCAGAGAATTTGGCATAACAAAGGGAATGACAGGAGCACACTGCCTGCACGGTAAGAGGCTTGGTAAAAGGCGCTGAATTGGAGTGCCAGGAGCCTGCTGTCATGTAGCAGGAAGCTCCACGTGATTAGGAAATGGTGCTGTATAAATCTTCTCCTCTGTAGGACCAGCAGTGGGACTATGAGTGTGTCCTGAATTTGGAGGGGAGGATAATGGTGATGGATGCTTATGTGGAAAGGGAAGAAACCAACCAGTCCCTGTGTTATATCACCTGCCAGCTGAACCAGGTGAGTGCTTGCGATGTGTGATGCCATTTCACAGGTTTCACTGGTACTGGTTTTGCTCAGCTTGTTTATCTGACAGGCTAGGAGGCAAGCTCTTTGGGGAAAAGACCATATTTTACTAAAACATTTATACAGTATTTATCATTATAGTGCTCTATGGTGGTGCTGCCTGGCAGTACTGGTGCTTCAGCTTGCAGAAAGATTGTGCAGCCTGAGCCCCGAGATCTGTTGCTGCATTCAATGTGGCACAGAATGGTGCTGGCTCAGAATCACCACTCGTTGCGACCTGCCAGGACACTGCAGCCTCTGCTATAGCTTGAGCCTCTGCTGTCTGCAGTTTCTGGGTCGTGGCTTTCTCAGTGGTGGTTCTTTTGTGAAAAGACAAATGCTATTAATGCCATTTTTTCTCTTGGTGGTGAAGGATAGCCTGTGGATTGTAAGAATAACAGGTGCAATCAATCAAAACAGCAATTTACATTTCTGGATTGTGTGTAGATTTTCCATATGGCAAGATTTGCAAGCAGAGGTGGTATTTTTAGTTCGCAAACTCGTATATTCAAGGGAGAAGGAACAACATAGGCTTTTGCACACACAAGCCGTGCGGACCAATTATAATGCTACATCTTCAGCTCAGCTGAAATTGCAGAAATGCCAGCTTGAGCAGTTTTTTGAGCAGGTGGCTTGTAATTAGAAATCAGACATTTCAGAATGCATTTAGAAAGTTAGACAAGTATTGGCACGAGCACGCACTTGTTTTCAGCGTTCTTCCTGGTGAACCAATGTCAGCTGCTCTTTCTAGAGCAAAACGGTGCCTGAGTGAGCCAGCGAGGACAGGTCTGTGCTGCCACTGCCTGAGCAGTGCTGCCTCAACTGTGTTCACAGGACGCTCCATACAGGCTGTGGCTGCTAATGATCTGTGCAGGATGGGTGTTGATTTTGTTCTTTGTTTTTCCAACCTATTCAGCTGGCTTGTTTGTGCCTCCATTAAGTCCTTTGCCTTGATGGTCCTTGTCTTTGCAGTACAGCTACACAGCACCTCAACTCGAATTCAATGCTGTGGTGTTTGTGCAGAGGAGACGACACCTCCGAGTGGACAGTGCTGCAGATCTCCACGGTAGGAATGCAAAACTGCTTCAGCAGAGACAGCAAGTGGGATGGAAGGGAATCAAGGAATCCTCAGCTTGGGCTTTTTGCATCTGTAGTAGTCCTATCACGGGGACTGAGGCAAACACACAGCCTCGGTTCTATCAGTTCTCACAGAGAAGGGGGGTGGAGGGGTTTCTTTGTAAGACACCAAGTGCTGGAATATTCTGTGCCTTAGGGGCTGCTTTCAGATGCCTCTGAACGTTTCTCTTTTGCAGTGACTTTTTACAACTGCTCTGTGGGACACACCGATTGTAGCCGCTGCCAAACAGCTGACTCGAAGTACAACTGTGTGTGGTGTGGAGGCAGCAACCCCAGCTGCATCTTCAGGGGCTCCTGCAAAGAAGAGATAGAAGACCTGTGTCCAGCACCACTCATTCACTCTGTGAGTAACCCGCTCACCAGTGCACTGCACCTGGGGCAAGGAGGGCTGCATTCTCTGGTTGAAACCAGAGGTCTGTGAACTCCGAGTGAACAGTGCACCTCAGCAGGACATTGGCCATCAGAAGAGCAAGATAATCCTATTCTGCTCTGAACTCTCGGTGGCATGAGGATGCTAGATTTGTGCTGGGCTTTCATTGTACTCATAAAGACCATTGGGGAAAGATGCATTTGTATGTCATGTGAGCTGAAACTGGCATGCCAGAAGGAGCTGAATCATTCAGAAGCTGGAAAGGGTCCACAAGTTGGATCCCCCAGCTGCTCTGAGCCAGAGCCTGAACCAGGTTGGCCCAACTGAGCCTGGGGTAAAGGAGGGCAAATCCTAATGATAATGGCACAGCAGGGATGTGAAAGGCATGACAGGTTACTGAGATTAATGATTTTTGTCTGTTTATTTTAAATGTCTCTTGCTAACTGCCACATGACAAGTGTCTGTAGCCATGTGTCCCTTTTGCTGTCAGCTTGTCCTCCCTCCAGTGGCACACAACGTCCATGTGCTGCATCTTGTCGTAGTTCACCTTGGATGCTGCTGAGGGACAGAGCTTTGAAGTTTGTGCAGCATGTGATTCATTGTCGTACTGATGCTGAGAGGGTAATGGTGCTTGCTGCTTCAACACCAGTAACATTTATCAGCTTGTGCATTCCCACTCTTCAGTAGAGATGCCCTGCGGAGTGGTCAGCATGGTGATGAGAAGGCAAAGCAGGGCAGTCCTTGCCTGTAGAAGTCTAGAGTGGACTCATACCCTCTGGGGAACTGCTGGCAATGGTGAGGTATAGGAAAGAAAGCTCTGATTGTGGCGTTCTTTATGGCCTTTCTTCTGAGGATGCAGCCTGGTTCTAGTCCCAGCCACCAAAGGGAATCATCAGCAGTGGCCAGACCAGGCAGAATTTGCAGTGGGGCAGTTGTGAAGGGCCTGGTGCTGTAGATCAGTCACCAGGCTGAGGAGGTCTGAGATACTGTGACACTTACACGTGCGCGGGTGTCTTTGCAGGTATACCCCCTGTCTGGACCAGTGGAAGGTGGCACTAGAATCACCATCACTGGCTCAAACCTCGGGCAGAAACATCAAGACATTGCAGAAACTGTCACTGTTGCAGGAATTCCTTGTGCCGTAGATGCTCAAGAGTATGAGATCTCTAGCAGGTAGAGTATCTGTGAACCTTCTCCCAGAGACAGGCGCTGGCTTTTCCCTTGGCTGCTGACACCAGGCTGAGATTTCGTTGCCTTTGCTGTAGCAGGTATCGAGCCTTGCCCATTCCCCAGGGAGTGCCCCCGAGTAAGGTCGCTGTCTGATTAGTTATTCCTCAGGCAGTGACCTTGGGGAGATCAGTTTCTGTACAAGGCAATGACCAAACAGTGCTGCAGTGTACTGAACACAGCTAGCCAGCTCAGGGAGTCACGGGCTCAGCTGCAGTTTTGTGGGTGTCTCTGTCACAGCTTCCTTACAGTAATGCACAGGACATGGCTTGTTATAAGTGTCACTGCCAGGAAAATATCCTGGCCTTGTTAACGCAGGATGAGGATGGGGATGCGTGGTTGGAGGTACAGCACAATTCCTTACCTCTGCTAGAGCAGGCACACCCCAAGGTGTTTTCCTTCACTTTCTAGCCAGACCTCCACCTCTCTGAACAAATCCAGTGAAAGGACCTGCTTAGCCAGGGACTGCCAGGGGAGTCCTGCTGAGCCCTGTGCCACGCTTTGTTGGCTAGCAGGGCATGGCAGCTCGTGGTGCCTGTAAAAGTAGTGACTATGGGAAGGATGAGAAGGGGCAAGAGAGGTCCTGCTGAATCCAGCTAATGTCAGTGATAAAGAGAATTGGGTAGTTGTGTGTCTGGTCAGGGAAGGACCATACAACAAGCAAGTGTAGGCAGGTGTTTAGAGGTGTGACTGGAACAACTAGGAAGCAAAGAAAGAAATATTTGTACAGTTGGCCTATGGCAGGACAGGTAGGTGGGAGCCTTGGACAAGGGAGGCAGAGGAGCCAAGCAACCAGCAGGAGATGAGGAGAGAAGAGCAGAGCAATTGTGAGTAACCTCTCATCAGAGCTATCACAAACCCATTTTTCCATTCCATGGTAGCAGTAGCTGTAGCACCCTTCCCCTGGGAGCAAGGTAAGATCCTGCTGGGAAGTGGCCTGCTGTGTTGAGCAGTGTTGTCCTGTCTGTGCTGCTTGTTTGTCTGGATCCATCTGCTTTCTGTTTTCATCCTAGAATTAGAGCGTAATCTTTCTTGGGTGGCACTGTCTTTGTTCTGTATGTCACCTGGCATCCCAAGGTCCTAGCTTGGGACTGGCTCCCTGCCAGTCCCTTCAGATTTCTGGGCCTTTTTGGTTGGGGGCATGTAACTTTGAACTTGGAACCCAATCCTGAGCAAGGCCCAGACAAAATTAATCTCATACTGCATAGGGAATCTGGCAAAGCCTGCTGCAGAGCAAAGTTTTTCTGATAGTAAATCAGTGCTCAAACAGGGCAGCAAGGAATCCTATGTTAGAAGAATAACCTGATTTTTTTTGCATTGTCAGCATCTCCCATACCAAATTACAGCTGGAAAAGGGACAGGGAAGAATGGGTGGTGCACACAGGGAGGGCTGGCAGATCCCAGAGGCTGCTGGCTAAAGACCAGCCAGACCTACAGCTTTGAGTTTGTTTTCTGCATCAGACACAGTGCTAATGTGTGGCTTGAGGTCACTCCACATGTGTCTGATTTGATCAGCTCTGGACTGTAGCAGAGTTCTTGGCCTCTTTCTGCATCTGATGTAGTGGGCTTCCTCCTGTCTGTCCCTGAAAAAGTGATCTTGGATGGGATGGACCCATTTGGAACTGACCCCTGTTGTTTTTTGTTTTTTGTTTTTCCTGCTGCACCTAAACTGGCTTTTAAAGGAGTTTTTCCACGTTCAGTGGTGTATTCTGAGCACGTGATAAGGCTGAAAGAGAAGGGAGCTGTGGTTGCTAGGTGGTTTTAGAACATGATGCAAAGGATACAGCTCGTTTTCTTTTCCGTGCTGTGACGCTGTTCTTGGATTGTCCTGCAGTATCGTCTGTGTCACTGGCGGGAGCTGGACGGAGAGATTTGGCCATGTGGTGGTGGAAGTGCCTGGAGGAGGACGTGGAGTCTCTGGGCATATTTTCACCTATCAGGTAATGTGGCTATTGCTTCTTTTATACCTCTCCCTATTCTTCCAGTATTTCTGCTGAAGAGCTGCCAATTGCATGAACTTACGGCTCTCTATCAGAAACTTGGTGCTGGTGTTTTTATCCAATTTATCTGGTCGTTTAGTTCTGTTTTCTTTGTTTTTCTTCCCTGTTGTTAAGATCATAAGAACAGATGTATTGGATTGTATGAAGGTTTCCATAGTCTAGTGGGGTTTTTTTGTTTGTTTGTTTTTCGATGGTGGCAATGTAAATGTTTAAAGAGGAAAAATACTAAGTACTTCTCTGATTTGGAGATTTTCATTGGTGACTTAGCATCCTGTTAAGACTTGTAACCTTCCTTTTATTAATTTGCAAATTGCTGCTTGAAAAGTTCGTACTTCTGACCTTCAGAAGCTGGTGGCAGTAAGTCCAGTGTATGTAGAAGCTTCCTATTATTTTTAAACACCTTTCTGATAAATTGTCGATATCTTAAAACACAGCAACTATGAAATAGTTAAGTAATTTTAAGTTAGCTACTCACGTTTCAACCTTGCTGTACAACTTACAGTTGTATTTGCCAAGTTGCATGTCTCACATTTCCCCTGGGAAGAGGAAGGATGTCTGAAAAGTCTTAAGCTGTTACATTTTGCTGTATAAAACCATTTTGTATATTGGATTGTGCTTGTTATTGCTCTTTGTTTTGGTTCTCTTATCACCATTTGAGGCAGGGTGATTAGAACTGCATACTTACATTCAAGATGTGAGTGCAACAAGAATTTGTACTATCATATATATATATATATATATATATATATATATATATATTTAATTCTCAATTTCCTTCCCAGGAATTCATAAGGCTTGGTGTGTTTTTATTGGGCTCTGTGCTTACAGAGTTGTTATAGGCACTAAAGCACTCCTGAATGGGCCATTTCAAAGCTCACAACTGGGCTGGCTTCATTGTTGTAGTCTGTCTGCTCCTTCTCATTTTATGTATCTTGCTTTTCATTTATCATCTGTCAGTAGCGACTTACTTGCGCCACTCTGTTGCCTGGTTCCTCTTTTATTTTTTTTCTGCACCACCTGGGACTAAGTCATCGTTAGTGTGAATAATTTATCAAATTTCATTTCTCCTTTCCAGGTGACCTAACAGCATGCTTAGCAGCTCAGGCCTTAAGACAAATTCTTAAGGCTCCCTGCTGGTAATCTCTTCATCTACTAGACAAACAGACAATTTATTTGCTGCCTTGTATTTCCTAACTTGAGTTATTAATCCAGTTACTGATCTGAACAATCCCTTTGAACTGTTAATCCTAGGGTTTGTGTGTGAGGCGCACAGCTCTGCTGTCTGCAGCATCTGTCTGCCTCTTGCATTGCGAAAAGACAGGTCTCTGATTCACATTTCTTGCTAGTGTGGTTGATCCCTCCTCTCTTGGTGCCATTCTATAGCAAGGCAGCAGCTGGAGCCTAGCTGAGGACTGTATGTGATTGGGAATCTATAGCTTGTGTTTTCAGAGCACTGGAGATCACTGCTACTTTCTTTCCTTGCCTTATTTTGCAAGGGTCTTGTCACTCATCTCTTTTTGTTTTTTTTGTTCTAGAACCCGGAGCTGAAATCCATTGTTCCAACTCAGGGCCCTAAAGCAGGAGGAACATGCCTCACCCTTCTGGGCTCAAAGCTGCTGACTGGACATCCTAGTGAGATCAGTGTCCTGCTTGGAGACCTCCCTTGCCGCATGTAAGATCAGAGCCTGCCCATGTGCTGGCTGTGCACTGGCCCGAGTCTACCCCAGAGCCCTGCAGGGTTTTCAGCATTAAATTTAGGAAAATATGGGAATAGGTTCACAGGCTGTCAGCAAAGAGCAAGGCATAGTACTGTAGAACCTTTCTCTGCAGTGGCTGTATTAATCCTTTGTTCTCTTTTTTGTCTCTCCAAGCCTCTCTGAGATGACAGAGGATCAGCTGGCGTGTCAGACAAGTCCCAGCAACGTGTCTGCAGAGCTACCAGTCACTATCAAGTATGGGGACCAGGAGCGGAGGCTGGAAGGATCCCTCTTCAGATATACTCTGGATCCCAACATCACTTTTGCAGAGCCACCTAAAAGCTTTCTCAGGTACAAAGACTGAGGGCTTGTGCCTTCCCTGAGGCTGTGTGCCACGGCAGGCAGGTGCTACAGCACCAGTGGCATCTGTTTGTTGTGCTGCACTCTGGAAAAAGCCAGGCATAAACAGAAAGGTGGGAGCATGGGACAGAGCTAATGAATAATAGGTGCATGAGATTGCCTGCTTTTTTCTTCCAGTGGAGGGAGAGTGCTCAGAGTTCACGGATACAACTTGGATGTTGTACAGAAACCGAAGATTCGTGTTACAGTCTCTCCATCTGAACGCCGGCGCCGAGGAGTGGGGCGATGGCGCAGAATAATCCCAGACACCGAGTGCCCTGAGGGTGCTCTGTGCAGCATCCAACAGGTAGCGTGGCAAAGTGCTCAGTGGAGCTGAGGGTTCTTGAGGGCTGGTGCATTGTGCTGCAAAGGTGGACTTTCTGTCCATAGGGCTTCTGGACCCCTTGTTGTTATCTGCTCATTTCCCACCAACTAAAAGTCTTGGCCAAACGGAAGCGATCTCTGCCAGACTGAAAGGTTAAGCATTTTCACAGACGTTTGCATGAGTTGGGTTTGCCTCTGCTCAAAGATGTGCAGGGCTTGTGATAGGAGACAAGCAGCAGGGCAGCAGTGTGGAGATAAAGAAATCTGCAGCTGAGCCAGAGCTTGTCTGGCTCAGCATGTCCGTGCTCCAGACTTTCTTTTTGCATAGTCCAGGTCTGTTTTAGAGCTCCTGGGCTCTTTCACTCTGAGATATAAAACCAGGCAGAGTTCAGTGAAATGACCAATTCCACCAACGTTTTTCTGTTCTCTGGATGTCAGTGTCCTGAGATGAGTCACTGCTTAGGTCTTGATCTGACCATCAAGACTGCAGAGCTTGCAGCAGAATTTGCAGAGTTAGGGGGTATTTGGTAGCCGAAATACAACAAAGGTTTGCATTCGTAGTGCAAGCAACGGAGGGCTTCCTGTTGATAAACTTGGAGGCCTTGTCTTTGTTTTTTAATCTCCCAGTGTGCTGAGAAGTAATCATCTGACATTTCATCTGGTATTCTGAGAGAGATGGTGAGGATGATGCTCTTCATATTCTTATGCATATATGAAAACTGCTCTAACTATGTAGGATTTTCTTCTATGTTAAGTCCCTTCCAGGTTTCTGTCCTACAGATATGGAGCTGAATATGCTCCCAAAGGACATGTACTACTAAAGGATGTTTTTCCCAATGTTCTCAGGAAGGCATTTGTCGCTGTGAATTCCTCTGGGGGAGAGAAAAATGGCTAATGTTCTCATCACATGTATAAAACATATGTAATCCTACAAGGGACACTTCTTTCACAGAAACATTCAGGTTAGGAAGTCTGCAGTGCATTGAAGGTCTTTGGTCCCCTTCTGTCAGAGCAAGGAGATCTAAAGCTGATGCTGCTCCAGATTTTGCTGCTGTGGGAGTGTTGGAGCTGATTTCCACTGCTGAAACCTAGGTACTTGCAGCAAAATCAGTGCTCTGAAGACTTTCTTTAGAGGAACATGGGGAATTCCTCAGATCTTAGGTTTTTCTCTCTACAATTAGCAGAGCTTCTCTGGCATTGCTCCAGGTAAGAGGAGCACAGACTCACCCCAGATTATGCAGGGTTTGAAAGCATTGCAGAGCTGCAAGGGAAGTCTTTAGTGTTTCACTGCTAATGCTTTTTTTATTTTCCCCCCTTTGGCATTTAGTTTGAAGAACCGTGTCTTGTTAACTCCTCCTACCTGATCCTGTGCAAGACTCCAGCCATTAACCTGCTATTACGGAGTGTCCACATCAAACTGGAATTTATTCTGGATAATTTGAGCTTCGATTTCAACTCATTGCATCCCATGCCCTTCTCTTATGAAGTCAACCCCATCCTCAAGCCACTGAATGCTGAAGACCCTGCCAAACCATATCGTCACAAGCCAGGAAGCGTCATCTCTGTGGAGGTAACACAAGAACTATCTAGAAATAACATATGCTGTACAAAGTTGTTGCTAACCTGAGGCTGTTTTAAATTGGCAACATGCAGCTTCTGAGATTTTAAAGCATTTGACAGGCTTGCAGCCTGTCACAGCACATCTGCTTTGGCCTCTGAGAAATGGCACATTAGAGGAGGAAAAAGGAGTGCATCAAAAAAGCCTCTTGAGACCATAAATCATTTATAGTTTCATAGGGCTCATGGAAACTTCCATAGTTACTTTATTTTTTGTCCTAATGTGAATTAACACTATTTGTGTATAAGGTATTAGTACCAAAAAAGCACCAATACATTCTATTCTCAGCTGCCATTTTTTCATGACATCTTAAGATTCTTCTATAAGTAACTTAAGAGTAAAAAAAAAAAAATAGGAAGAGAAAAAAAAAAAATAAAAACAACAAACAGGTGGAAATAGGAAAATCATTGCTTAAAGAGGACGCAAAAGGGCAGAGTGGCAAATGTTTGTATTTTTTTTATATATATGTGAGGAAGAGGCACTTTGCTATTTTTCTTCCATAGAAAGGTACCCTCTAGTCCAGTAGCAGTTAAGAAAGGTAGTTTCTGCAGCTGGAGACGTGCGCTTTCTCCACTCAATCTTTTCGATCACAGAGTGAAGATTGGCTTACAAAATTAACTTGTGTAGCCAATTCAGATGGGAGCCCAGTCAGGGAAGAAGAAAAGCTCCTCTCATCCTATGGTGCTCCATCTTCCCTGGAGCCATGGACAATGCAGAGATTAGCCCTTCTTAGCCCGATTTGATGCCCTGTTCCACCTCTGTTCCAGGGGGAAAATCTAGATCTGGCCATTTCCAAGGATGAAGTTATGGCCATGATTGGGGAAGGAATCTGCGTGGTGAAGACACTAACGAGGAATCATCTCTACTGTGAGCCTCCTTCTGAGCAGCCAGCTCCGCGGCACCGCACAAAGCGGGAGGGCACCGACTTGCTCCCAGAGTTCACGGTAGGGAATCAGCAAGAAAACATGTCGTTAGTGGGTGCACAAGCAAGAAGGTAGTGATGAAGGAGTGAGTGGGACGGGAAGTAAGAGAGAGGCAGAAATGGTGGCAAGGAGCTGCTTTTATTCTCAACTCTACCCTTAACTGCCAAACAGTGCCTGGAACAAACAGCACAGCTGGATTCAGGAGGGATTCAGGATTTGTGGGATGTAGCCTTACTAGAGAGCTGTGTGCCACCTCTGCTTGTTCTGCAGAAGCTGTGTGTCTTTGCTTTTTGTTGCTGCACTGAGCTTACATCACAGCACCTGCTTTCGCTCCAGGTACAAATGGGAAACCTGAACTTCCTCCTGGGCCGAGTGCAGTATGACACAGAAAGCCAGCTCACCTTCCCACTGGAGGCACAGATTGGTTTGGGTGTTGGTGCGTCCTTTGTGGCACTCGTCGTTCTGGTCATTGTCTTCATATACAGGTGAGAGGCTGTGGCATTGTATGGGAGCTTTAACTTCTCTATGTCATTCAGTGGATGTGGTCAAGCCTGTATATTCTGGGCCTAAGCAAAGTCCTAGTTTACTTTTATTTTGTGGCAAATTCTGAGCCCTTTATGTTGTTGGACGTGTGAGGCATAGGGATGGTGTGCCTGCTCGTCACAGCCTGCGTCGTGATTCATTCAGAGCACTCACCTAATGGGTGCTCCAAGGGACAGATGTAGTTATAGGACACAGTTTGGTGTCCTTTAAAGGCGGTGTTCGGTAGAAATCACCTCAACAGCATTGCCCTGGAGTCCTTGGCAGCAACGCAACAGCTGGCTAAGACCACTGGGAACAATTCTGTTTCTTACTACAGGAGGAAGAGCAAACAGGCTCTGAGGGATTACAAGAAAGTTCAAATCCAGCTGGAAAATCTAGAAACAAGCGTTCGGGACAGATGCAAAAAGGAATTCACAGGTTAGTCACAGAGCTCCTACATTCCTGCAGCTTCAGGAAAGTTTGAAGAACCACACAGAGCCCTACCATTCTTTTCATTCCTGCATACTTGTTTGGGTAGCTCAGGACAGGCAATAGCTTTATCCTGTGCTAGTGCATTGAAACATACAGCCAAATCTGTGTATTTCATTCTTCTCTTTAATTCAGAGCACAGTGATCTATACAGACCCCTCTGATTCTCCAGTCCATCCTCCAGACTCAGATGAAGAGCTAAAGGTCAAGACAGCGCACTTGGAGAGACCTTAAGTACAGCTAGCCCAGTCTGTGTGTAGAGCAAGTTGAGTTACACCCCGTATCTTGAGTCTGCAAACCTTGAACTTCAGCAGCCTACAGCTGTGAGCCCTTGTATGGGGCATTTAGGGCTCTAAAATTTGTGCAAGCTACTCAGCCTGTGATCTCTAACTAATGGGGGAAGCAGTGAGGAGCAGGAGATCCCCGGTACTTTGTGTGTAGATAATGCCATAACCACAGATCAGTGCTGAACAGCGGCTTCCTTTTTATAAAGCTGGAAGCCAGACCCTAACTGTAAATGAGAATAATCACCAAATTCACCTGCTGATTCCCAATGCAGTTTCTCCCAGCACATAGTCTAGTGGTAAATATTCTCGCAATGGGACCCCAATGTGACTCTTCCTGACAGGAAACATCATTCCTCATCTTCAGTCCCATCCTGCTGGCCCTAGTTCCTGCCTGCACTCACCTCATGCTCTGTACCATCGCTTGTGTGATCATGCGGTCAACATCACGGGCATTTCCTTTCCCCCAGACCTGATGACTGAGATGATGGACCTCACAAGCGACCTCGTGGGCACAGGCATCCCCTTCTTGGACTACAAGTCCTATGCGGAGCGCATTTTCTTCCCGGGCCACCGTGAGTCACCATTGCAAAGGGACCTGGACATTCCCGAGTGCCGGCGGCAAACGGTGGAGCAGGGCTTGGTCCAGCTCTCCAACCTGCTCAATAGCAAGCTCTTCCTCACCAAGGTAAGGTCCCTCTTTCTGCTTGCAGAATGTAATGGGGTCTGGGCCGTATTGCTGGCAGGAAGAGGGCAGTGCTCATTGAAGTTCCTTCCTGATCAGCCCCCCCTGCAGCACCACTGCTTGCAGGAGCTGTTAGGTGGGACTGCCTTGTTTTCAGGGGGTTCACGCACTGCCTTGTCTCTCTCTCCACCAGTTCATTCACACTCTGGAAATCCAGCGTACTTTCTCTCCGAGAGACCGGGCCTATGTGGCATCTCTGCTCACTGTGTCGCTGCATGGGAAGCTGGAGTACTTCACTGACATCCTCAAAACACTCCTGAATGACCTTGTGGAGCAGTATGTGGCCAAGAACCCCAAGCTGATGCTGCGGAGGTGAGCGAGCCAGACATGGTGCCAGTGTTAGCTACACCAGGGGACAGAGCCTTTCTGTCCAGCTAGCAAGCTCTGAGAAAGCTCTGAGGCTGAAGTTACCCACCACAAATTCTTTTCTTCATTTGTTCTTCCGAAGCTGCTGTATGTTAGCTTTCTCTTTGTGCTCAAGTACTGCAGCTCAGTCAGATCTGCTGTTTAGAGGTCTCTGGGACTCCCGATACTGCCATGTTTGGAACCTAAATTGAAATATCTCCTGTGTTTGGATCCCCATTAGCCTCCTGTCCATTGTATCCTTCTAATCTGTACAAATTTATCTTGTTTTGAGACCTGACAGAGGCTATCCTCTATCCTCTTTGTCTTTTCTGTCGTTTGGTGCCTCCTTCAGGCTGAAAAGTGCTTCAAATAAGAAGTAGGATCAAGAGCATTAACCTGACTGGTCTCTAAAGTATTTTTTTTCCTTTTCCTTCCTCCCTTGATCCTGTATATCATTTAGCATGCTCTTTTCTCACCTTTTGTCAAAAGGAACAATCTTTATCTCCAGTTTTCTCCCTGCTGTGCACTGTATCTTTGTGACCAACCTCATACTCTCTTTCAGGACGGAAACAGTGGTAGAGAAGCTGTTAACCAACTGGATGTCCATCTGCCTGTATGCATTTGTGAGGGTGAGTTCTTTGTCTCTTTGTGAAGGGGCCAAAAGAGGGGAGGCAGCCACAGCTCTGCTTTGTGCCTCACTCTTAGCTGGAACGGTGCTGGAGCCATCCTGTATTTCAGGGAAGAGAGATGCTTAAATCAGCATCGATGCCACTCCCTGTTTCCAGGGAGGGGGTAGCAAGGAGAATGTCCCTCTGATTAGTGGCATGGAGACAGTGATGCTGTGGTCTTGTGCATCCAGCTGGTTTCTAAGCTGTTGGGTTCTGCTGGGAAGAGCCTGATGAATTTCTGCCAGGTGAAACTCCTTCCTTTCTGTGCCAGGACTCTGTTGGGGAGCCCCTTTACATGCTGTTTCGAGGAATCAAACACCAGGTGGACAAGGGCCCCGTTGACTGGGTGACAGGGAAAGCCAAATATACCCTGAATGACAACCGGCTTCTGAGAGAGGACCTGGAGTACCGGACTCTGGTAAGCACCAAAGCTTTTGTCCCCTCTGGGCTTTCTGGTGTGGCAGAGTTTAATGTCCTCCTATTTAAGTCAGAAGTACAACATCCTGCACAATGTCCTCCCCTTTAAGGCAGAAGCACGACCTCCTAGGAGCCAGCTTTGTCCCAGCAGCATAACTCAGCAGTAGCTGAGCAAGAGCCCTGCTAAATCAGCCCTAGGCTGCTGGGAGCCATCACCACGGTAATTTGATGTATGTTCCATGCTCTGTGTCTAGAAATAAGGGGATGAAATTGCTGATGGCACATGGAAGCCTAGAGCTCCCTAGAGCTGTTAAACCGACTTCCAGCTCTCAAGGGAAGGCTGGGAACACGGTGTTTAACAACCTGTGGCATTTTGTTTTCTGAAACTCCTCCAGTGAAAGAGCTAGCTCTTAACGTGCTTTAATGCCAGGCATCAAAGGTGTAAATGTGTCACGTTATGAGTAGCAACCTTATGAGGAGCTGTGACCTTTTCTTTTGTTCCGCAGACTTTAAACGCTTTGACGCAAGCCGGAGTTGCTGCAGGAGGGGCAGAGGACTCCCAAGGGATTTCTGCAAAAGTGCTAGACTGTGACACCATAACACAGGTGAAGGAGAAAATCCTAGACCAGATCTATAAAGGGACACCGTACTGTCACCGACCAGACCCAGACACCCTGGACCTTGGTGAGCAGAATGTCTTGGTGCCAAAACTCAGTGAGGAAGTGGAGGAGAGTGGTCATTTGCTATCTGCGCACAGCACAATTTTCTGCTGAGCATGCAGCGGCCCTGCCCAGTGATCTTGCACTCTGGCTGGACCCAACAGGGCACGATGCAGGAAAGACTAAAAGCAAGAGGTGTAGGGGTGGGAAAGAAGCAAGTCCAGCCCCTTTGATTTCATGGTGCTTGGTGTTCTTTGCCATCTGGCCCATGGCAATGGCTTGGGTAAGGGGACAGAGGGAAAAGAAAAAGAAAAAAAAAAAAAAAAAAAAAGGCATGGAGAAGGTATGGGAAGGAAAGATAATTTCAGTTGCTACAGTCATGAACTGGCTCTTCCTGCTGGTGGAGTCAATGGTAGCACTTGAATAGTGTCTGTCAGGGAAGGTTTTGTCCCTTTCCTGGCTTAGAGTTTCACTTGTTTAGGCTGAAGCACAGTAGATTTCAGAGATGCTTCTGCTTAACTTGTTTGTTTGTTTGTTACCTGTGTTTTGATGACTGTAGAGTGGAGATCAGGGCTGGCGGGTCATCTCATTCTGTCCGATGAGGATGTGACATCTGTTGTTCAAGGAACTTGGAAACGCCTGAACACTCTTCAGCATTACAAGGTTGGAACTGAGCCTACCATTGCCTTGTCTCCCCTTTCATCTTCTATACACTGGTACACTCCGTTTGTGGCTCTGGCTCCTCATGGATTACTGTAAAAAGATCAGAGCTTTCTTGCAGCAGCATATTCAAATTAAGTCAGTGCTGTGTCCTGCACCGTGACTTCTCAAGCAGCAAAGCCCCCTCCTGTTCCAGTTCAAATCAGTTAGTAGGTGACACTGCACTGATCCGTGTAGTTTTTAGGACTGGAAAGAGTTTGGGTTTTTAACTGTCTTGCACCCGTGTGTCATACCGTGCACCAGTATGTCGCAGCTTGCTGCAACGCGTTCTGGATGTGAATGACACCAATCCTGGGGCATTACCACTTTTATAATGTTCTGTACAGCAGTTTTTCAATCTGTACAAACAAGATTCGCCCACCATCAGGACAGATAGTGACAGTGCCCCGAGATCCCTATTTCTAGCAGTGGTACAGCGTGTTCAGTTTGTTTTGCTGTACAAGCACTTGCTTGTGGTGCTGATGAGAGACGTGCTGTTTGTTCTGAATGTTGATTTTTGCTTGTGTGCAGGTGCCTGATGGAGCAACAGTCGCACTGGTCCCTCGCCTGACCAAGCACATCCATAGAGAGAATCAGGATTACATCCCAGGAGAGAGTGAGTTTGATGTCCCCTTCTTATGAAATGATTTCACAGCACCTGTCAAGTGGGTGGGACAAGACTTACTATAGCCCTAGCTTTATGCTGCTATGGAAGACTGATATGTGATTTGAACCTTCGTAGGATTGTGAGGAAACTGGAAGTCTGGGCAGGAAAAAATGAAGGAAAAGCAATAGAGTACATAAGCAGAGGAAAGCCAGGCTAGACATGAAAATGCAGGATAAGTAGAATTCTGTAGTACTGGCTGTAGTGCTGGGCACAGTCCACAGCTTGTAGGAATCTTCAATAATTTTGTGTGTTGAGCATGGCCTGAGGGTGGTGATGGGACCCTAGCCAATTACCTCCCTGCCTTGCATAGCGTACAGCCCCATGGTTACTCCTGTGGTGCACGGGACAGAAGCCCCAGGTTGCACTTAGCGGCTTTACGCTGGATGTGAAAACAATTTCCTTGGCAAAGGGGAGGTGCAGACCTGGAACAGGCCACCACAGGTTGGGGATCTCTGTGTGGGAAGTTCCCAAGACTTTGAAGGCTTTGAGTGGACAAAAGCAACCTGATGCAGTGCTAGCAATAGCTGTACCCTGCACAGGAGGCTGGGTGGAGGCCTCCAGTGGTTCCTTCCCATCGGAGTACCCATCATACTGGGAATCTGCTTTCTTCCTTGAGTGTAACCTGGCCAAGTTCCACTGTGAGAGGGCTGACGCTTGTCTCTTAATAACTGTTCCATTTAGAAACACCAATGCTGGAGGACGCAGATGAAGGTGGGATAAAACTTTGGCACCTGGTAAAACCAACAGAAGAGCCAGAGCTTCCCAAGCATCGCCGTGGGAGCTTAAGAGATCGGGAGCGAGCCAAGGCAATCCCGGAGATCTATCTGACACGTCTGCTCTCTATGAAGGTGAGAAGCACAGATTGCGTTGGGCTTGGGACCTTGCCTTCTTCTGTATCCCCCTGACAGATTACAGGGATGTGTGTGAAGACCAAGAGCCCCTTTGGGGCTGGGTTGGTGCATGTGCTGGTTGGTTCCAGCTGGGTTCCTCAAGGGACAGCCCGGACACTTTGCCAGGCAGTGCCTGTGTTCTGCCCCCAAACTTCTCTTGCTGCTGAGCAAACCCCTTCTCCTTGTTCCTGCCTGGCTGAACGCAGCTGTTGGCAGTCAGCAGTCCCCCTCCGCTGGTCAGTCTCTACAGTGCAGTTCCATCCCTTCATGTCGCAGGCTCTCTCCCCTCTGGCCCTAAGTCTGTCTGACTCCCCTCTGTGTTTTGATTGTTAATGAGCTTTCCCCTGGCCTCTCATCCAGAAGCTTCTGGGGCCTCATTTCCCCATTGCTGCTGCTGCTCCTGCAGTGGATGTGAGGTAGCTTGGGACCAGCGAGAGGAGGTCACTGAGCAGAAGAGGATAACCACTCATCGTGAGGCCTGGGCTCTCCGTGTTCCTCTGGCTGTGCTGACTCTGTCCTGCTTGGTTCTCCACAGGGCACCCTGCAGAAGTTTGTGGATGACTTGTTCCAGGTGATCCTCAGCACCAACCGCCCCGTCCCTCTGGCGGTCAAGTACTTCTTTGACCTGTTGGACGAGCAGGCGATGCACTACGGGATTGCAGATCCTGAGACCATCCATATCTGGAAGACAAACAGGTATGGTGCTCTGTGAGCCCCGAGGGAGGCACAGCTAATCTGGTAGGAGCTGCCCCTTGCAGAGAGAGCCACCTTTGTCTGCTGAGGAGCAGCAAAATGGGAGTGCAAGGCAGCAAAGCACAGTGGAAAGCTGGTTTTGCTGAGAGGGTGAAGCTGGGAGGGGACCAGTAAGACCAGTAGCATGTGCAGAATATCCTCCAGCACCACACAGCTGCCTTCTTTGCTATTAAGCTGTCACGCTTCCATCTTCTCTGCAGCCTGCCCCTGCGATTCTGGATCAACATCATCAAGAACCCCCAGTTTGTTTTTGATGTGCAGACGTCAGATAACGTCGACGCTGTGCTTCTGGTCATCGCACAGACCTTCATGGACTCCTGTACGATTGCTGACCATAAGCTAGGACGGGTAAGTGTGGAGGTAGAAGCGTGTAGGTAGCACAGGCAGTCTGAGCAGTGCTGACACAAGCAGGCAGTAATGTCTGCGTGGTTGCACTGAGACAGCCCACCAGGCCCGCTCCTTGCTCTCACGTGCCAGGGGTCCCTTCACCAATCCACAGTCCCTCAGGCTGTGTTACTAGGGAGGGATCCAGTATTTCAAGTGCCCTCCATGCACAGGGCAGAAGTTCCCAACGTGAGCAAATAACAGAGAATGGGATGGGGTCACCTGCTAAGGTTAGCTCGCAGCGTGATGAAGGAGCTTTGTGTAATCAATTCTGGTTTTGGATGTTCAAGGACTCTCCAATCAATAAGCTGCTCTATGCCCGGGACATTCCTCGCTACAAGCAAATGGTGGAAAGGTAAGGAACAAGTGGGGGAGTTGCAGTTTAAGCAGTAAGGAGGAGGCTGGGAGGAATGTGAGGGTAACTGCCTGTGTACCGCTGTAGGTATTATGCGGACATCCGTCAGACCATCTCTGCCAGTGACCAGGAGATGAACTCTGCCCTGGCTGAGCTATCACGGGTAAATAAAGTTATTTATTTCGGAAATCACCCCGGCCCCTCATCAGTGCATCAAATAGAAAGTTAGTAATGCAGAGCTCAGATATTCCAGCTGTGTGCAGAAATACTGATTGCTCCCAGTGGCCGCTCTGCTTCATGGCACCACTGAACAGAAAAGTGCAGTCAAGGCTTCGGGGCAGGGAGTACGTGTGGTTTTTTTCCTTTGCTAGGAACCACTGGTGAATTCCCTTTCCTGTTGCTCTGTGCTGGGTTTAGTGACTCCGGCACATTTCCTAATGAGTTATGAGGACGTGGAATTTGGAAGAACAATTGTTAGGTGTCTCACAGCTTTATCTGACTTCCTCTCTTATTCAGAATTACTCAGGTGACCTCAATTCCCTGGTGGCTCTGCATGAATTGTACAAATACATCAATAAGTACTATGACCAGGTGAGTGTGTTCCCAGGCAGGTATGAACACGACCTCCTCCTTTTCCTGTCCAATCAAAAACACCCCCGAAAAATTAATAATTAAGAGCAAGCAGATCATTTACAATGCTGTGTATTGTTTCATTGGCATGTATAACTTCCATGTCATAAGTTTGCTTTACTGATGAGGGAGGGGGGATATCACACAAAACAAGGATTTAGCCCTAACCTGGAGGCTGTTGACATTTCAAATACATTTGCTTTTTTTTTTTTTATTGTGGTATCTAAACATTCTACTCTAACTACATTTTAAGATTCCTTTAATAAAAAAGATAGAATTTTCAGGTACGAAGTTTAGCATTCTTCTTACACTATGAAGTCTACATAGCATGTTAGGACAAATCTAGAACACTTTGTGGTTAAGTTGTACATCAAACACACTTCAGCACGCTGGATTTCAGCGTGGGGCTCTCCACGCTCTGTGCCCTCCCCTTTGCATGGAGCTGAGCCGCTTGGCAGCGCCGTGCGCTGGAGAAGGGCAGGCAGTGAGCTGTGTCTCGTTGCAGATCATCACAGCCTTGGAAGAAGACCCAACGGCACAGAAGATGCAGCTGGGATACAGGCTACAACAGATTGCAGCAGCTGTGGAGAACAAGGTCACGGATTTGTGACAGGCGCAGACAGACTGCTCTCCCCTGGCTGAACAGGGCCGTGCTCGTCCTGGCTGTGTGCAGGGTGCCCTGCTGCCGTTGGAACCAGCCTCTCCAAGGAACCAGCGGGTGACACGCATGGGGATGGCCAAGGCAGTACGAAGTACAAGCGTCCTTGCATCTCAGAGAATATTTTTTTACAGTTTTTTTTTTTTTTCCATTTTTACGAGCAAAAACAAACGAACTTCAGTTTTCCTCTGACGGAGTCTCAGGGGACCACACGGCTCCTTCCTACAGACGTTAGGTGAATGTGCCAAGCTTTCGAGCGGCGCTGCTGAAGAGGCGGGTGGCAGCGCCCAGCACCGTGTCTGCCATCCTGGCCTTGCGCGGGTGCCCTTGGGGAGGCTCCCTGGCTGTGGCTGCTCATCTCACTGGGGATACGGGAAGCTTCCCCTGGCTGACAGCTACACTGACCTCTGTCCCTGTACGGATTAGCGAGTGCTCCTGCAAGTACCCAAGCTAAGAAACTTCCTCGCAGCAGTGTTCCCGTTGGTTCTGAATGTTGGGTATGGAAAGGAGAAGGTCTGATGGCAACGGCCTCCTGCTCCCTGGTGTGAGCGATGCCTGCCGGGATGTCGCGTGCTCGCCCAGGAGCCCCCTGTAAGTGGACACCACCCCCTGGCCCTTTCCCTCAGGACAAATTTAGCACGTGAGGAGCCGGCTGCCCAGCTCGCCTTGGTCTCCACTGACCCAGCTCTGGATCCGTCGTTCCTGGTTCCTTGCGGTCGGGGTCACCCTGCTCTTCTGAAAAGCACAACAAATGCCTTGTGCCACTTCCCCTTCCTCTGGTGTCTGGCTGTTCTGCTGCTCTGAACTGGACTTGTAAATACCCTCAGAAAGATAATGTATTTAAATGCTAAAGGAGAATGTTTAATTTTGTGGCTTTGAGACAAAGCTTTTCTCGGAGAAGCATCTCTGTGCACTTCTACTGACAAACGTCTGTCAGCACTGGAGCGAAGTGTTCTCCACTGCTTTGTCTGCAGGGATAACTCGTAGACGTCTGCATTGTCGTAACAGCAGCTTGCTTTTCCTCACAGCTCGCTTCGAGGCGTAGCTGTGTGCTCTTCTCTTAGGCTCGCCTTACGCCTCAGTTTCACCTCCCGAACTCTCCGGTGGTGGCATGCAGAAGGGTTATTTGGGGAGCTGTGAGCTCCAGGAAGCCGAGAAGCACAACCGTGCTGGGCGCCCTGCGAACAGGAGTGCTGCTGTGAGCAAGGAGAGGCCGGAGCAGCGCGCAGTCAGTCCCCAGCCGGCCGGGCAGCCCCTCTGCTCCCTCCTGGAGAGCACTCGGGGCGGTTCTCACCTTGTGGACAGAGCACTCAGCCCTTCTGTGAGTGAATTCCTGTCTGAAAGGTTACCCTGCTTCTTCTCGTCCTCTGTTGAGCCCAGGCTGATGTCCCGCGTGCCTGGGGCAGACCAGCAGGTCTCACTCCTGTCACTCCCTTCAGACGGTGATCGTGCAGGCCAGGAGGGACCAGAGCTAGAACAGGGCACGATCACATCCCTACCTCTCTCCGTTGCGTATCGCAGCAGTTCCAGGCCTGTTGGCTTCATGTGAGTGCTGCGCGGTTGTGAGATTTCCTCTGAGCAATACAACAAGTACGTGTTGGTCTGTCTTCCCACAGACTCCCTGCCACAAAGCCAGCTCCCTGCTGTGCCCATCTCAGCAGCATTCCCAGGTACTCTGTGCCCAGGGTGCAGCCGCCGTCCCTGCGCCACCATCCTGCTGTACTGGGTGGCCACTGGGGCAGGAAGGGGAGGCTGGAGTTTGCTTCTCTCTCTTCCACCAGGAGGGCACCGGTTTGGGTCCGTCTCCTGCCTGACCACACTATTCTGTGGAACTTGTGGGCACTTAGCATCTCTGGAATTTCTGTCTCCACTAAATCTGAGGAAATTAGCCCCAAAAAAGATGGGTGGAGGAAAAGCCTGTTAGATAGGAAAAAGCAGATACAATGCAAGTTCACAAAGCCTGTTCCCTTAGGAACCACGGGAGGCGATTGCTTGGTTCAGGGCAGGATGAAGGAACGGCAGGCAGTGGTGGTGTAGCGTTGTCCCACTTGTGCACTGACGGTGGACTTGCTGCTCTGGGCAGCAGGGCTGGGTTTGTGGCCTCCAACTCGCTGAGCACCTTCCAGGAGCTGCAGGTGATCTGCTGCACCTAAGGCTCAGCAGGCTGCTCGTGTCTGCTCCTAGTTCTGCAGGATTTTCTCTGCTTTCCCAGAGCAGGGCAGCACCGGGCTTGGTTCTGGATCTGCCTCACAGCAGCACAGGGAGGCTCAGGGGCTCTCCTGGGGTCAGTGCCAGGCATCCCGCTCTCTTCTGCTCACCCCTGGCAGCTCTCCGGGTCCTGCAGCATCTCCTGCTCCGGTCAGGGTAAAACCAGGCAGAGAGGGCAGCCTCTGCCCGCAGAGAGCTTTTGGGGGAGTCGAGCTCTGCATCCTCTTTGCTTCTCAGTAGCACTCCCAGATGTCAGAGATGATTTACTTGGTGAAAATCTGCTTTCATCAGAGCAATAATCAGGACTTGCAAACAGAGCTAAACACAGGGGATGTGTTCAACACCTCCAGCTCATCTGTGCGTGGCCGGGCAGGAGGCAGCACCTGGTACAGGTACAGTGAGGGCAGGGGGCTGGTGCCCACCTCTCCCCATCGCGGTGCCCTCAGTGTCCTCCTTCCCCCAGCCCCTCGCAGGGTGCTCGGGTGCGGCCCCCCCCTTCTCTCCGTCCATTCTCCGCTCCTGTGGCAAAATCCCTTCCTCCAGCAGGGTTCTGTTGCATGGAGATTTGCACAAAACAGCTTTTTATTGTAAGACTCCCTACTGCGGGGAAGAGTTATTTATTTATTCCTCACAATCCTTCCACGTTTCTCCCAGCCTCTGCCTGGCCCCCCCGACGGCAGGGCTGCGAGGGATGGCAGCGCTCCCTTCGCAGTCCCCGAAAGGTGATCTCGAGTGTTTTGTGCTGCGGTCTGAGAAAGAAACTTGCTTCTTCCGTGGTCTGCACGACAGGCTGAGAGCTGATCAGTATTACAGGTTATCTGTTAGTGCGTCGAATGTCTCCTGCTGGCACAGCCGCGGGCACGCACACCGCATAGACGTGAGAGCGCTGCTTTCGTCTGCCCAGTGGCACGTTTAGGCTGTACCTGGGAGTTGTTTTTTTTACAGAGAAATGATGGCTAGTTTCTTTTTAAGGAAAATAAAAGGGTTCTTGGATCCCGCTGCTTCGGTGGAATGCCATTTCTTTTTCAGGGTGTGCCCCAGTCGCAGCGAGACGCTGCTTTTTTGGTGCCTTTCTTGTCAGGACGATGGTTTTGGTTTCCTGAACACCCGGTTTGCTCTCATAGCTCTTCTCCTGGTCCTCTGTCCTGGTGCCTGCCCTCTCCCAGCCGTGTGACGTGGTGTCCGTCTCTGTTACGGTATGGCCTGCCCTGCATTTATACCCTGCCACACCTTGAGTTCTGCTCAGAGCACCCGAGGTACTGTCTTTCTCAAATTGGAATTAATAATTAATATAAAAAGCTTGAAAAAAAATCTGAATTTTGTTACATAGTGTAATAACTGTTTGTAGATACTGTTCTGAGATGTAGGAATCTATTGGTGATATAAAAGGTTTTGTCTGTAAATAATCAGTTTAGAGTCCAAATGATTTTAATAAAGAGAATTCTTACACAATAATTCAATAAATTTTAATATACAACCTGCGTGTCCCGCTTGTGTTGCACGGTGACGCAGCTGCCCCCGATGTGCTCACCTTTTGGGGTGTGAGTGGGGGTAAATCCCTTGGGGGAATGCCTGGCTGCTTTCCTAGGGTGGGTGGGGGCGATGCTGCCTGAGCTGTGCTCCGTGCTTGTTGCTGGTGTCCACCAGGGCGAGGCAGAAACCAGCTCCTCAATTAGCTGAACGACTCTTAATTTGTCAGCGAATTGCACAGCTCTTCCCGGCCTCCTAAAGCTGGCTTCAGGGCCATATACCCTGCCTCCCCTCTTACTTTATTAGCAGAGATTTAGATACAGCCGGCTTCTTTCCAACTTTATTTCTATTATATATAAAGTCACTGCACTGTAGTCCCTCCTTCACCTATCCCTCTGTGTTCTTGCTGACCTTTTAGGGGTTACAGAGCTCTCTCCCTCGCTGCTGCCCCAGCCCTGGCTCTCAGCACCCAGCCCCGCTGCAGTCTCTGCCCCTGTGCTGGTATTTTTAGTGCCGGGGGCGGCAGGTGAGGGGCACAGGCAGGGGGAGAAGCGAGGCCCCGGCTCCTGGTTTGGCAGCGGGGCAGGATTAACCCCTTGCTCTGGGGCTGCGTCTCTGCAGGCTCAGCCAGGAAACCTGAGCTGCACAGCACAAGGGCCCCAGCTGGGGGACGGCCGGGGCTGCCAAGCTCTGCTGCAGGTGGCCGGGGGGAAATAGCGAAGTGCTTTCGCTGCGGGTGGCCGCTCCTCGGTGCTGCAAGGCTGCTGGGGCGCCCAGCGAGGCTGCTCTGCACCAAATCCTTTCCTTCTGCTGGGAGAAGCTGCTCCTGCACCAAAGCCCTCGTGCAGCATCCGTGCATCTGCGGAGAGCCACGCTGCCTCTCTGGTGCAGGAGCTGTGTCCTTGTCCCCCAGCCTGGAGTGTGCCTGCTGCCACCGCGCTGTACCTGGGTGCCCTGGGTGGGCAGTGCCACACGTGGGGGCTCGGGGAGCGTGTTCCCTCTGGGAACCACCAGGCAGCCTCGTGTTTTCCGGGTTCAGGAGCAGAGGGGGAAGACTTTCCCGTTTCCATCTCGGCAGAGCTGTGGATTTCCCTCTATAAATAGTTGCTGTGGAGACCGCGGAGCCGCAGCAGGCTGCTGGACCTGCTGCCAGGGCGGCCGAGGCAGGGGCTGCACAGACAGGTGCAGCAGTAAAGCAAACCCACCGCAGCTGTCCCGGCTCTCCTGCTGCCCTGCAGCCAAGGTTGTTCCCAGAAACGGTGCTGAGATCCGATACCCTGCCCCGCTCCTCAGCACGTCCAGCCAGTGATGCCGAAGGGCTTGGTCTGCTCAAGGACACCCCTCCCGGGCAGCGCAGGCTAAAAGGAAAGCAGCACCAGGTGGGAGCTCACTTTCGGGAGCTCCAGCACGAGCCAGATGACGAGCGGGGCGGCGTGCCCGGCCTCCTGAGCTGCCTCACGGTGAGTCTGAGGGCAGTGGGGCTGAGCCCTGCGTGCCCATGGGGCTGCTTCTGTGCTGCGTGTTGCGACTCGTGGGGATGCTGCACTCAGCCAGGGCTGTAGTCGTGCAGAAGCTGGAGGGAGTATTGCTGGACTCTGCAGCTTCAGGCACTGCGATGCGTGGTGAGCAGCAGGGGCAGCTCCTTGCACCCCTCTCTGCAGGTGGAGCTCTGCAGGCAGAGGTGAGGCACCGCTCCCTGCCCGTCGGAGCTACCGCGGAGCAGGTGGGAGCAGCAGGTTTTCAGGCTAAGTTCTCTGAGCTGCTCCAGGCCTGCAGCAACCCGGCGGGTTCTGCATGAGGTAGCTCTTAATGACAAAAGCAAAACTCCTATTAGCATAAAAATCCATCCAGGGGAGATGCTGCTGAGCTCTCATCCCCACACGTTCTTGAATTGTTCATTTGGTAGGTGGATGCTGAGTGACATAAGAACTAAAATCTTTAGGGCTGTTGCCCAGCTCTCAGACCGATGTGCACTGTCCTAATGATGTGCTAAAACCTTAGAAGATGCGAATTGGGAGGTCTTGGGTATACCTGGTGGGGCAGGGGCGTGCAGGGTTACTACTAGGCTGTCTGTGCACAGGTGAGGACAGTTCTGGCCTCACCTCTGTTGCACAGCTCGAACTCTGGTAAATATTTGACAAAGTGGCTATGCGGACATGCGGTATCCTGCAGATTTGTGCCTAAAGGAGGCTGACTCAGAGCATGTGTAAATGCAGAATTTGAGGTGTAATGGAGCTGGAGGCATTCTGAGTTCCTTGCACACCACTCCATGGGCTAGGGTAAATGGAGCAGTATCAGCTCTGGCAGTTCTGGGTATCCCTGACCACACGAGCAGCCTTCAGCCCAGTCTGAGCCTTAATTAGAAATGTGCTGGGAGCTCGCTTGGTGCCCAAAGGCAGGCAACGGCTCCGTTGCTGTACTGGGATAGGGTTGTCAGCGTATGGAAAGAAATTCTAGGCTTTTGAGGAAGTCGTGCTTCTGTTCCAGCACCTGGAAGATGTTACTGTCCCGGGGCAGCTCCCAGTCATGTGGCTGCTGCCATGAGGCGTGTGACAGGGCACGCACCAGCATTGCCAGCCCATTGGGCCTGTTTCTGAAATTCCTCCGGTGCAGACAAGCTCTGAGCTTTGGCAACCTGATTCTGAAGGATTTAAAGGTCGATATTTCTACCCCTGCTAATGGCCTACTTGGGTTATTATCACCTGTCACAAGCTCTGGCAACGTGAGTTCATGTGAAGCTTACAGCAAGTGACATTTCCGAATTATGAAACGCTGGGTTGGGAGCACCCAGCCCGTGGCAGTGTAAATCCACATTTCCATTAGCAACGTGGGGCTGGGGGGTGCTATTTCAGGTGACCAGTGCTGAAGCCAATTCCACACCGGTGCTGAGGGGCTGGGGGAGCAGCAGTTGCATCTGTCTGTCTGCGCTGCCTGTGTTTGTACCTTCTGCTGCCATAGAAACACGCTGGGGAACAGCCTCTCCCCTCCGCTATGGCCTCTCTGTAGGGGGTCACGGGATGGTCAATGATAAAGCCCTGCTCTGGCCCCGGGCTGCAGACAGATGTGCAGGGCAGCGTTTGAAACGCAGGCTCTGCTTAGCACCCACCTGGGATGCGAAGCTCCTCGGCAAGTGAAAGCCCTGAGACGGGGCGCATATGGAGGCTGGCCTCCTGCACAGGCCGGTGTCACAGCCATGGAGGGGCCCCACAGTCCCCCTGAGCCACTGGGAATCCACGTGGGGCACAGGGAACCCTTAGATTCCCACCTGAGAGCCCCAGCCTGTCGGCTTTCCTCCCCCGAACTCCTAAAATAATCCTAAAATAACCCTAAAATAACCCCTGCCTCGCTGATGTGCCGAAAATGTTCCCAACAGCCCAGTTCCAGGTTTGGATCAAGCAGCAATGGGGAGCAGGGATAGAAGAGCAAACGGGAGCTGTGCAGATCAACGTGTGCAGCTGCCCGGTCTCTAACTCTCTTTAAAGGACTAACCTGCAGGACACTGCACCACTGGTTCCACACTGCCTCTGTCCCCTCTTGCCAGGACCTGCAGGGACGCCGCCATGGAGGTGCGGGTGCAGGAGGAGGTGCCGGCGGCGCAGCGCTCAGGTCAGTCCTTGCACCGCAGCCATCGTGCCGGGGTCTTCACAGGTCACAGGGACCCGTCCGTCTGTCTGTCCCTCTGGGAGGACGCTGTCCTCAGCTGCCCTGTCAGTCTGAGGGCGGTTAAGGCCATCAGTAAGAGCTCCTGGCCACGCTCCCCACAGGAGGCCACCACCCAGTGCGGGAAGGAGAGGTGTTCAACACGCGATACCAGGCTCTGCGCGAGCTGGGCTGCGGGGCCTTTGCCACCGTCTGGCTGTGCCAGGACACGAGGTGAGGGGCTGGCCGCTGTCTGGGCCACTCTCCTGGGCAGGGCTTGTCCCTTTCGCAGGCCACCCTGTCGTGCACTGGCTTACAGACATGGTTCGTTTTGTAGGAAGAAGAAGAACGTAGCTGTGAAGGTCCTGAAGAGCAGGGAGGGCTTTGCTGAGGCTGCCCAGGACGAGGTCTCTCTCCTCCGATGCGTATGTAAAATTCACAGGCTGTGTGCTCTGCTGCTGAGTTGAGTATCAGGCTCACCGTCCCTTCTTCCAGGTCTCAGCCTGAGGAGCTGGGCTGAGGAATGGAAAAAGACATTAGATAATTCCTTAGGTCACATTGGCTCTGAAACAGGCACCTTCCTCTTCCTCCTGCTAGGACAGGTGGCTGCGTCTCACCCTGCCGGCCCATTTCTTTCAGCTGAGGCCAAAATCCAGTAAATAGCAGGAACCCAGAGAAATACAGGGTGGAAAAAACAACAGAGAAAAGTGGTAATGGTGTTTTTAAGCAGCGATGAGAATGTTTCCACCCTATTTGTGTGCTTCCCAGCTCAGAGGGCATTGCTTTATCACAACACAAATACTGAAGTAAAAGGAAATATCCAGGAAAAAATTGCAGGATGCAGCAAACATATAATAAACCTCTCGACTCAGAAAGCTTCCTTCTGCCTTTGCTAATGGATGTAGTAATTAGGTGCATGCATCTGAGTCCCAGCTAGTTGCCTTTGAAGATGGCTTGACCTGCTAGTTCTAGAAAGCTCGTTACAGTTCTTGGAGTTTACCTAAATACGAAGTTACATCAGCTTTATGTGAACAGAAGCTATTACATTTTGCCTTTCAAATTACTCCGAGGCCTTTCTCCAGCAGGTTTTGAAAAGGTTTGTTGTGTACCTGTAAATCTGCAGGCCCTCTCCAAAGGGATATGAGCCAGACTCGGTGATGCAAGAGGAAGTACAAAGTGGCACTAATTGAATGTAATCAAAGGGGTGCTTTTCTACACATCAGCACAATACTGTGCATAGACCAAGCCTTACCCTTAATTTCTTATTGCTTCTCTCCGAACGACACGCCTTCCATTCACCAGGACGTAGCTGTTCCCAGGGCCACTTCCACCAGCACAGGGTCTGTGCCCGCAGCGCTGCCAGAAGAGGCGGCCCAGTCCCCACGGCTTCCACGCACCTCCTGGTGCTGCTGCAGATCCGGCAGCTGCACAAAAACCAACCCTAAATCGCCCGTGGTTACAGCTGTGTCAAAAAGAAAAAGTGAATATATTTCTATCTGAATTCATCGTATGTTTGTATTTTATATATATACACGCAGAGTATTTGTTGCTGTGGCCAAATCAGCGCTCTGTGGGAGCAGCCTCATGCGGCAGCGTGCCCTGCTCTCCTGTGAGCCCATGTGGGCTTCAGCACCTGGAGCGCCCTGTGACAAGAGCTGCCACCAACCATGTCTCCTGGTTACAAAAGATGTGTTCACCCCTTCACATGCCACTCAGTATCAGAGATCTTGGCTGTACTTGCCCATAGCCAACCCTTTTTCATCCCAAAGAGGCCTACTGCAGCGGGCTGTTCCAGATGTGGAAGCTGCTCTGCACCCTAGCCTTCAGCTGACCAACAACAGTTTGAATTATTCAGATGCTGAGAGGGTGCTGCTCCTACCTGGTCCAGGGGAAGATGACGTACAGAAATTTGTTCTCTGGTAACAGACTCTGCTTGTGTGCTTGGAGCCTGGTTTCTTTGATATTGTTTTCATGGGTTTTCTCATGAAACGTCAACCCCTGCAAGAGAGAGGCTGTAGAACAGGACAAAATGGGTGCAAGGTTTCCTTGTGTATGTATATGTCTCTAATTGCAGCTTTCTTGAAATCCTCCCCCTCAGGTGAGCAGCATGAGGAAGAAGGACCGGGCAGGAGAAAACATTGTCTGTTTGTTAGATGACTTCAGAATGATTGGAGAGAACGGCCTCCATATCCTTCTGCTGGGAGTGATGCTGGGTCAGCAAAGCTTGGGATTGTGCTGGGGAGCCACAGGATGGTGTAAAACCAGGGCGCGTGAAGGTGGTGGAGGGGGGAGGTTGACTGGGGAGACATTTGGCTGCCCTGGTGAGGGATAAAAGGCTGGTAGTGGCACCTTCTCTCTGTTGGTGAATCCATGACTCTCTCCCACATACGTGCTTGGTATTTGAGGCCCTGGGTCCTTCCCTGCGATGCCTGATGTGTAACTATGCAGCCCAGGGACTGCCTTTGCCTTTTGTGAAAAAATCTTTGCAGCAGGTGAGAACTGAGCTCCAACTGGGTGAGGGCACCACGGCAGTGTTGGCAACAAGTCATAGTTTTTATCCTGGGGTCATCTGCCACAAACTCCCCTATGACTGCACCTGCGAAGAAAGGGACAACACAGAGTCAGTGCCCAAGGCACACAATTTAAAGGCAAACAGGAGCAATTTCTTTTGGGCCTGAGGAGAGAAAACGTTAAATAAAATGCAGACTGGGAAGTCACCACAATCTCATTAATACAGGGCACTGTGCATTTCTGCCCATGCCTGCAGCCTCACCGGGTGTGGAAAGGGGTGAGGAGCAGTGATGTGAAGAGTCAGGAATCTGCAGACCTGCACCAGGGGACAGAGGGACGGCAATTCGTTGAATTTTCTAGCAGTTCAGCTGCTCGCAGGAGTAGCAGGGGACAAACAGCCTGCCATGGATATGTTTCTTGTTGACAAACCGTGTTATTTCTCTGTCCTCCTGCTACTCTGAGAAGTCCCCTCTGCTCTGCTGCCAGACTGACAGCACTCAAGTCCAGAAGGGCTCAGAGCTGCGCTCAGCTGTCTGCACAGTAATGTCTGGGGGCTGCAGGAGGTCTGCCTTGTCACTGATTCCTTCCCAGGGCTTTCCAAATTGCTGGTGCAGTTTGCTCAGAGCCTACACCTCCTTCATCCCCTGTAAGGATGTGGCATGCTGATCAAACAGGCTGTACAAGCTGAGTTTCTTATGTGTTGTCTGTGTAGCTAAGGATTGGGAAACCTGAGTGAGGTCTAAGACAAGTTAACATCACATTTTGCCTCCAATGCTGAGATTTATCAGAAGTTTGCAGACTTGCCAAGATGAAGATTTGCTACCTTGATTCCTGTGCCCCTCTAGGGACACCAAGAAAGAAAACCACTTCCTCCTCCATCCTTTTTTCTGAAATATCTGCTTCTTCCTCTAAAGAGACTCCGCTAACACCTGAATAAGTTATATGGAAACGTAGTGGTGTTAATCGATGTGCTCCTTTTGGCACCCAAGCCTTTTGCTTGATCCACTCCCTTATCTACATAAATAGTAAAATCTCACAATCTTTTTTCTTTTCTTTTTTTTTTTTTTCCCCTTCAGATCAGTACTGGGGCAGTATTTGCTTCTGATTCACTCCGGTTTAGCTATTTAAATCTTCCCCTGTGTTTCACAGTTACCATTTAAGGTTGGTATTTCCCTGGGGCTGGTGTTCATCCCAGAATAGATTTTGATAATACAGAGAAGATTTGCCAGCCCTTTATGACTGACCGGAGTGTTTAGAAAAAGGCAACAAAGCTCCCCAGTAGCCTTTTCGCTGTTATTGACTTCTGATAGCGAGTGTCTCTCTTGCACGCCTTGTTTCTCTTCCCCTGTGACGGCCAGGCTCTCCCTGCTCCGCCAAGAGCTGTTCTTTCCCTACATGGCTCTCCTGCAGCACCCTTAATTCCTCTCTGCACTCACTCACTCGTCATCTCTCCCTCCTCCTGCCCGGGTTATGATTCACCTCCTTCTCTTTCCCTGCTCGATGGGACTCCCTCCTGTGCCACGTCAAACTCCCTACAACCGACTCCCAGCTTACATTCCGATGATGATGCTGTGTTAACAGATTGGCACGGCGAGCCAAGGACTTAAGAAGCCACATAAACACAAGTGGCTTTTCAGGAGAAAACTCTGCTTTGGAGTTGCAAGGCCTCCTATGTCCTGTTTCCAGCTCTCCGGGCTCGCCCACCGTGCTGGCACTTGGGGACTCTCCGGATGGGTCCCCAAACTCCCTGTGCCAAGCACGCAGGGCCACCCAGCTGATGCCACCCCTTTTTAGGGTGCAACTGCGAGCTCACGCAGGGTGCTTGTACATCCCCATCTCCCTCCATCGTGCTGCTAACCTGAGGTGCTGTGTGGCTCCCGCAGGTGCTGGCAGGGCTGCACTTCCTGCACAGGCGCTGCCGGATCATCCACGCAGACATCAAGCCCGAGAACGTGCTGCTGTGCGTCCGGGACAAAGGGCTCCAAAAGCTGCTGTGCGACGCGACCGACTGTGGGCAGAGAACGGATTTGAGGTTAAAGGGAACAGGTGAGATCTGGAGGTTTTCTACAAGAAAAGAGGCTGAAGAGGGTGTTGACATGAGTGAAATGGAGAGGTGGGTGCAGTTCACAGCGCCTGCAACACCGGTACAGAACAGCACAGGCAGCTGAAAGGGCTGAGAGGCCTCTCCTATCTTTGCTTACTACAAACCTCAGACCGAGTGGCTCCGAGTTACTCAAGGCACTCACAGAGAAGTGGTCTTGCCAGTAGGTGTGCGTGGGGAACGCCGACAAATCATAAGTGCTCATCAATAACCTTGCCACAGCGCCAGAGCTGATTCTGTCAGAACAGGAACGTCCCCTCCTCTGGTATTTCCAGCCACCGCACGGATTGGTCTGATCAGAAAGCTGGCTGACACATCTCCTCTTTATTTCCCATATCCCTGAGGCTTGTGGGAGACTTGTGTACAGTCTAATCTTTGAAGCCTTCTGAAACATGATTTATTTTCAGAGAACGGAGCGAATATAGAATAAAACACAGGGCTGGAGAGTTTCTCAGGAGATCTAGTCTCCCAGCAATGAGCCCCTTTGTATTTTCTCCCACAATGTTCTCCCATGAGCATTTCTCCCATGATGTTGTCGTTTTGTCCCTCAAACCCTGGGGCAATCAGGGAATGCCAAATTACTGAGAGAGTCTCTTGCTTGGAGCAGGAAGGCACAATGTTAGCTGTAGGCTGACAGCTCAGAGTAGAGCAGTAAAACAAAAATTACCCTTTTCCAGAGTCTTGTGAAAATGTCACCATCACGGTGCTTGCCAAGCAGGCAAGAGCAGCAGGAGAGGTGCACGTGGTCCCACGACTCCTCTGAAAGCTGCTGTCCTCCCTAACATCCTCTTAGACTTTGACTGGATACCAGCCCTTTGTGTTTCCTCAGGAATGAGAGGTGGCATTTCATTGGTGATAAAAAAAGAGCCATCTGTCTAAAGCATTTTGGGACCTTTGAGGTTGAAAAACTTCAAAACTTCACACATGAATCTTCCACGGTAAATGATGCATAGCTGTTGGTTTGGAGAAAGACCTGTTTTCTCGCTGTCCTTTCCACCTAGGAGGTGATCCTGGCAATCAGCTGGAAGATTCTGATTTAATGAGCATAGAAGTGAAAATTGCAGATCTGGGCAGCGCGTGCTGGACGGTGAGTCTGCTCCAAGTCCCGGTCCCATGCCAGCGCAGGGTGCTTTGCACTTCTTTCCGTCACGCTTTGTGTGTCAGTCCTTCCACAGCCGAGCAGCAGCTTCAGAGCGTGCTTTAGTGATGCTGATTCCAGTGGGTGTCTTATTCAGCACTCCCAGCTCCCAGCTGGGCGCTGCACTCCTGGAGACATCAGCTTTGGATCTTTCTTCAGCTTGCAGTTAGTCCGTACGACCACAAATTTGAATGCCGGGAGGTAACCTTCCCGCAGTGTGTGGGGCTGAGAACGGGTCTGATGTTTCCTGCACACATTTTAGTGCACACATCCAGCTCTGCCCCCGAGATCCTCAGTGCTGCACGGACAGCTTGTGACCACAAGCATCGCTGTTACTCATGTGCAGATGCTAACCAAAGGGCGTTTGTTTCTATTTCAGTACAAGCCTTTTTCCAAGGAGATTCAGACGCAGCCGTACCGCGCCCTGGAAGTGCTGCTTGGGTTAGACTACGGCACCCCCGCGGACATCTGGAGCACGGGCTGCCTGGTAGGGCTGCAGGCAACGCGTGCGTGCATGGCAGCCGACTGACACTGCCAGGCCAGGGGCAGCATGTCCTCAGCGCCCACCTCTGTGCTGCATGTGGAGCACGACTTCCTTGCCGTGGCTGAGTCAGAGAAGGAAAAACAGGCTGTCTGCACTCCTTCACTTTGGACTGAAAGTATGCTGCTGATATAATTCACTATAATTAGTTTACGCTTTAGGCAATTCGCACTCCATGTATGTTAGCTCAGAGACTTGACTGGATCAGGCACAAACTGGTTTCTTTCCATCCTGACGGAGCTCAAGGAGCTGTTTCACAATGGCACAGGATAGATCAAAGCAGAGGGAGCCCTTCCGTGTATCAGTTCTGTGTGATAGGAAGGGAAATTGGCACCCGTACTGTCAGAGTGAACAAGGAAGAAAAACTCCCCGTCAGTCAGAGAATTAACAAGGCTACTCCATTCCTAGGCATTTGAAATGGCAACGGGGGAGTGTCTGTTTGATCCTCAGCCCGGAAAATATTTCTCCAGAGATGATGGTAGGACCCCATCAGTTGTATTAATTTCATTGACAGAGGTGTCTCAATCTTTGTATCTAGGTGTGCGTGGTTTTTGTTTGTGTTTTTTTTTTTTTCTCTCCCTCCCTGCAGACCATGTTGCTCGCATTATCGAACTCCTGGGAAGAATTCCTCCCCGCATTGCTTTCTCCTGGAACAAGTCAACAAAGTTTTTCAGCAGGCCAGGTAAGAATCGGAGTAGGGCAGTTTACTCTAAAAATCACTGGGGATCTCTGGCACGCTCCTACTCAGCTCGCGCTGAAAACCACCTGAAGTGATGTTACACAACGCAGGCTACAAGCAGGGACAGAAAACTGAGGTGGAGATTTCATAAAGTGCAGTAACACTTCCTGCCCTGCCACCTCTGCAATCCAGGAGCGTTCCAGCAATGAATGCAAATGCAAAAGCCTCAAAAATGGTCGTGGCAAATGCCCAACAGGGAAAAGATTTTTCATCCTTCCTCCTTTGGAGCTGGAGAGCATGGAAATGAGGACAGGAAATAGCTACATGGCAGGAAAGCTGAAAAGAGTGCGTAACCAGCTGCACTTCTCCCATTCACTGGCAGAGAACAATGATGATGAGGAGGATTGGGACACTCATATCCTTCCATCCTTCCACCATGGCTGCTATATTTAGCCTTCTGACCTAGCTGTAACGTCTTTTCTGTTTTAATCTCTCCAATTCCTTTCCCTTTGACTCATTCAGCTTGAAATCCTTGTCTTTTGACTTCAAGGCATTGCATGACTCCATCCTCCTGCAATTTAGCCTGTCCTCCTCCTCATGCTCACCAGCCTTACAGCCTGCCTACCTACAACTCCTTCTGTGCTGCACACTAGTGCCAGGCTGCAGCTCACCACACACCTCCCTGCTCGTTCAGATCCCCTGTTCACCTTTATTCCGTGGTGCTCAAAATAGGTGAATCAAAACCAGCCCTTGTTTTATATGCGCTCTCCGTGAGAACCCTGCTGGCCTAACCACACATGCCTAACCTGAGTCACCGCATTTACACCAGACGCTCGCGGGGACGAGGATGGCTTCTTGGTCAGCAGTGGCACTCTCCTGGGCCTCACGGGGCCAGCGGGCACGGAGCAAATTAAACATTAGTGTCTTGTGACTGTGGCACTGCAGTGTGCAGGGTTGGACAGGCACAGGGACTGCGCAGGGCCGTGCCATGGCTGTTCTCGGCACATTTTTCACTCCTGGTGCGTTCTCAGCTAATTACTCAAGAAGGGGGGAAGCCCCAGGCGCTAGCTGGGGCAGATGATGTCTGAGAAACACCTGCGAGCCAGGTTTGCCGGCGGATGAGGCTTAGGCAGGCAGGTTGGCGCAGAAGGGAGGGCTGCTTCGGCTGAGGTGTGTGAGGCGAAGAGCTGCAGCCTGCTCCTCTGGCGAAGCGCAATTCAGGCGCTGTGCTCGTCATATCTCCGCGCTCCTCGTATCTCCGTGCTCCTCACGTCTCCACGCTCCTCATGTCCCCCCCAGGCGCTCTCCTGCGGATCTCCCGGCTCTCCCCGTGCAGCCTGCAGGCCGTGCTGGTGGACAGGTACCGCTGGCGAAGGCAGGAGGCCGCCCCCTTGGCCAGCTTCCTCCTGGCAGCGCTGCGCTACGCCCCGGAGCACCGCGCCACGGCCGCGCAGTGCCTGCAGCACGCCTGGCTCCACGACCCGTCAGCGGCCCCGGTACCCCCCTCACATCCCCGGTAACCCCCCCCCGGGGGCCGCCCTGCCTCACCGTCCCCGCCCGGGAGCCCCCTGAGGCGCTGTGGGCCGGGGCCGGGAGCCCCCTGAGGCGCTGCGCACAAGATGGCGGCGGGCGGGCGGCGGGGCCCTCCCGCGGCCATTTCGTGCCCCGGGGGCCTGAGGGGGGTGTGAGGGGGGCACCGGGAGGTGCTCGGTGGGGTCGGGAGAGTTGTGTAAAAAGCTTTAGGGTGCAAAAGGGATTAAAGGCGGCCGTGCTCGCGTCCCACACGCATCGCTTCTTCAGCCGGCGGCCCGAGGGGGGGGTTATCGATTAAAAATTGGTTGCAGCGCGCGGGTAACGGGCAGCGGGCGGGCCCCGCCGCCTCGCTGAGGGGCCTCGGGCGCTTTGTGCTGCCCTCCTCGCCCTCAGCGCGGCCGCTGCGGGGGCTCCGTGTGGCGGCGGCCGCCCCCCTGAGGCCCGCGGCCGGGGGCGGGCCCTCCCCTGACAGGACCCCGCCGCCCCCTCCCCCCGCGGCGCGGACGTGCCGAGCGGCAGGCCCCGCGCCCGCCGCACTGCGCATGCGCTCCCCCTGCCAGCTCCTCCTCTCCCCCCTCCCTTCCCCTCACGGCCGAGCCGCGCATGCGCGGTGCGGCCGCCCAGGAATCCCGCCCCTCGTCGCTGCCACGTGTCCCGACGCGGGAGTCACCGCCGGCCCCGCCCCCCCCCCGCGCGTAGCGCGCCTCGGCCGCCAGGCACCGCCGCCGCCGGCCCCGCCTCGCCGCCCCCTCAGCGGGCCGCCCCGCTGGATTGGCAGCCGGGAGAGCCAATCAACCCTCCTCCCCCGCCGAGCGGGCGGGCGCCGCCCAATGAGCATCCAGAAGGGGCGAGGGGAATCCAATGGGAAGCGCCGGGGGGCGGGGCGAGGCGGCCGACGGGGGAGCGGGAGTGGGCGGGGCCGGGGCGCCCCTGGCGCCGGCGCCGGGGATCCCCGTGCGCCCAGAGCCGTTTCCGCCCGGCGCGGGGTGAGGCCGCCGCCGCCGCCGCTGCGGGGGGAGGGGCCGCCGCTCAGGGCTCGCCGCCGCCGCCGGTTGCCCGGGAAACGCCGCGGCGCTCAGCCCGGGCCTAGTGCCGCGCGGGGGGCCCGGGGAACGGGCCGGCCAGGTAGGAGCGGCAGGGAGGCGGCGGGAGGTCAGCGGGAGGCGGCGGGGCCGTGCCCGGTGCTTGGTGGGACTGGAAGAGGGGGAGAGGGGGGGGGGTTACCGGGAACCGGGGGGGGGGCTCCCGGTGTTGCTCCGCCTCAGGGCCCGGTGCAGGCGCGGCGGGAGGCCCGGGCCGGGCCATCATGGCGGGCACGGGGCTGCGGAGCGAGGCCTCACCGGGGGTGTGTGTGTGTGTGTGAGGGGGGGGGGGCCCTCCGCCGGCCTTCCTCCTGCCCTGCTCCTCATCCTCATCATCATCTTCCTCATCATCATCCTCATCCTCGTCTTCCTCCCCGCCGTGCGGCCCGGGGCAGCCCCGCCGGTAGCGCCGCCGGTGGGAGGAGGGGAAGGAGGGAGAGAGAGAGAGAGAGGGAGGGAAACGGTGAGGCGGGGGGGTTGGGGGGGGGGGGAGGCGCGTGCCCGGCATTTTCTGCTTGCTCATGGTGCCGGGGGCTGCGGGAGGGGGCTGCGGGCGGCCGGCACGGAGCAAGGTCACCGGCACCGGGGGCACCGGGGGCACCGGGGGGGGGGTGGGGGAAGAACCGGGGGAGGCAGCGCTGCGGTGTGTGTGTGCCCCCCCTCCTTCTCTGGGCGAGGTGCGAGGCCTCGCAGCCCACCCCAACACCCTCTGGGCTTTATTTGAGGTTTTATTTTTTTGGGGGGTGCTGTCCCCATAAAGGGTGTGGGGCTGCAGCACCCCCAAGCCCCCCTGCAGCCCTCCAGCATTATATAAACGGGGTGGGCAGGGGGTGCCCGGCCTTTTGTCACGGCTGGGTGCCCCCCGGTGTCCCCGGTGTACCCATACCCGTCATATCCCCCCCACACCCCATATAGGAGGGCTGTTACCCCATAAGGCACAGCCCCAACACCTTGATCCCATTTCCCTTTCCCTCAGCAGCAATGGGAGATTTCCCTTCCTCGCTCGCGTAGGAAACGCAGGGATTTTTTTTTTTCCCCTTTTTTTTATTTTTTTTTTCCTTGCGGTTGACCCAGGAAGTCATCTCGCCGCCGAGGTGCGGGGAGGAGGGCGTCGCTTGGCTCTGGATCCTGTGGGGACGCGGGGAAGGCGGTGACAGCAGCTGCTGCTGCGGGCTCTGGAGCTGCGGTTGCTATGAGAGGAGCTCCAGGAGGTTTGGCTGAGCTCTCCAGGGGAGCCCAGCCGAGCGGCCTCCATTAGCCTGCTGCTGAGGAGATGGCTGGCTAAAAGGGAAAGCCCCTTTTTAAGAGGTTTTTATTTTTTGGGGCTGTTTCCCAGGCCCGGAGCAGAGCCTGGTCTCTTTAGGTCCCGCGTGCCGAACCCGCTGGGTTGGGTTTCGGCCTCGTTGGGCGCTTTGTGGGATCGCGCTCGGGGCTGGGAAGCCGGGGTTACCCTCCGCAGATATTTTGGGCTGTGTGGAAAGTAGGCCAGGGAGAATTGCTGGGATCTTCCTGCTGACTGCAGGCTGCAGCCGTGTCTCTCCTCAACTCCAGCCTCCTTCCCGGCCAGTAACGGAGCCAGATGCTTTCCTTATTGTTTGTGTGTCTCCTTCCTCCCCTTCCACCGGCTGGGCCCCACTTGCCTTATTGACTGGAATTTCTGCTGCGTGCGGTGGGTGTGTGCGGCAGACAGCAGCCCGCTAGTGCTGAGGAGGGATTTTCCATTCACAGACCGGGGAGCAGTCAAAATAATGGCCCGGCTCAACTCGGGGGCTGGAAGCAGACCACGGGCAGAGTTTCCCTCGTGCAGTTTACCCTTGGCTGCTCGTGCGGCCCCGTGGCAAAGCGTGCAGCGGCGGCGAAACGTCCCGCGGCCGTGGGGAAGGTTCCTGGCTTCGGGTTGAGGCTCGAGGAAGGAACAGTTTGCAGGAGGCCATTTTTGCCGTGACTGTGTGTTGGGGAATCTGCCAGCTCCCATCCGCGCTCTGTCTGCTGGAGCGGAATAGCTTCCCTCTGATTTTTTTATTTTATTTTTTTGGAAGGAAGAGCGAGCGCCTTTCTTACCTCCTTTCCTAAGCCTTGGTCCCCGGCCGCTGTCTGTGTGCTGGGTGCTGCTGGCAGGGAGCTCTCCGCCTGCTCAGTAGGGCTGACATGGGTCGAGGTATGCGGTGCGTGAGGGGGCTGCGGTGGCAGCAGAGAACAACTGCCATCTTTGTGAGCTCGCCCCTCTGCCGGGCAGCCCCTCTCCCCGCCTTTCCCTGCCCTGGGCTTTTGGGCTGCCCATTGCTGAGCCCCTGAAGCAAATTCCAGGAGCAGGATAATGTGAGAAATGATTAAAATCTGCTCTGGCAGTAGATGCAGAACTCCAAGTAGCGTTTCCAGGTGAGGCTCCAGCACCCAGCCGGCCTCATGAAGTAGGGGAAAAACTCATAACCCTTCTAAAAACTCACCCAGCTCTGGGGCAGAGCGTGCTGTGAGGGCATCAAAACCCAGCTCACCACCTCCGGTGCCCCTTAGCCTTTGTTTACAGCCTCCCCGTCCGCTGTAATGGGGAATTAATCTGCTGCCCTGCATCCTGTTGAATAACTGACACCGCTCTGGCAAGGCCCTGCTTTTACTGTCAGCTCCCCAGTGAGCCCAAAGCAATATTCCTTAGCTGGTGTTGCCTCAGGTCATAGCCCACGGTGGGGTGGTGAAATCCCACGTACGTTTAAAGCCCTTTTTAGAAAGAGCACTCAGTTAGGGCCACGTCTTATTTTGAGAAGTAATAGGGCAAAGTTGAAAAATGCCATAGGAAAGAGGTGGCGTTGAATCAGCATCCTGGCACTCTCGGAAGCTTGTACTCTCTTTGGGGGCAAAAAATGGAAAAACAAAGCGGCGCTTCATTGAGGTTTTCCAAATGCTTCATGAAACAAAAGATTTCTAATTCAGGCTTTCAGGTGCAAAGCATATGAGGGAGGCCTGAGCGTGTGGTGCCCCAGACACGCAGTTTCGTGGCCTGTGCCGCCTTTCATTTTGGACAGCCAGGCTTTTTCCAGCTTGTTTTGAATGATGTGACGAGATAAAAATGCTTCAGTCTACTCTGGCAGTAGTAGGACAAACCCGATGGGTGCTCGGAGTTTTGGAAATTCAGAGATCATTGTTCTCATGGCGGTGTGACTGCACTGCAAGCACACGTGTGTGTTCTCTGGTGCTGCTTTTGTGAGTAATTAAGAAGTTTTACCAGCGAAAATTCATATTACGTTGAGTATGTAAGGAAGGTTGTAGTAGGCATTGGGTTTTCATACGAGAAGTAGTAGCGGTGTTTTAGTTGAAAGCATTAAATGTATGCTTAAATACCTGGTGTGTCAGACGTTAGATCTCAGTTGACCATATGAAACTTCAGCCATTTGTTTATTTTAAAATAAATACCTCGTGGCGTTATACTTGTCTGTGTAGCTCTTTTCTCTTTCGAATTTAACAAAACCAGCCGTGTATGTTCAAGTTGTTAGACATTCAAGGCAGGCTTTGGCTTACATGACTGGTGGCAAGAGTTAGTGCGTAGTAAGTTGGAACTGCCACAAAACTCTACCTTAAAAATGTCAGTCTGGCTTCACCCAAACCTTTTGCTGATTTTCATCCCAAAAAAGCCCCAGACCGTCACGCGGCAAGAGCCCAACATCTTGGGGCTGCGGGAGCCGAGCTCGTTTCGCTTTTCCTCTTCCCTTAATTCCTTGCTGAAGTTGCTTGGGGTTTCTTGGTGGTGTGTTTTTATTTTTTTTCCAGGATTTGCTATTTTGGTGGCAATTTTCCAGTATTCCTGCAGCAAATCATCTGCGCGGCGGCCCCTGTCCCTGCTGAGCGGGGGGAATGTGCGGCGCTCCCGGCCTCCCCGCTGCGCGCACCGAGGGGTGGGACTTGCCGGGCTGCTGAAATCGCAGCGAGTCCCACCGAGCACGCTGGGAAGCACTTTTCTTCTCGACTTCTAGTTTAATTTTTGGCTTTCTATAATTAGCAAAGATGCTCTTTGTCTTGGAGGGTGAGCTCCACGGCGGATCAGGAGGTTCTTGTTCATCCCCCCCACGGCCAAGCCGGTGAAGCATTATTTTCCTGTAACAAAAATAGCTAAAGGGATTTTTCCCTCGCTTCAACCGATGAGTCTGAACTTGAAAAGCCATAGCCCAGAAGAAGAAATCTGCGGTGGATGGTAGCCTTACCACCAGCCTCTGTGGACAACACCCCCCAGGAGTGTCAATATTGATGTTTCACTTGTAAATCTGCAACTTTTTTGGTCCTTACATCTAATTTAAATGCTTAAACAGCGCAACAAACACATTTTTAAATAACAGGTTGGGGAAAGAAAAGCTTTCTCGGTGAGTTTCCTCCTACCAAGCGCGCACACAACGTTTTAATGAGGAATATGGGAAATATTCAGAGAGGTGCACTGGTGTGCTGAGACTTCAAGGTGGAAAAATGTGGGAGGACTCGTCAGAAGTTTGACGGGCGAGCTTTTTGTGAGCAGGAGAAGTAATTTCTTCTGTGGTCAGGAATCTAATAGTCCCACGTTCACCAAACGTAAAGAAAAAGGGGAGATGAAGAGGGAGGGACGGAGACCGGTGGCATTGAGAAACAGGCAGGAATTTGGCTTTTAGAGTGAAATTCAGCAGTGAGCTGTTGTTTATGCTAAAGTTTAATCCGTATAAACTTGATAACGTAGACAGGTCTCACATTCCTTCCTGGGGGTCACGGAAGGGCTAAGTTTAGCAGAGGGGAGGTATCCAAAGCAGCCAGATCGGCGCGGTTTTTCAGGCAGCAAACTTTTTGTCTAATTCATCCCATTCTAAACGAGCTTAGTTATTTTTCTCACTTAGAAGCAGCCTTTTGAGACAGAATGCGAGTGAGTTTTGAAAACAAAACGCTTAAGCCCTAAAATATTTCGGAGTAATTTTAGAGTAGAAAGGTCACCGTGCTTTTGATGTGTCTGTATTTAGAGAGCGATTACAATTGCAATCATATACATTGACAATAAGGCATTGTCTGGCTTTGGGTAGCTGCTCATTTCCTGACTCAGGCGTGTTTCAGTCATCCTCGGGGAGCTTCTGCCAGCCCGCGGTGCTGGGCTGGGTTTTCTTCTGCACCCTTCTTCTTTTACAGGGCCAAACTTCGCAGCTGCTGTGCCAGTGGCACAGAAGGCAGCTTGAAGGTGGGATACTGGGAAGAAGCCTCTCGGCTTTGAAATGGGCAGGTTGAAAGGTGAGCCTGTGATAGGGAACGAGTATGAGATCCCGTCATCGGACTTGCTAGCAGAACAGACCTGTTGGTGAGGATTCGGGGAAAGAAAAAAAGTCAAGACACAGCTCGGGGCCTTAACCGGTCAGAGTCAGAGAATGCAGTCTCATGGTAGTGCACAGGCTTTGTGTCATGGAAATAAAGTGGCTGGTGCTTTAGAGGATTGTATTGCATGGAAATATTTGGATAAGGAAGACCATTTAAGCCAGCGTTGCTCAGGCTGGAGGAGGGGAAGAAGCTCGCTGCTGGGACCGAGTGCCGGAGCTGCAGAGGTGAGAGGATGGCACCGGGAGGACCTGAACTTCCCTCGTGGCTCCAGCCCAACGACAAAGCAGTGTTTCTCAGCATAACCCTGTTTCCCAGCCCTGCCTCTGCCCAAATTACAGCTTTCTGGCAACACTCTCGGTCACTCTCTAGCACTGGCACCCTTCAGGATGCCGGCGTGGAAGCTGCCCCTAATGAGCAATTACCAGATGAGCTTATTGGAGTGAGCGGAGGCGTGAGCACGTACCCTGGCTGGTCGGCAGGAAGGAGCCCTCTGAAAAAAGCTCAAGAACCACTGATTGGGAAGCTGGGGTGAGCTGGGGGATCAGCTGGGACCCCTGAGTGTGAGCTCGTCTCACCCTGGGGTGCGGTGTCGATGCGTAGGTCCGTGTAGGCTGAGGTAATGGAAGAGCATAGGAGCCCTCCGAATTCCTGTTTTAACTTCAAGTCTTTAACTAAAGACACCAAAACAAATTATTTCCTGTGTTTCAGTGGCATTAGGTTGAAATAACTTATAATCATGCTGCAGGAATGCTTTCAGTAATGTGGCTGTAGATTAACTTCTGCCACAGCGAGGCTCTGGAAGCTTCCTGCGAGTGCAAGACAGGCCGGCTGCTTGCGCACCGAGCAGGATCCCCCCGACTGCAGAGCCTTCTGCCTCGGTTCTCGCAGTTCCATGAATTTCTGGGGTGTTGGGGATCAGCCTGGAGGCTAACAGGGAACAAGGATACTCAGGGGGAAAGTCGGGCTCTGAGCTGGTGACCGCACGCTCCTTGCACGATTTTCTGCGGGATTTTGTTGCCCATGGTTGAAGGTGACCCAATGTGCTGCCAGCACCGCCCTGCTCTCCTTCCCAACATCATTTCTCCTGGATCCAACGTGTGCCCGCCCTGGTGGAGAGCTGTCGGGGAGGCTGGCTGGCAGCGAAGCGGCGCCTTTCCCATCCCGGGCGCCCAGCTTCTCTGCTGGCCTCTGCTCGGCCGCGGGGCCGGGCCAGCACCGGTGCAGCCGGGGATGGGGAGGCTGCCCTGACGCCGTGCCAGCTGAAGTCAGCTCGAAACTATTGCAGCGCTGCACCCTGTGCGCGAGGTTACCCGGGGTGAAGCTACGCCGGGCAGCCGCGTCCACGGCTTGCCTGCAGAGCCGGGGGGGTTTGGCTCCTCCGTCCTCACCCCCCAGCGGTCTCCTGCCAGCCCTGCTGCTCGCTGGGTCCCCTTCTGAGCTCACGCAGCTTGCTAACCCAGCAGAAAGCCGTTTTATTTATTTATTTTTAGGTTTGGGGTTTTGCTGGATTCTTTGTCGCTTTTTTTTAAATTTTTTTTTCTCCAAGAGAGCGAATTGAATTGGCTCGCCAAGACTTGACGAGCTTCCAGAGCCCTCAGAAAATGACTAGGGGAGAGCATCTGGGTGGAAGTGCAGAGGATGTGGTGGGGACCAGTGAAGGGGAAGCGGGGTCTCCGCCTCGGGGCGGCACGCCGGCTGGATCCCGTAACCCTCCGGTGGCCGCTGCGAGCTGGGGACTGGCCAGGAGCCCGAAGCACTGCAGGGTTATTCCCTCGGTGGCTGTGCTTCTGGATAAAGCTTCAGTTCCCCGGTCAGAAATGGGCACCGTGGGCTTTCCTTCAGCTGGCGTTTTGCTCTGGAAGCTGGTCAGGTGAAACCTTCAACCCAGGCTGTGTCTGCAGTGGTGGCGTGGTGTCAGATCCAACTTGTGCCGCTCGGCTGTTCCTAAACAGTGAATTCCTGCAGGTATATTTCTGCAGAAAGCAAATACGGCACAGAGCTCGAGTGATGCCTCATTTTGGAAAATGACAAAATATTAATTAGTGTTACAAGCACTGCAAACATCTGTATAAATAAACGTGCTACACAATGTTCCTTATTCTTTATTTTTTCCACCTGGTAATTAGTCTGTATTTTGCATCGACTTGCGGGTCATTATGACTTGTGAGCTAGAGAGGCATGCACAAAATTATGAATTAGGGAGGGTACGTTGTCAATCAGATGGATAAAAAATGCAGTAGTAAAGAGAACTGGAGCAAGCATTGTGTATAGCGGTGCTGAGAGGAAGGAATAGAGATATGTGTGAGGCTGGAACAATGCAAAAACCTAATTCAGCCAGGGCTGGTTGAAGTTGAAACTTGAATCCTGTTTCTTTAATACGGAGAACTTGGTTGTAGCAGCATGTTTGAAATAGAGCAAGTGGCTGTACTGCACGTCCCTGTGTGCTGCTCCGCCTGCACGCTGCGGGCTGGGCTTGCTGTTGCCTGCATTGGCTGGTGGGACTCGGGGCAGCTTTTTGGCCATTGGAGCTTGGAGAAAGTTATTTAAAGGCTAGCATGTCGTGACACTGCCAGGTGGATATTGCTGTGCAAAAACTCACGTTGGGCCTGAGCGGTATGTCTCATAAGCAAGAAGTGTCATCCATTTTAAGGGTAATTATTTAGTGAAGATCTTCACAAATAACCCCAAGTCAACCATGCTAGGATAAGTGAAGAAGGTAGAAAGTTGCTACAAGCAACAGGCACCGTGGTATTTTGGGGTATGCCCATGGTGCTCCCCTTTGGGAAGGCTCTGCTGGGGTGCCTGTGCTGGGCTGGGAGGCTCCTGGGTGCAGTTCCCAAGCTGGTGGCATCCCTTACACACTGAGTTCCTGTGAGGAGGAGCTTGCTGCCCGTCCAGCTTCACTCCCAAAAGATGTCTGAGCACAGCCAGGGTCAGGGAATTTTAAGGTGGGTTTCAAAATGCTTGCATCCATCAGCACGAGTCCATCACTTGGTGGAGTGTCTTTTAGCACTGCAGATGTGGAATATCCTTTGTGAACCTTTCATAGAACGTGTAAGAGGATGAAATATGCGCTGGGAAAGGACTTTACTTACAAACTATCGACATGTGTAAGTAAAATCACTGTGTCACAGCTCCTACTTCCTGCTCCTGTGTTTCTAACTCTTGCCTAAGCAGATGGAAGTAATAAATTAGGAAAGAATACAGCGTGAGCTTACTCTGAAAGCAAGGGCAGATGCTGAAATCTGTTGTCGCTGGTTTGGCCTTTCTGGGATGGAGACTGGGGCTGGTAGCTTGAGGCTGAGCTCAGCAGAAACTCAGTGGAGAAGGTACGAGGAAGAGCACAATGACTGGTCCAGACGTCAGCACACATTGCTTCTCACAGAACCGCATAGAAATGAAACCAGGATCCTTCAGGACAACTACTTGGGCTGAAAATTCATTTTTTTTACCGTATCATGCAGTGGATGGGGGTGATGTAAGAGCAAACTGTTCTTGGGAGCAGAACTTGTAGCGTTTTGTTGCTCTCCTGGTGCCAGGATTTAGGGATTCACTCCTCTGAGTGCTAGCAAAGCAGGCTGTTCCCGTGAGAGGAGCGTGTTGGGGCAACATTTGAAGGAATTTGGATATTTGCAGTTTTACGTGCAGAGAAGGTTGGGAGGGAAGAAATAAATGGCCTTGACATACATCTGAAAAATGACGGAAACTTTCCTGCCTCATGTAAAACAAAATTACCCGAGTTGTTAAGAAAGATGGTTTGACAGAAATAGCGTGTGGGCTTAAAATGTAAAAATTTGTCGTGAACAACGGGAACTGCTTTGGAGTTGTGTTAGTATCGAGAGGGTTTAATTTAGCTTGGGTTAAGATCTTGGTTAAACCGATTAGCTGAACTTGTTGGGAGGCTGCAGGTTCTCAGCCGGGGTGCACGTGTGGGTCTGCAGCTTGCAGTGACTGGGGTGAAACAAGTGAGGTGGCCATGGCACAAGGTGAGGCTGCTTTTGAATGCCCTTAAGTGGGGAGTGTGTTTGGGATTTCTAGTGGTTCATACCACCGTCCTTTTGTTTTTTTTTCCCCAACCCAAGTTCCAGATGCGGTTCTTCCAGGGCTTTGTCCCCGCTCTGGTGCTGGTGACGTGGATTCAGTGTGCTGGCGTCTCCATGTGTCACTGGCTGTACTGATAGGAAAATTGGGGCACAAACCAGGGATTAGCTTGCATAGGACATCTTTTGGGGATATGGAGGTAACACAGCGCTCTTTGCTACAGAGCTCGTGGTGCAGATTGCCTCTTTCAGACTCTTACAGGTAGCTGTCCCATCCATGCCAGTCCTCACCATGTGTCTGTGCTCTGCTGTGCTGAGTTGCCTCTCTTGCACCTTTGGAGTCCTTCAGCAGTGTAGCAAAGCAGTCGGTGCTTTTAATTCTGATGTTGGTGGAGACAGGTGAGAAAGCCAAGTGACCCGGGGCTGGGGAAGCCATGTGGCACAAGGCAGGGTATTTTTCCTGCTCATTCTCACCAGCATTGTAAGGCTACAAGATTGTTCTCAGCCTGAACTGTGCTGTTGCTGATTTGTAGCCGTCAGGACTGATAAACCATGTGAAGGGGCCTTCAGAGTATCTGTGGCAAACTGTTCTTGGATGGCAGTGCACGCGAAGCCTGCCTGCATTGCCGGGGAGTACAACTGTGCTGCTTTCCTCCTGCGCTGAGATCATTCTCCTATCCAACTGTTACCCAGCTGATGTCCTGACAGTCCTCAGTTTTTCCATAATGACAAAATCAAATTAGCCCTAAGATGACTGGTGCATGCGGCATTCCTCTTGGGTAAAGCGTGTTGGCCTGAATATTTTCTGGCTAGTTTTTTTCTCGGGGAGAATTCAGCGTTTTGCGCTTGAAAAGGGAAGGAGAAAAGATGCAGATGAGGAAATGCTGGTGTTGGAGGTGCAGGGAAAAAGCACACAGCTTTCTTCTAGAACATAATCTGTCCAGCTGTGAGTTAGTCATCTTCAGTCTCGTACAGAATGCGTCCAATCTAAATAGTTGAGCATCTCCCTCCTGAATGCGGCAAACCGGCGTCTTTTCTGCTCATGTGAAGCTGTAACAGGCGCAACCCATCTTAGGAGTGCCTTCATACTTGTGAACCTGCAGCATCCATCATGCTGTCAAGCCTCATTTACTCATGTGATGGGATTTTTTTTTTTTTTTTGGCTTCTGTTCCACAATTTTCCAGGTTTAAAGAGGCTGCTTGCTGTTGGCTGGGAGCACAGCGCTGAGGATCCCAGGCAGGAGTGAGCAAGAGAACGTAACGCAAGAACGGGAGTGACTCTCCTGAGTCAGGCTGAAGGGTTCGTTCAGCTCTGTCAGGGCCAAAAAATCGATGCTTGGGGAAGAATGTAAGGTGAGAGGGCTGCAGGATCTTGGCTAACGTCTCTAATTTCAGTGTAGTAGTTCGTGCTGTTACGTTAAAGACAGCCCTGTTCTGGGCTGCTTTGATTTCGTGTAGCTATCCTTCAAGGAAAGGGGAATAACTTGTCCATTATGACTTGCTTTCTCTGTGGATAAATACCTGTCTGCGCTAATCCTTTGTTTATATAATTATGGCTTTCTTTTTGAGGGGAGGGGGAGATTCTCATTAGTGACCAAAGCAAGAACTGGTGAGCTTTGTGTGAACTGGCCTGCGTGAGCTGAAAGATTTCTGTGCTGGTAAAGGGACGGTGGACGTCCTTCTTTAGGTACTCAAGGAAACTAGCTGTGAGTGTGTTGGGAAATAGAAATACCCATAAAGATAGGTGCTGATAAATCTTACTGCTGTGAATGGGGAAGAGAACAATTAAAATTAGACCAACACCTTTGCTATTGTTTCATGAAGCTATGGGGATGCTAACGTCTTTGGCTAACATCTGTTTATGCAGTGGAGCAGCAGCCTCCTCTGGAGGGGCAGTTGGAACTGGAGCTGCACTTGGGTAGTTTGAAGCATTCTCCAAAGGCTCTCGAGAATGCGTTTGATGTAGTTTTAGTTTGAAAAAAAAAAGTTTAACACTTTTTCACAGAAACTACACATGTACTCTGCGCACTGTGAAGGCTTAATGGCTCGGGTTGCTGCTGCCTTGGGACCCCGAGGCTGCAGTCTGTTGCATGACTTTAAATTTCCCCCCGAAGAATTGTGGTAAATCCATATGCTGTTTTTCAGGCTGTGTTCAACAAACATGGTCTCGTTCATTGGGAAGCTGCAATGCCAAGTATAAAAATGACTAGGTGAGATTTTCCAGTCTTTGTTAGGTGGAAAGTCAGCTCATCGGAAGGTTATTTTTGGCCTTAAAACGCATAGTTACACAAACACTTAGTGGCCCTGGAGAAGGAATGGGCAAAGGGCTGAGCAACCTGATCCAAGTTGGCCCTGCTTTTGGGAGAGAAGGGGGTTTCAGGCAGCAAACCTCCAGTGGTCCCTCCCAGCCCGCCTTGTGCTGTGGGTGTGGGGGGCATGCCTGTTGGAGGGAGGAAGGCAGGAGGACACCGAAACTAGAAATGGTTGTGCTGGAGGAACTGCAGGAACAGTGGACAGCTAAAATACCTGGGATTGTATCTTTGAAAGGACACACCTAGCTGTATGGAAGGGGGTGGGATGAAATAAGCTTTGAATTTACTGCTCTTTCGTACCTTTTTATCTGGGTAAAATAAAATACTGGGTAAAGCTTTCATCAGACACTAGTAGGATAATAAAGTATGTTTAGGGAGTCCTGGATTGTTTTACCACCTCTCAAGGAAATTTACGGATCCGCACAGTTGCAAGGTGGTGCTTTGGCTAGCAGAGCTGCAAACCCACCCATGCGTTGTGAAGCAGCATTTTGGAAAGCAGCCCCTCAGAGGGCTTTAAGGTCATCACAGCTAACTGCCTCCACACGGTATTCGGGTCAGTATTTTATTTAAAGGGGTTAATGTGATTCTTGGGCACATCTAAAAAAGAAAAAGTTGAGGGGAAAGGAACATCAAGGAAAAATAAATAAGTAATCTTGCAAACAGTAACGTCGAGACTGATACTGGAATTGAATTTTGGTTTCTGTGCTGCAAGAAGAATGCCAGTGTATTTGGAGAGAATTCAAAGGACAGCTGCAGAAATGATCCAGGGACTGGAAAATAAGCCTCATGATGTGAGGCTTAAAGGAGCTCAACTTACTCAGCTTATTGAAAAGACAATTGAGAGAGGACTTGATCTTTCTCTAAAAGGACTTGTGAGATTTGCTGACAAAGGCATAGCGCTATCAACCGAGGCTGGATAAATTCAATCTTGAAATACAGTTTCTTAGCAATGACAGTAATTAAATGTTGGCATCGCTCACAGGGAAGGTGAAAGGGGCAAATGTTCATCTTCGCCTTTTAAAATAGGCCTGACTTGTTTCCTTCTGGAGAAAACACACTGTGATTTTTGTTATTATCGTGGCAGTAATCCTTTCCTGACACCAGTGTGTGAGAATCTTTAGAGGTTTTGTGCCGTGGTCGGTTGGAGCAGGTTCAGATGTGTGTGCTCGCGGTCAGCGCCAAGGTCGTGAAGTGCAGATTGATTTAGAGGAGAAATGGTTAACCCGGTACTAGCACACTGCCTTGCATAAGACACACAAGATGTGAGAGCAGCTCTGAAATTTAATGCTTTGTGGCTTGCATCTTTGGAAGTCAGCTCTTTCCCATACTGCGTTGTTTCAGATGTTTAAGATATGTTTAAGGCTCTCTGAAATCCTCTGCAGAGCAGCACTGATGTAACTGTGTACACTCACTGTATTCAAATGAGCGTTTCTGGATTCCAGTTGACCACAGCAGAAGTCTAAATCATTTTCCTCCTTTTTTAGAAACAGCATTAAAAAAAAATTGCACAATGTTAATGTGATTACAGCTCCTCTGAAAGGCAAAGCAGGCCCAAGCTCTCCTGGTCGGTTTGTTCTTAAATTAGTGGAGGGTATTCTCTGTCTCAAGTCAACTGGACTTGGTCTGAAAGTTTATTAACGTTTGAAATAATATTAAATAATCATCAAAAGCAGTATTCTAATGGCACTTGTTTGCTGTTTTTCGTGCCATTCAAATGAGATTACTTCAGCAATTCTGCTCCTCCCTCACTTTGTAAATTCACCTGGGAAATCGGTGACTCAGTTGGGTAATGGCTCCAGATCGTGCTTGTACTTTTTATTTGTGTTTGTCCATGCCGCCACTCCCTCGACAGCTGCTGAGTTTCTGTATTTTCATAGATTACCTTGCCCCAGGTGCCTCTGCAGATCTGCAGAGCTCTTCAGTTCCCTTCCAGGTCGTTCCCAGCTCTCGGTACCTGCAGCGTTGTGCAGGCAGAGCTCTCCCGGCCAGCTCTACGGGTGTGTGCGCGCGCAGAGGAGGCGGCGCGGGGCTGCAATCTCCTCTCCTCTCCGGCACGGCTGCATTCCTGCCTCTCCTCTGCTCCAGGTCCTGCCGGGGAGGAGCTGCTCGGCCTCTCTGCAGCTGTGTGCTGAGAGCAGGAAGCCTTCCCGCGGCCTGGGGAAGAAGGCGGCTCAAAAACCCATAGCTTTTTTCTTTTTCTTTTTCTTTTTTTTTTTTCACGTTGAGCCCATCGATTTGTCACAGGAATTGAGCTGCTTTGTAGCTGGGAAGGAGGTTGTCTAGCAACTGCAAGTTTCCTTGCTGAAGGCTAGAGGGATAGCAAGCTGCAGGAACGTGTTGGGGCACTGCACAATGTCAAGCAAAGGCCTCCAGCTTTGAGATCCAGTGCAGCAGCTTCAGCTGCTTACCTCATCCAGACGGCCCTGTCTGTCCTAACCTGCAGGAGCTACTGGCTGCAAGTGCCACGCACAAAAGAGGCTGTGAAGGATTGGCAGTTAGGAAACCTCCCCCTTCCTCTCTGCTGTGTCATCGTCTGCCTCTCCCCGGCACCGACAGGCTGATGGAGGCAGCCGCGTTCCCTCTGCTGCAGGGGGTTTAACCTCTTGTAGCGCGAGCAACTTTCGTGTTTCAACCTCTCAGTTTCACCATCTGGCTGCAGCTACTTGTGCTCGGTTGAATTTGCAGCAGTCAGTGTTCTCGGTATACTTCTCATAATCCAATATTCAAAAAAAAACCAGCGGTTGTGGTGGCAGATAGAATTTCGCTCTTGCTGTGTTACAGAGCCATTTCCTCAGCGTCGCTTCCGTGTGAGCTCCACACCGAGCACTTTCGGTCAACTGCTTGATTTCAGTACTCCTGTGGTACCACCCCCGTGTAGTTAAGGGGGTTGGTTGTGGGGTTGTGCGCTCAGAGAAGCTCTTTTCAAAGGAAGAAATTACTAATAAATCTAAAAGCCACCAAAACCAAACCTGAGTGGCTTTTGTCTTTATTTAGTCACTATTTGCAGGTCTGTAACTGATCATCCCCTTGATGATTTTCAACTTGATCATCCGCTTTTCATCTTGTTAACACAAAATGGGCCACTCAAAGAAGTGGCAGTGGCTTGCAGCACTGGCTGTACCACTGAACTTTGCATTTCTTGCCAGCAGTTATGGAGCACGTGGTGGGAGCTCTCTGAATAAGTACAACACCTTCCACCCCTGTGGTTGTGAGAGCAAGTCTCCGATTATCTTATTTTACCAAAGATTTACAAATCTTTTTTTTTTTTTTTTTTTAATCTCTTGCTTCACAATAAATTACTTGTATGCCTTAAAGCTTGGTGGTCCGCTGTGTTGCTGGTTAATGGGTTATTCTGTAAATCTGCTCTAATTCTGCAGTAGGGTGGGGATCGCCTGGGTGTGGAGGATCTGCCCCACGGAGCAGGGCATGCCGTGGTGCTGTATGAGGAACATTGGCCCTTCTCTTGCCAGTGCCAAGCTGCAATATGACACGGGATGTGAGTAAGCCAGAAAAGTGAACCATGTTAAAGAGCACCTCTTGGTCGGAGTTCTGCATCAGCAGGTGGGCAGAAGCCCCAGAATTCGGGGTGGGAGGGGAAAATAAGGCTTTTTGGCCGATACACTGTTCAGGGGCATATCGTGATTGCTCTCAGCACCACCATGGCAGGTTCTGTCTGCTCACTGATATGTTCTGGGCTGTGCAAAATTGGTCTGCAAGAAATTAGGGATTTCCAGAGGTCTCAGAGGTATCTGGAGGAGCCAAGAACCTCTGGACACCAGTGCCAGGCAAGTACAGTAGGCAGGGAGTTCCTGCAGAGACCTCCCTGACAAGGGGACGCAGTGGGGCCATGTAACCAGCCGAGCTCCAGTACTGGAAGACTGCAGAAATCTTTCCTGAGCTCTTTAAAACCCAGTGAATTTTACATAGTTAGCAGTGCTCGGTGATTACGCAGCTTAATTAGCAATAGGATTTGACCATCTCGCTGTGTGCAGCGCAGGCTGCCGATCTTCCCCTAGCCGAGTTTCCCACTCAAAGCCTGTTAAACAAATTGCTGTTTGTTAGAGCGCAGCAAACGAGCGTTACATAAGCCTCGAATAACTTCCTTCCAATTCGGGGGAAAAAAATGTATTTGCATGAGCTCAGGCCCAGGTGCAACGCTGTGAAACTTGCTGGTCACAGAGCCCAGCGTGGTCTGGAGCTGGGAGGGCACTTGGTGACTGGGAGGGAGGGAAGGAAAGGGGGCTCAGAAGCAGAGAGCAGGATTGAACCTCGACCCTGTGAGGGGTCTGTGGTGGCTGGGCTGCCTTGGTGTGGTGGGCTGCCTGCTGGGGGCTCAGCCTGAGGCGGCAAGGGGATCTATGGCAGGCCCTTGTGAGGCTGGGGGCTCATTTTCTCCCCTGCCTCATCCTCAAACAGACCGTGGGACAAATTGTGATTTTTCCACCACATTAAAGCGCCCTTTGGTGCTGTTGTGGATATCGTACAGTCCTGCTTCCCCTTGGAGCCACGGCGGTGGTGGGGGCGAGGGGCGGCAGCGTGAAATGGAGGACTCCTGAGCTGAGGGAGGCCGGGGCTGGGGCTGGGCCCCGGCGCGTCGCGATCTGGGCTCCTCCGGCCTCGCTGCCATCTGCCTCGCCTGGGAATAGTTTTCTCTGGCGCAGCCCCTGTGCCTCGGTGTTGCATCATCTCTGGGAGGCAGGCCAGGCCCGGAGCCCCAGCACAAAGGCTTTCTGAAGCCGATGAAGCTTGTTCTGTGTGCGAAGCGGCGCGCTCCTTCCTGTCGGCCTTTCCGCGGCGTTCCTGAAGCGGCCCGGCTCTGGGAAGCCCTCCGTAAATCGCCGCTTTATATCCCCCTGCTTCCTGCACACCTGGCTGATGCAACGTCTGCCTGCCGAGCCCGGCTGCGGGCTCCTCTGGAGCCGTTTTGTTCGCCCTGGCGGGGAGTGGCCGGGCAGGCAGCCGGCATCACGTGGAGGCCTTAAATAGATGTAGAAAGGACGTAGGGCCAGGCTCGCAAGGCAGCGAGTATTTAGTGGGATTACGGAGAAATCTTTTCCAATTCTGGGACGGGAGGCTGCAATCCTACTCCTTGGCAACTTGTTTGTGGTCAGCCTGCCACTGGTTGCAGCTCCTGGCCGCCGCTGCCTGCCAGTAAATGCTGCCGATTCTCCTCCTATGTTCAGCAACTTCCCGCGGCCGCGGGGACCGGCCGGATTCTCGTGGGAACTGTAATTCCCTCCGTTTGGAGCCGGGCCTAGTTATTGCCCTTTATTGCTCCGCTTTCCTCTGACCTTGCATGCGGTATAGGATTTTCTCCGAAATCCCTTCATAACACACATTCAAGGTCTGCAGTTATTTATCCTTGGGGGTTGTCTGACGGCCTTTTCAATTTAGGGCTCGTCTACTTAGGAAAGTTTGACCAGTTACGCAGATACAGCCGTTCACGTGCTTGTTATTACACTCACAGGCAACAAAAGCTAGAACAAAGAAATACTCTGGTCTGCCAGGATTAAACCAGCGTTGTTTATGTTATTTAAATTAACCTCCAAACTTATTTTAACCATAGCCATTTTCTGGCATAGGCAGGCCTCTTAAATTCAGTCTCAAAATGTAGGGCTTGTACGGACAAGGTGCGGCAGACAGCAGTGGTACTTTCCAGTACTGCTGTTCCTCGGTGTCTGCTCTGCCCTATTGCAGAAACGCGTTGCCCTTATAACCATATCTAAAGGGGAATCTGTATTTTACCTGCTTCTGCTTTTAGTCCCATGTTCTTGGCGTCAACTGCGCTCGATGAGACATGGCAACATTTCCTTCCTGCCAGCTGTTTTGGCAAAGGCTTAGAGGGGACAGTCGCAGCACTCACTGCCACAGCTGGATTCACTGGAGGTTAGTTGTTGAGCCCTTTATCTCAGAGTATTAGTTCTGAACCTTTTTGTTCGCATTTTCTGATTTCTGTGACACACAGACGTTTGCCTGTTCCCCTTCACCCTGTGGGAAAAGAGAGCGACAACCTCACATTGTAGAACCAGCACAGCAGTCAGGATGTGTTCCTCTTGCTGCAGCCTTCTTCCCCTGCTACCATCCCAAATCAGATGCTTGTAGAACTGTTTTGTTTTTATTTTTTCCTCTTTTTTAGTTTCATTTACTTTGGTAAATTTTTCTATCATCATTTCTGTGGAGTCTTATTTATAGTAGACCTTTCTTTTCATCTTCCATTGCTATGGATCTTTCAGGAAAAAATAGAAAAGAGTATTCTCAAAAACAAAAGCATTTTCAGGAGTTCACCTTTATTTCATTTTTGAAATTATCATTTTAAATACTTTTTGCATTTGAAAGAAGTATTTAATTCTTCAGCATTTGAAGAATTTGTCATCTTCACCAATGACTTGTTACGCTGTGGGATAGAGGCAATTTAATGCAATGTTTTTAGCACAGAAATGGGCCGAGAAGTACTTCTGTCTCTTGAGTTTTTTTTAATCTTCTCCGCCATTACTATTTTTTAAAGTTTTATTTTGATGATTAACATTTCGGAGGTTTAGCATTTCATGGAGACTGCTAGATTTTGAAAGCGTTGTCTTGTGAAGTTTTCTTAAAACAAAGGTTATGAGGACTTTGATATAAACTTCTCTACTGTGATGGTCTTTTCCTTTACACTGAGGTTGTTACTCCTTTAAAACATCAGCTCTGTCACCATCCTGCTCAGCGGACCGTGTGTGCAGGCCATGCAAATGCAGCTAGGTCTGTGCTCATCAGCGTGGGGCACAGGCAGAGCTACCTGGTGTCTGCCAGCCACCTCTTCATGTAAGCACACCTCGGAATAATTTGGTCTGCCACGGATCACTGCTACTCTGTAATTTGCTTCCCCTTTCTAATTTGGTATGTATTTGTTTATGGAATTATCCTTCTGTGTGAATCTTCAGCCAATTTCAAATCAATATGAATTAAACTTTCCAGTAAGCTTTCACGGTGCCAATGAGGTGTTTTACGAAAATCCACACGAGCACTTGTCTCAAGCCTCTGCCTCCTGGCTGTGCTGGACTGTAAGGAATGCAGTTGAGTTGTCCTGCAGAAAGTATTTCTGGAAGCAAAATCTGCCCTTCCTTTATCTCTTACTATATTTTTCTTTTATCGTAATACCTGATATCCTTAGCGATTCTAAAAGAAAAGCTCAGGCTGTTTGTCTGCAAAACAAAGGGTTTTTGCACAACTTCTTGACTGCTGAATCAGCAGCAAAGTTTTGAGGTTATTCTTTCTGCTTTTCTGAGGAATCTCCTCAGTCCCAGGTCAGTGGCTGAGAACACTTGAGTATGCATTTTGTAATTTCTTGCTTGACGGTTTAATTTCTTTCACTTGCTCGCTGTCACCGCTGACGGTCCCTTAGGGTGTAGTTTGCAGATGAGGTTAACTAAAACCAATGTTTTCTGAGTCAGATAAAATGATGGAATCCCATGGGCGGACATGATGAAAATCTCTTACAATATCTTAAACCCAGTTTAAACGAATTTGACCAAAGGATTTTCAGTTTTCAGCTGTTTACCGAGTTTTATCAAAATCAGTTTAGCTCGCTTGTACCTCAGTTTTAAACACGGCTTACGTGGCCTTAGCTGAACTGCTTTATCACGCTGACTTTAGCTAAGTAGGTGTATTTGTAGACACACGTTGAGGTGGCTTCCAGCTTTTCCTTAAGGTGCTTTACGAGGAGGGGAATCATCCGTATGATTTCATACCATGTAAGGAACAGCCTGACTGATGCATCAGTCGGTGGGTACCAAAAGCTGATGGAGATGAGCTGTGTAGTAGAGGCAGCGCTGTCGCCTTTCCTGATCCTTGACTCCAGGTCTTGTGCAGCGTGGTGAGCAGATCGAGTCTCACTGGGGTGTTGCATTTTGACACGCTTAACGATTTTTAAATGTTGTTCTTGTTCTGAGAGCTTGTTGGTGCTTTTGTCGTGGTTCTCCAGATCCCAGAGAACAAGTGAGCTGTGAAACAAATTTATAAATAGAAGTATTTCTCTTTGCATATAGATACTTACATATAAAAAAGTATGATAATGGCAAATACTCATATTAATACATTTTTTATTTAATTAACTCAGTCTTTCCTTGCTACTTAGTGAATCCAGCATGTTTCCAGGGCAGAGCTAAGCATTTGTATTAATAGACTGAGGCACAATTCAGGTAAAACAGAATAAATTGGAGTTAAAAGTCTTACAGATTTGTCTACTCTGCCTCTGTGTAGGTGTCCTTATGGAACAGCATGTCTGAAATTCTGGGAATTTGATGCGTTTTTTTCTGAGCTGGCTGTTTTAAACTGGCGAAAACCCTTGATCTGATTCTGTTTGCACTAAAGGTGCTTGCCCTTCTGTGAGTATCTGCCCTTGACATGGGGTTTGTAGGTGTGCTGGAACAAACAGGCAGTGCCTGCTGCGCTTCGGGTGGACTGCCCTCGTGTTTGGGTGCCGCGATGTTTGGAAACGGGACCTCTGCAGAATGGCAATTGAACCACTTCGCATTTACGTGACATGTCCCATGGATTTGGACTGCAGGCTCTCAGCAGCACGAGTGGCGAGAAAAGTTTCCAGCAGTAAATTTTCTGTGTCTGTTTGATTTGTAACACGGAGGGCAGCGTTTGTGGAAGGGAGCCAGTGCAGTGCTGCTGCTGTTGCATCCGAAACAGTTTCGAAAATTAAATTTACTGTTCGAGCAGCTGTTACCTAACCTTTGCTTGGCCAGCTTGGATTTATTACAGTTCTTCCTGTCGATACAGGATGTTACCTGAAATAATTGAATAGCATGTATTTGCATTTTAGCTAAGGCAGCCGTTTGTGATTTTGGTGTGTGACCTGTGCTGAGCCAGTCGGGGACCATGAAGCTGTGGTGGTGGTGCAGGTGGATGGATGCTCGACTCAGCTCTTGTGATGATGCTGGGGAAGCCCAGGTGTCTTTGTACTGGTGTGACTGGTTAAGGAGGCAGGAGTGTAGTATGGGGGCAAGAACATCTTTAAACACTGCATTTTCGAAACCGGTTAAGCATTATTTACCCACTAGGCCATCAAAATTCCCATTTCCATTTGATTTTGAGAAGACTTGTATCACGAGAGAGAGAGGTTTGTGCCGTGGTCCGAAGCTCACGACATTTGCATTAAGATTTCAAATTTTAGGAAATCTTCCAGTGGCACTGGAGAGAACTTCCTGCCTTTTTTCTCCCGTCCAGCTGTATATTTTTGGGGATAGGAGGCAGGCAGGAGTTTGGGGATTGTCTATAGAGGGAATTAACCGGTGCCATGGGTGAATGTTTTGATCTCAACCCCTGTTTTCTGGGCAGGCTGATGTTTTGGGTGTTCCCAGGGCAAGCTTCATGAAGACCACACTGTAATCTAGCCTGAAGGTGGTGTGGTCTTGGACAGCACTTCGGATTTGTCTCAGCGATTCATTTTGAATGTTACATTGTCAGAGTTGAAAGTACACAGAAAACAGCAGCGACAAACAGCAAAATCTGAGAGCTGGCGATTGTTGGGCAAGTCCTGCTGGATCAACACAAAAGCAATTGAACTGGAATTCGCCTTGTCTAACCTTTTTTGTTTGGCATTTCGTGGTTCTCCAGCGCTCTTTCCCAAAAGTGGGAGTTGCTGTTGGGCCGAAACGGCCTGCTATTTGCAGCGTTGGTGGTGGGAGGGTTTCCTCTGAGCAGTGACCCAGAACTTGTCCCGCTGAGCCCAGGGCTGACATGGTGTCCTGTGAAGCTCGGGTCCAGAGACCGCGCCTGAAACCCTTGGGTCCTGCTGAGTCACAAGTAGGCAGGAGCTGGAATTTGTCCTGATTAAATCTCAGGCTGCTGCCAGCTGGGGACGGTCATGGCAAAGGGAAGAGATCAATAGGGTAAAGAAACCTGAGTGAGTATTTAAAAAAAACTATACTTTTTTATTTCATTTCATTTCATTTTTTAAAGGTTTCTATGTCCCTTAGAAGGGAAGGGTACTCCAGATGCTGTGAGACCTGTCCCCCCCTTTTCCTTTAACCTTTACCCGGTGTTACGTGACTCCGTGTTGAAGCAGGATCAGTGTCTGTAGCTCCCAGCTGCATTTCAGCAGCACAAGTTCTCATCTGGTGTCAGTGCGGAAATCACAAGCACAAGAAGGGGTGAGATGCTCCTGAAAGGAACCTTTATGATTAGTTTTCATCCAGAAAACGCACTCAAGGACACCTGAGCTGGCTCAGGCTGCCTGTGGGCTTGTCCTGCTCTGTTTTTTCATCTGCCCACCTCTCCATGAGGCCATCGCTTTGGGGCATAACAGGGAGTAGCTACGGACCGCTTGGAAATCATTCCGTGCCACGTCTGTAGTTCGCCTTATGCCTGTCGTATGATCAGGAAGAGATTTCTCCTAGGGATACATGCTGAAAAAGGGAAATCTGTCCCAGCGATAAGACGAGTGCCCTGCCTTTTAAGACAGAAGGGAGAGGCAATATGATGTGCGGCACCTCCACTTGCCAACTTTCACTTCGTTTGCCCTTGGAGGGGGAGTTCTGGCATTTCTGGGGTGTGTGTGAACAGCAGCAGGGCGGTCCCAGTGAGAAGCCCCCTGCCCACGGCTGCAGCCAGGAGCTCTGAGGCCTCACTGCCCACGGTGAGGGCCACAGGAGGCCGGGCGGAGGCTGCCCAATGCCTCCGTGACTCACTTGCTGCCCGGAGCCTGACGTGGCCCAGCTGTGGGGAGAGGACCACAGGGACCCCATGGAGCTCACTGCCATCGGTGGCAGCCCAAAGCCTCGCTGCTGGCCTCTCCTGCCCTGCTGTGGCACAGCCTCACTGCCCGTTCTGCCTCCTCGTCCGCCCCGAGCGGGCCGTGGAGTGGGGAAATGCCGATGGAGGGCTGCGGGTGGTGGGTGACAGCTGCTGCTCACGTGCAGAAGGAGCTAGGAGGGTGCTTCTCCACTAATTAGTGCTAAGTTTAGTTGGGGGGGTTTATTGTTATTGGCTTTGTGGCAGAGCAGATCACTGTGTGTCAGTCCAAGGCTGTGGGGGAAAAAAACACACACCGCCATCTGCCTCTGCCCCCTCTTCCCTGGTCCCAGGTGTGAAAATAAAGCACATGCAGCGTGCCACTTGCTGTAAGTCTGATTTCTGCTCATCTTTTGCTGAAAGCCTTCTCTGGGGGCATACGGCGGAGACCTCATACCCGTAAGGGAGGTTCAATGCTTTGTTTCTCCCCGGCAGGTTTCCCCATGTCCGTGACGTGTTGGCCGAGGCTCTGCGGCTCCTCTCCGCCCTCGGAGCGGCCGGTCGCTGCCCTCTGGACTCCGTGATCCCCGACGGGCGTCATGAGCATTGCAATCCCTCTGGGAGTCACCACACCAGATACGTCCTACTCCGACATGGCTGCAGGATCGGAGTGAGTGTTACCCCGCGGAGGAGCAGGGGAGGGTGGCTGGGGGCTGCCTCGGGGTCAGAGCCGGTGCTGGTCCAGTGGCTTTGAGATGGTTTTGAATGTTTAACAAAGGTTTTGTGGAAATTGGTAAGTTCTAAGGAAAGTTGTAAGAGTATGAGGCACTCAACACTGCTTTTTGTATCAGCTCGGTTAGGAAGTCTGCGTGCAAGTGCATGTGGTAGTGCGTTTGCACTTGACGTTGGCAAGGTACAAGCCAGCTCCTTTTCAAAAGCTGTTGTAAATGAGAGCTCAGTATGTTGGGCTTCCCTCTCAGCAGAGCCTGCTAGCTCAGACTCAGTACCAGTGCATACGTGACTGATTTCTGGAGCAGTGCAGAGCTTGGCTGGAGATGTACAACAGCATCACTCTGCGTAGACGCCTTCGTGTGTGTTGTTCTGCCCTTGAGCATATTCCGAGAAGTGCAGCTAGGTGTGCAGACCTTCAGGGTTCCCATCACAGCACTCTGCCTTTGTAGGAGTCAGGAACATTTCAAATCCTGAAAATATTGTGATCTTTTCTTAAAATGCTTGTTAGAATGGTGTTAAGTCGAGTGAGTACTGTGTTTTCACTGGGGGCAAGAGGAAGGGCTACCACAAAAAGGGTTATTATATCAGGTATGGACTGTAGCGTCTATTTTTCCATAGCAATTCCTTTTTTTTTTTTTTTTTTTTTAAAGGACATTTTGCAGATCTATTTCCGCCATGTATTATTTACAGGTACCTGCTGTGCAAATACCTGCATGTCAGATTGATCACTGTAGAGCAGATAATGCTCCAGACTGCTAATTTTGAGCTGTAAGAGCAGTGGGCTAGGCTGTGAATCATTGTTTTGCCCTTCCATCTTGCCCTGATTTAAATACAGTCTGACTACACAGTCGCACTCCCTGCAAGACTGCTAATGCTCTTTTTCATCTGTCTTGGCACTGGCCCCATTGTAGGCATTCTTCTTTGTGAGGCTTCATTCCACCACAAAGTCCATATTTTTATAGACTGTTTTAAACGAGGAGTCAAAAATCTAGTAGGTCACTCATCTGCAGTAGGGATCTGATCCTTCAATTTCGAGACTTAATATTCAGTACTGCTTGTCACATGCTTCTCCCACACCAGCTCTTTAAAGACTCAACATCCAGGAATTTTAAACTATTTATGGCAGGAGAAAGAGTGCTAAATAGTTTGCTCGTGTACTATGTGCTTTGCTTTCAGAGCTGAGTGGGATATATCTATGCATGTCCCTTGTAAAATTTAAATATCAAAAGGCTGTCTATAAATCCTCTGCAAAGCATTTTTTCCACTGGCTGTAAGAAATTTGTAGGTCCAACTTGAGGCTAGGCTGGAGTTCTTTGAAAAAGGCTTTTGAAGATTTCTGAATTGGCTTCTCTCTCCGTTTTCTAAAAAGTGGGAATGCCAGGACTTTATTCTCCTGGCTTTGCATTGAGGCACTGTTACTTTACTGCTGAAGTGTCCTTCGTGAGTCTGTTCAAAGTTAAGGCTATCCTCCACTTCTCCTTTGAAATTCTACAAGTTAGAGGCGTGATATCTGTGCTACCTGAGCTTTGTGTCTCTTAGAAGGGATTTCAAAGATGTGCATCATGAAAGAACGGGAAGGTAAAAGCAAAACGAACTGGCCCTCTTAAGGCTGAGCTTTAGCATCCTCCTCTGGCCTCCGATGCCAGAGGGGAAGTGAAAATGCTGAAAGATGTTTGTGTTGGGTGATCTCAGAGGGTGATAAGGAGGCTGCAGAGCACTTTTGCATATTGGAAGTCGTTGAAACTCCTTGGAGGGTTGCTGGTGAGGAAGCAGGGCCCCAGCGTTGTTGCCCCTGGACACCGTTGCACCAACAGTCCTGAAGTTGTATTGTTAGTGCTTGTGGCAGTGCTGCTGGTGTTCCAGGCTGGCTGTGTGAATCTGAGTGACTTGGGCAGAGGACAGATCTGCTGTTTAGACTCTCTCCCTTCTGATATTTCTTCTGAAAATAAATTAAACCTGAAAGGATTTAAGTCTGGGCCGGTCTGGAAATCCTGAAGGGCTGTTGTTGTGAAGATGCAGCGAGGCTGGATTACGTGCCGAGCTCAAGCTCTGCATCCTGCCTTTTGTTAGGGAGTGTATCCTCGGAGGGGTGTCACCGCCTGTGTCTGCCTCTGCCTTCAGCTGAGTGCAGCTACGTGAAAAACCAGCTGAATTTATGATGTCATGCAGCTCGGTTCTGAGCTACAGGAGTGGGATTTACGCAGGTTAAAGGCTTTCTGCAGATCTTTGTACAGTAAATCACTGCTCCTTCCTGTGGGAAAGACGGGGCTGCCTCGCTCCAGAAGGAGGGAGCCCGGGAAGTCGGTGTGAGCGTGTAGCAGGTTTAGTGGCAGGGTGGGGCAAACTGCACTGCAGCAGAGATTTCAAGTGCTAATAGGAAGTCCAAAGGGCACAGGGGTTATTTTTCTTGGGTGGTGCCTAAACGCTCCCCCACGCGTGACCACTGGCCTGTAGTGTTTGAGTGCTGCTCGATTCCCACTGCCAACCTAAGACCCACTGAGAATCCTCCGAGATCTCACCAGAGCAGCACAAGTCCAAGGTAAAGTTCTTCCCTTCCTGCATTTTTCTTTCCTGCTTGCTCAGCTACCTGCGGTAATTTTGAAGAGGATTTCAGCTGCAGACATGATTCAGTAATATTCTGCTGTATTCTGGTATGGGTCCTGCTTCTGTCTTCTGCAGAGATTTGCTGATGTTCATCTCCTGCTTGGGGGAAAGCTCCTAATAGGTGGTGCGTTGCCTTGCTGGTGTTCTGTCCGTAGCTTCATTATCTAATATTCCCTGCATTGAATTGCAGCTGTCCCTTCTCTGAGTAGGGTTTCTGCAGCTTTCTGCTGAGGATATACCTTTCATTTTGAGCTGTTTTTTTTCACCACCGTGTGGTGGAAGAGTGCATTGTACCTCAGCAACAAATTTCTTATTCAGCACATTGCACACACCGTGTTGCTGTGTAGAAAGAACAGGGTAAATCCGATTTGCCTGTGGCCGGTGTCAGTCCAGGTCATGAATTTTGTAGCCCCTTCGTAGCAGGAATCTCCAGCTCCCAGTGGCTGCTGTCGGGACAGCTGCAGGTTTCGTGCAGGCTTTATCATGGGACGTTGGACTCGGCTCACAATTAGTATCCAAGAGAGAGAGAAACGAGCGCAGATGCAGGAAAGCCGCTTAGCTGCTATTTGAAATAAGCTGTTGTGTAGATAACATGGCAGTACTGTTCGGTGGCTTTGAGATTAAGCTGGCTGAGTTCAGATACGAATGCCAAACTATAACCCAACTTCCTTAACCATAAAGAAATTGAGCTTCATTGTGTTTCTTAATTATTACTTTTTTTAACTTCTCCGATTGAGACCCAGTTTTATGTAAGAGGAGTTATACAGGGTGGCCCTTACTCAGTTGCTTCCCTCTGTTGAAAGCAGGTTCATCCTGTGCAACGTTGGCACACACGGTGCCTGGTGAAGCTCATAGAACACCTCGATTTCACAAAGTTCCTTCATTTTGAGCTCATGTGTTGAATAGAAAAGAGCTGTGAAATACTGGCACTAAAAATGATGTTCTATTGATGGGTTTTACTTCTGGCCCTTTCTGCAGCCCAGAGTCTGTGGAAGCTAGTCCAGCTGTCAGTGAGAAGAATGTGTACTCCAGCCACGGCTATGGGGCCACCCAGAAACACAGCTATCGCGGGCTGCCTTACGCAGTGAGTACTCTCTCTGCAGTGAATCAGCTCTTTACTGTCTGCTTTGCTCTTTTTCTCCTTGTTCCATAGCTTTGCCTGTTAAGCTTCAGGAGATTTGGCTTATTTATTAGGGAACTCTGAGTTACAGCTGAGTTGTGCCATACATTTTGCATTTATGTGTTTATTATTTGTTGAAGCCTTGCATACTTTGTAGCAAGCTTTATTAGTGTTCTAGGTGATAGATTTTTTTTTTAACTGAATGAAGTGACTATGTATGAATATATAATATTTTTCTGGCAGTAATTTTATGCCCTGTTTGGTTTATTGTATATTATTTATGCTTATTTCAACTGCACAGGTCTTTACATTGATAACTTGTAACTGTGAGAAATAAGGAACAGTCAGGAAGGTTTGAAACTCTGGGATGAACAGGATGTCACAGAATCGTTGAGGTTGGAAGGGACCTTTTGAGACTGGGTAGTCCAACCCCCCTGCTTAGGAGAGTCAGCTGGAGCAGATTGCCCAGAACTGTGTCCGTTGGGTTTTGAATATCTCAGCAGACAGAGACTTCACAAACGTGTCTGGACAACCAGTTCTGGTGTTTGACCACTGATGTCATCTCAGATGATTAGCAGAGCAACGGTTAATGTTGAAGTAGCCTGGTGACTTTCCTAGGTTTTGAATTTAATTCATTGGCGAATGTAATTCGTGAAGTAAACCATTCACCTCCTTCAGAGCTTTACCTTCTTGCTAGGTTGAGGAATTCAGTTTATTGTTTTACAGCGGTTGTTAAGTAATAACCTGGGAAGTTTCTAGGCATCATATCTTCACATTAAAAGTAGTACTGCCAATACTCGTTTTCAGGATCATAATTACGGAGCCCCTCCTCCTCCAACACCGCCAGCCTCCCCTCCTGTCCAGACCATTATACCTCGCGCAGAACTGAACGGCTTGCACTCACCTGATGAGGAGAACTCCGGGGACAGTGAGAGCTCCTCAGAAGGAGAATCAATTCCACTTGAGTGCCACTGCAGTGTCTCTCAAGATGGTTTCCTCCTCAAGTGCGAAAAGTGCAGGTAAGCTTTGGTGCAGTGCAGATCTGGACTGCTCCTCGTGTTGACTTCTCAAGCCAAACTTTGTCACGTTTGGGCTGTGGGACGGACTTCCTTTTGCTAGCTGGAGCGTTCTTCCCAGTGCTTACCTAGTATTGACCCTCCTCCTTTGCGTTGTCAGCCTGACAAGTGTTGGTGGCACCAGGAGTGGAGATGAGGATGTTAGATCGATGTTCTTATCATCCTGGGCCCCACTGAGGGCACGCATCTTGTGACATCCTGTTGAATTTCAAGTGACTTTACTCCTACAAACCAGCTTCAATTGTGCATTCTCGTTTGGCAGAGGAATGAGCAGGGGGAAGGTGATCAGACTCCGCCGCCGGAAGCAGGACAACGTGTCAGGTGAGTGAGTTTGTAGTTCTGATAATGGTGACTTTTGCTTTCTTTCTTAGCAAGGCCTTTCTTTTTGGCTGATGCAAATCATCTAGTTGTAATCAGTGCCTGCTAGTGTTCTGTACCCACCAACCACTGGGGTTTTTTCATTCCTTCTACCTCAGCTCAGTTAGCTCTTTGGGAAATCAGGTTATCCTGTGAACAAAAAAGCAAAACGTTCATCAGGGCTATTCTGTGAGGTACCAGGAGTGTGGGAGACCTGTTCCCAGTTTGGGAGGGAAAATTGAAGTGGTTCAGTTTTCTCAGGGACGAGCTGTGTATTGTCAAGTAACCTTGGTGAAAGCAGACGAAGGGGTGGGCTGTTCTCTGTGGGGTGAATTACAAGGTTGCTAATGAAACACTCCACTCTATAGGTGGGGACAGCAGTGCAACTGAGAGCTGGGATGAAGAACTGTCTCCCTCTACGGTGCTGTACACAGCTACTCAGCACACCCCTACGAGCATCACGCTGACTGTCAACCGCGTCCGTAGAAGCAAACCGAAGAAGAGGAAGAGGAGTACAGAAAAGCTCGCGCTGCCTCAAAGGCCAAAAAGATCAAGGTATGTGGAATGAGACGAGGTTGCTGTAGTTCCTCCCAGATGCTATGTGGAATACTGTTGAGAGCAAGATCACAAGCTGGGAATAAATGAGAAAACTTGTCCTATCAGGAATTGCTCACCCTGGTGTAATAATGTGACTCCTTAAATGTGTGACCTGCTAGAGTATGTGGCTCTTAGTTTTAAAATGACCTTACTGGAACTCCACCCCTTATTTTCCCAACACTGTCCATTCGTGCTCAGAGGCTTGAGCTCGCATATTTTTCCATTCTGTATTAGGATTTGGGAGATAGCTCCTGGAGTCTGCCTGCTTGTAGCAAGAAGCAGTTTGTGAATGGAATGAAAAATGAAGTGAACATGGCATTTCTTAGCAGATTATGTTAGGGAATCTGGGCTGCAATGCTTCTTGGCACTGTTCTTCAGGGACAGAGATAGTGCCTGTGTGGAGAACTATGTAGGTAGTAATGAGCATTTGCTGAGGGATGGCTTTACTGTCTTGTTTGTGAGGGTTTGGAGACTGAAATAATTTTAAATTGTCTGTATTGGAGCATGAGGGAGTGAGCAGCTGGTTCTTTCCCATCATCTGCTAGCTTTACCATGATTTTCCCCAGGTTTAGGTTTCCCTTGAAGTTGTTCTGGTAGGCACTAATTAAATAAAAGACTGGAAGCAGGAGCCTTGTGAGGTCTCCGGGTATCTTGTTGTGAACCAGTTTGATTCTGTTGTTGGCCCTTTCTTCTGTAGAAGCAAGCAGGGTCAGTCAGGACAGGTTGGGTTTTGATCATGAGATTTTATACCAAGCATGAGGCAGGCTTTCAGTTCTGAAATCCTGGTTGTCAAGCTTGCTTTTTTTTTTTTTTTTTTTCAGTTTTCATTGGATTTGCATTGCAGAATCTTTTTTGTTCATGTCCATTGCTTCTTGTGTAGGTCTTCCTGTAATTCTTGCCATCTGTTGTTAAGGGTTGTTCGGTTGCATAAGATCTATTGCCGTTCAGGGGGCACTAATTCTGAGAAAAGGTTATAAAATAATTTTTTTCTCTCCTTG